>NC_071579.1:9565379-9902733 GCF_024509145.1 Vidua macroura
ATGTTTTGGAGACATTGCAGAAATGCTAATCTGACAATCCTCCAGCAGTGTTGTGCAGTTCCAAAGAGCAGAAGGGCTCTCAGGCATAGGTTTCAGGGAACAGCAGGAGACAGAAATTTATTTGGCTGAAGGGAAGTTGGGAGTCCAGCTGGATCAGGTGGGAAGGACAGGGATAATCTGGTTCCTCCTGGATGCTGAGGGACACTTGGTGGTGGCGTGTGCTAGAACTGGGACAGAACCTGAGCCTTGCTGCTTCTCTGCTGAGGTCTGGTTCTCTCTGAGCTCTAAGTCTCTGCTTCTTCACCCGTGAGGAATCTTTACATTAGACACGTAAGCCAAATATGAACTCCTGTCTATTGTCCTGACACTAAAACCCACTGGCTTGGTATAATCACACCAGGCAGAGATAAGTTAGGGTCATGATTTACTTAAGATTCCATAAGCCTTTTGTTCATCTGCACACAAAATTGAAAACCAGGCCCCATTATAAATGACATTTTAAAGAGTCTGACATTTAGTCAAGGTGACCACCAGCTGGTAACTTTTGGACAAATCAATAATGCAAATAGTGGTCTGTTAGGAGCAATGCCACTGTGAGGTCATTTTTAGAATAAAGCTCATTCTACTTGCCTCATTGTCTGTCTCTTTGCAAAAAGAGAAAAATTCACTGCTTTAATTAGTCACACGCATGTGCTGTGTGACTGTGCAGTGAGTGCTTGCATGGGCAGTTTACCAGTAAGAGCTGTTCTTTGGCTGTGTTAATGCAGGGAAGCAGTCTGGTTTTAAGCTTGCATACTTGTCCTTTGTTAGCAGCAAAGCTGTCAGGGTAATAAATGAAAGCAAGGCTGGTGATTTTGAAATGTATGGTCTGAATCATGTATCAGCAGGCATTCTGGTAATATAGTTATGCTATTTAACAAGACAGTCTCCAGCCTAGCAAAGAAGGATATGTTGCTTTTGTTTCCAAAAGTTAAAGCCTAGATAAAACAGTATTTAATCAAGGAAGAAGATTAAAAAAGACTACAGAGTATATAAATAATTCTGTTTTTTTCCCACTGACAAAAGACTTGATCTTTAAATAGAAATGATGCTTAAATTTCAGTTTGTATTTTTGTAATAACATATTTCAATGCCACCACAATGTTAAATGTAAGTTTGTTCTATACCATCTATAGGAAGCCCCTTTCTGAAAGGAAGGAAGCTTTTACAGACTCACATGAGGCAATGCATCTGTGCTAAGTTCTTCAGCAGCATCTGACAGTTCTAGTCATGGTGAAGAAATGTGGAGCTGAGAATGACAGAATACACTAAGGATGAAGCCAAAACATATAGGAAATATTGTCTATTGTCTCAGGCTCCATTAAGAGGAGCACTGTAAGAGAATGAAACATCACATTTAATATATGTGCATTACATGCATGCAGCAATATAGGTAGCAGAAGAGGTTTGTGCAGGAAGATGCCCTGTAGGATGCTCACCTTTTCTGAGAGGTGAATAAAATGGAACTTGGTCAAAGCCAAGAGATTCTGCAGGTGTCATGGAAAGACAGAAAGCAGTTCACCAAACACACAGCCTGCCCTGATCACCAGGGGAGCACCTTGGCTGGCTCTGCAGCCTGGTGGGCAGTGCCTTCCTGCAGGCTCTGCAGTCACAGGAGGAGAGCTTGTCCCACCACTGCCTACAAACTTATTCCTGTCCATGGGAATGGATCTGGGCATCGCACGGCTCGGTGTCCACAAACACACATCACAAAATGAAACACAGAAGTGGTCCTAACCATTTGTTGGCTGGTTTTTTTCATTGTTGGTTTTATTTCTAGTTCTTTGTTTGTTTGTGTTTTATTTGTTAGGGTTTTTTACATCTATGTACTGCCAAAAAGGCTTCACAATGGCCCTGATTTTGACATCTCTTTTTCTGGAGGTCATGAAGACAGGGAACTTGGTTATTTTGCAAGCTGCTGCTACTCAGAAAAAAGAAATCCAACATTAACATCTGATGACTGACCTTGAAGGATGAAAGAAGTCATATAAATATGCATTATGAAACTATGGTAGGTTGGTTCACTGTGTTGGATGATCATGCTCCTGCATGAGTGTGTTTACTTCTATTTGGAGATATTAAGATACATATAAAAATAGTAAACAGCCAAGTATTCTCTTAGCACAGTAGGCAGACTCTCACCCTGTGAAACTTACATTGTCCTGGCTCACGTAAGCCAGGAGGAAAAGTAATTTGACCAGATTTTGCCATGGCAAGACCAACAGTCTGCTCAAGTGCATGAGTGTCTTCTGGGGAGTGTTGTCACTTCTCAGAATTGGATTGGAAAAGATAGAATATGACTTCCTCAGTGGATGGACACCCTGGAGGGGGTTCAGCTTGTCACACCAGATAACATGTGTCCTTTGTCTTTGCATTAAAGTTCATCTATATTTATTCAACTCAGATAAAATTAGGCAAGGGAAGTTTTAAAAACACATCAAACTCAAACAACTCAGCCTAAATGAAAAGCTCTGTCATGTGCCACAGTAGATAACAATATTTGATATCCATGTCAAAATACTTATTTTGAAATTTTAAAAGAAAATATGAATATAAATGCAGTGGCAAAGGCACTAAGTTTATTTCCCTATAGTCTTTAGTATTGTAGCACTGCTCTGGTTCTGTGATAAGTCTCTAAATAATTGATGGTAATTCTCTGTTTATTATTAACACAAGGGAGCCTTGTGTTATACTTTCTCCTTCTCATTTTGCATTTGTACCAATAATGTTTCGGAGCTGAGGTTTGCAGTACGAGTTTTGAATAATACAGTCTTGTTTCTTTTTCTACCATATAATGGCAAATACCTTTCTCTAAGCATCCTGTAGATTTAATAATTTTTTTCTCAACACTTGTGCTCTGCCTTAGATCAATGTATGCTGATTTCTGCATTCCTTTAATAAGCTTTTGCCTTTTCCAAGGTTCTTTTTCACTGTGAATTGGAGTTCAGCAAGTGCATTCTGGTGTCTGACATTTTTATGAGCAGAGGTTTATTGCACCAGTTGCCCCTTCTCTTCAGCCTTAGTGGCACTAACAGAGTCAGGCTGTTCTTTGGTCTCTGTCCCCATGTCTGCTTTTCCTCACACATTTCATTTGTGCATATAGGTGTCACAGTGAACAGTAAATGCCTAGGTACTAATACTTGCTGGTGTTCATATGGATTTTAGACCACGTGTCCAGCTGCATGCAGTTCTAAATGAAAAATGCCCAGTACATGATAATTAATGATATACATAGGAACAGGTCTTATATTCTTTGAAGAGCAGTGGAGTGAGAGTAAAGCCTTTGTGGCCTTCGAGGTGAAGAAAGCCATTTCCATCAATAATATGCCACTTGTGCCACCCCTTCTGATAGCTGGATTTGGACACCTCTATAAATAATAATGGTTAGATGATGCCCATCAGCCCAAACCATTCTATGTTTCTGTGATGAAGTGTAATTTGCTGTGTAATCTTCAGTGTCCTTTTAAAACATACAGCTGAGGGCTATTGGGAGGTAGATTGTTTGCTGAACTTTTTCTACTCTGCACTGTGTAATTATTTTTCCATTGGCACTTTCAGTCACAAACTGCTATGTCTGGTGGTACTCTGCCATCAGAAGGATCAGCCCTCCTCCAGAAAGCCTGATATGAACTAAAGTGATTACTATTTCCTAGAATACATTGCAGACAAAAGAAAATGTAATTGCTTCAGACTGGAAAGTTAACCATAACAAATGTTGTCATCTTTTATCAATGATAATAACAGGTGAAATAAAGAAGGATAGGAAGAATTTTCTTGAGATTATGCAGGGTATGTTGTAATTGTCTGTGACAGGCTGAACCCAAGGCTGGTCCTGACCCTTTTAAAATCTATTTATTCTTAGAAGACTAGAAAATGAAAGCCATGACTTTGCCAAAGTGGTACCACGTGGTTTGGGACCGTCTGGTTTTGTTTGCCTTGTCTCATGAATAAATTTTCATCAGGAAATGGCTCTCTTGGGTTCAGACACAAACATTTATTTGCTGGTGATCTAGCCTACTACTATATAAAATTCAACTTATATTAGTCTGCAGATGAAACATATTTATATGGTAAAATAATTATGGTCACGTAGAGACATTGTATACAAAGGGCTTTTTTATGCTTTTCTAAGGATAGCTGGGTGATGGGGAAGAGATGATTTATGAGCTGAGCTTGCTGCACTAAGCAGTGGCTTGAAGGCTTAAGAGACTAAATAATGCATACAGGATGCAAAATTTTTATTTGAGGGGAGAAGGACAAGAAATTACTTTGAGTTTTTGTGTAGCTTCCAGTAACGCAGTAATCTTGCATCGTAGACATATAACACATATAGGCATATAACACATAATCTTGCATCTCTTTTACTAACTTGTCAAATGTATAAATTAAAGAAAGAGTTGGAGAAATTCCCCAGCAATACTGCTGTGCTTTCTTCCATTCCTCCTTGCTAAAAAGCATCTGTGTAAGTTTTTTGATTCTTAATGGGATAGCTGAAGTTTTATGCAGCTGTCTTGTTTAGCATCTATTTGTATGGGGCAAATACCAGATGTTCTAGATACCAACCACCTCTTGTGGACTAAATCAGTGTTGTATTTTCATTTCTGAAATCAGTTCCTGTATTCTTAATTACTTGTTAGATGAATGTTTTTGCCTTGCCAGCAACTTTCTGAAATAGAAAATATTTAAGATGTTGTTTTGCTTACATCATCTTTTGCCATCCGTGTTATGCTTAATTAGAGATCATGGAAACCATGTTTGTCATCATTTATGGTGTCCTTTTGATGGACTTTTACATTGTTTTTCAATTTCTGCATATTTTGATTACTGCAAGCAAAACTCTCATGGTTTGATGGTCTTTTCATTTTCCAGTCAGTTTCACAGAATCACAGAATGGTTTGGTTGGGAAGGGACCTTTTAGTATCATCTCGTTCCAACTTCCCAGCCAGTGCATAACTTTTTGTTACCATCATAATGCCCATGGTCTTTAGGGACACAGTTTATTAAACTCATTAACCAATAGAGCATGCAAGCTTTATTCCAGGCAGTATTTTAGGTCTTAAAGCAGGAATGTAAATTTAAGAAATTTTAATGTTGCTTTATAGCCATAATTTAAAACAAATAATTACTTTTACACTGCTTTAAGTTTTCTTGTTCAGAAATCAAAAATAAGAACCAGTGTATGTATAATAGTAGTAGTATGAGTAAAAAAAATATGTTAATTTGTAAATACCTTAAAAATACCTTTTGCTCCAAATCTTATTGGGATCTCATGAGGTGCTATACTATGCATAAGATTTTAAACAGACCATTTGTGTTAAATGAGATAATACAGAGTGGAGGACATACATAGCATTTTAGGTAACCTACTCAGGAATTTCTGGTATTTATGTTCATTCCAAATTCTCATATTTTTAAGTGAAAAGCTCAGAATTTCACAGGAAGTCTTACCAGAATTCAGTGCCAAACAGAAGTCAGTCTCCTGTGGAGTAGTTAGAAAAGCTTTATTTAGACTTTTTGTCCAATGTTATTGAAATCAGAGTGACTAGAATTGACAGCATTCAGATTTGGGGGCCAAGCCCTGCTGTACACCCTTTTTATTAGGTGAATAATGTCCAAGATGATGTAAATCTTTCCCTCCTATTGAATGAGCTTTACATAACTGTGAGGGGCTGGGATGCTGTTGCAGCATCCCTGGTTTATCCCACTGCAGTGTTATGTTACCTACAGAACACTCGGATCACTTCTCTAATGCACAAAAACTATGTCCAATATGCTGGTCAGCTGGGGTATTTTGCAGCAGATGGTTTTGGGGTTTTTTCCTCCCCTCAAATTCAGGCAGTGCTGCAATTTAGAAAATGATTAATCAATTTCATCTGTTTTAGCTTGCTGTTTGTTTAACTATGTTTATTTTTGATAAAACAGCTTCATACATAGGTTATAATTTGAAGAATGCTATGAATGGTTATTCAGTCCGACAGAGACAATAAAAGTGCAGAGAGCAGTATAAACCAGACAAATTTCATTTTCAAATTCTTACCACTGGTAAATTTCAACAGCATGAAAATGATTTGTAGATTTTCTGTTGAAATTCAAGCAAATGATGTTATGTGTGAAACTTTTGGGGAAGACACACTTGGGTACATGCAGAGGAACTTCAAAAACACTAAAGTGTTTGACTGCAGGAAATTGTGCTCTGACTCTGCACTTGCTGTTGTCTCACTTCTTTAATTTTCCTTCTCTGACTGAAACAGATTTGTCTAGTCAAGGACTAAGACTTTTGTGTTAATATTTAATCCTTACTGGATACCCAGTATATTACTTGAAACAGACATGACAACTGGCTAAGTGAAAGCACCACGCACAAATGTGTTGATGCTCTCTAGGTGCCTTTGTGGGACAGCCATTTATGTTTCACAGGTGAGGAACTACAAAGAAAAAGCAGCATTTTCTAGAGTTAAAATGTGTCCACACTGCAGTATTTGACAGGAGAAAAGATTCCTGAAAATGAATTAATAGTGGATTGAGGAAATAAAGCACTTTTTGCTTGGAAGCTGAGGTACCTGCAGGCTCCTCAGGGCCATGTGCTTTTACTGTTGGTGCACAGTGAAGCAGGAAAGAATGAATATATTGATAATCCAGTTTGCTGCCTCCCTTCCTGGTTAGTCACAGCTGATGCTATCTACAGCTGCATGATACTTTCTAACAGTGTGAGATAGGGAAATAATATGAAACATTAAATTTGAAATTCATGTCACAGTAAGACAGCCTGCAACAACAGGCTCTAATTTAGCGGCTAAACTGAGGAAATAATTTTGAGAATTTTAGCTCAATTAGCAGCAATAAAACAGACAGGAAAATACTGGGGAAACACTTCACTAGAAGCAGTGCTAGATGCTGATGGAAACCACACAGTGTATTTAAGAAAGTTTGTCCAAAAATGATAAGACTGTATTCTGAAGTCCCTTTTTCTTGATAAACTGTTCAGGAAGGACCATTTACCCATGGAAACTTTGTCAGTGTTTTTTACTGATACAAATGTAGAAGGTATTTCTACTTATCTGTTGGCTAAGCTCACGTTCTCCACTCTGAGCTGTGAAAATATCAGAAGAAAAATTACTCAAACATATATCATGGCTGGGTAACCATCTTTTCTGTTAGAGTAACGTCTAAACTGAAAAAAATGAAATAAAATATCTGTCATTGGCACATAGAAGATACTGCTGTAGCTGGGTTGCTGCTGCAGGGAAAGAAAAGTGGTTTGGATCTGCACTGAAGTGTTTTTTCTCTTCTTAAATGGAAAAGAATATATTGGTTTAGGGTTCTAGAAGACATTTCTGTCCTTCACATGATATCCTGTGATGCTTTGCGGGTCAATGGTTGTTGCTGCTTGCTCGACAGACAGGGAAATGGCTCCTAACTTCTCTTCCTTTGCCATTACAATGGTTTTTGCCTTTTCATATTTTAAATTTAAATGAGAAAATATATTTTAAAATGAAAAAAGATGTGTATAACTAAGACTTCAGACTTAGCACGTTGAGCAGGACTGAGTACTTCATATATAAGGAATAGAACTCTCTGAAGCTCAACCTTCCCTCTTCCTTCCTGCCAAGGGTGTTACACAGTATTTTGCTCTTTTAGGTTAATCAAGATGAGGTTTAAAATATGGCTGAGAGTATAATTATGTGTTCTTAAGAAATGCAAATATATAACGAAAGCTAAAACTAAACTAAAAAAGTGGAAAAGGAGTTTAATATGGAAATAACTTCCAAAAAGCAAGCACAATTTTTTCTTAAAAGCAGGATCTTTGCTATTTGGCTGCTCTAATGGTGTGCTTTTAAATATATTTAAGAACTGAACTAAATAATGCCTGTACTTCCAAACCTTTTCCAGTAAACTCACACTGGTGCTTCAAGATCCTCAAGAAGAGCACCAGACTAATGATAGTATGTTAAATCTTGTCTCAGTAAAAGCCAGAAGATATCCAGCCTGAACAGAATAGTAAAATGAGGGGTAGAGTGCAGCTGAAGCAGAGAGCCTTGTCTCATTTCTCCATGTATGTCCTGTAGTGCTGAACTCCCCTTCAGGGACCTGCTGTTTCTGCCATCCCTGGTAAGGGGCTGCTTTCCTCTGGCCAAATGAAAGGACTGGGGCTGGTGGTATTGGATGATTGCTACACAGGGTAGTAGGATCAGTAATTCTGTGTATTATAAAAGTTGATGCAGTTAAGAGATTTGGCTTTAGTGACAGATTGGCGACCTTGCAGTTCTCATTGTAACATCACTGCGAGGTATTTCAGTGATATTTCTGTATCTCTATTTACTGTGGTATTTCTGTATCTTTGTTACTTTCTTGCTTCTGGTGTGGAAATAACCTGTCTCATATATCTCTTCTGAGCCCTGTTCTAGTCCTCAGACCACTTCATGACCACTTGCACACTTGTGTAAGCCACAAAGTAGATAATACACAGAAAGCCTTGCTGCACATTGATTTGCTGTATGGCAGCAGTTGATTTGTTTCAGCTTATCAGTGAAGAAATCCTATACATCACTGACTGGGGATAAAAAAAGGCATGAAGAAGAAATAATTGTACAGGGTAAAAAAGTGTGCAGAGCAAAGTTTTACTTTGCAAAAGTATGGTAGCACATTGACTTACAGTGAGCTGGTTAGATGTAAAAGAACCTGGGTAAAACTGGCCTTACATATTTATGACTTGAGAAAACACTGGCTCTCCCAGTGAATATAAATGTGAATATAAGTGAGGTCCTTAGGACAACTTAAGGGTTGGAGTTTCTGCCAAAGTTCCATTATGTTTAATCCATGTTCGCTTCAAGGCAGGGTCTTTTCTAAATGTTGAGCCATAACAGATGATTCTATCTACAACCTCTTGCAGATCTAAAGAATAAAAAGCCTTCATAAAAACATCTGAAAATCCTTAGCAAACTGATAAATATCCAGTCCTAAATTAGTGCATAATGCAGTATTTTAGACTAAAGAAGGAAAAAAATCGCCTTAATGTTTTTCAAACTTGTTCTCAGCCCTCATCTAAAACTTTGATATGAGTGCTGTGCATAGTTTTTCCAGATGGCAACAGGTGGTTGTAATTTAATTGTGAAATTTAATTGTAAAATTGTGTAATTTAATTGTAAAAACTTTCTAGAAGAAATTTACTTCTTGTACTATTGTTCTCATCCAGGTAGGGCCAGATCCCTCAAACTCAGCTCTTCCCTCAGGAAGGAGAAAGAAAAGCAAGAATTTTCTTCTTCCTGTACTATTTAGTTATCAAAGCAATGCTGTAATACAAATTCATAATGATTTTAGACCCTGTACCCCTTCATGTCCCTGTATTTAATTAGTGTGTTTCTTTTACTCCCTCTGAGACCAGGGATAAAAGGCAAATTCTCAGTGTCTCTGAGATTCAGCAATATTATGACCTTATTAAAGGCTAGAGTTGGTCATGTATTTCTTTTACAATCCTGTGGTGGCCTTATTGTTGGTTTCTGAAAAAGAGTGGCTTTATGGACAAATTTTCCATGTTAGATGTGTAAGAATTATACTAGGGACCTCATGGATACTGAAAAAGTAATTTCCTAATAGTTGCTAGTTCAATGAGGATTTAAATGTATTTTAAAAAATTTGCATGCTTTAATCTCTTTAATTCTTTAGGAAATTTGGCCTTGTTACCCTCCCTTTTTGGGTAATTTTTGGCAGAGCTGAATGCATCTGGAAAAAGAGAATCTGTGAGCAGAAAATGTATAATTTGGATATAAAACACTTGCCTTTTGGATGTGCTAGAGCTGGGATTTAATGATCTCCTAAGCCGAGCATTAGTATGCTCCCTGCTTTGGATAAGATGCCCAAAGAGGCTTTGCTGGCAGGCATCACTCAGGAGAGGAAGAATTGGCTCTCCTCTTTCTGAAATAGATTTGTGATGTTGTTGGCTTACCACCTTCTACCCTTGTCTCTTAATTCATTAGGGTTTTATACCTCACCCATGTTGCTGTGTTTTTTCCCTGTTGAACCCCAGAGCAGGTATCAATGTCCATTCCAGCAGTTCTGCCTGTAAAGTGGATTTTACCTTTTTTTTTTTTTTTTTTTGTGGCTCTGCCCCTCAGGCTCCCCCACAGCTTTCTGACAGCAGAAGGGTTTCTGTGGATATCTCAGAGAAAATATCAGACTGGGGGTTTGGATCCTTGGAAAAGGGACAGTGCTGGAGCATGTGGAGCTTCCTCATATAAGACTTCTTTCCTGTCAGTAGTCAGATCTCTTATCTGAAGTGTACTAAATCAAGATGTTGGAAAACCTGCAAGTTTTCATGTTTCTCTGACAGATTGTTTAGAAATGAAACTAATGGTATGGAAATGGATAGAAAACTGTTCTTTTCACTTTCAGATATGATCATGTGCAATGTTTGGTGTTCAGAAACTACAGAAAAGCTGTAAGATGCTTGTCATGTTTTATCTGATTTTTTAAAACTTACCTGAACTTTCTGGAAACAGCCTTGGCTTGTAAGACAGTTTATTTTCTTTTCTATTTGAATAAAGTTCTGTAACTCTTTAAAGATGTTATTCAAATTGAAGATGTTCTTGGACTGATGTTAAGTATTGCTTATGTTTTAGAAGTTCAGGAGAGCTCTAAGTCACAAATGTTAAAACCCATAATTGGTATGTAGTCAGACATCAAATGTATGGTCTATTACAGGTGCTTGCTGATTAATTCTAGTTAAAAATCAAATTCTGGTACTGTGTGGTTGTAAGTTAATGATTCAGAACTGACTTGGATGATGCTTTCAGATCAACTTGGTTCAGTAAAGGTATTTAGGCCAGAAGACTGTGAATACATGATCAGAGTAGCCACCCCCAGGTTTGAGGATGGAGTAGAGTTTTACCTGTTTGAGACTTGAAAGAAAAGTTACTGACATCTCAAAGTTGCACTGAATCCATATTTTTATTCTGGTTGGGCGACTCTGGCTTTTAGCCTTTGTTGTCTTGTGCTTCTCCTGACCTTCTGTCTTTGTTATCTTCTGCAAGCTTTAAAATCTTTGTAACATCTCTCTATTTATTTTACACATTAAAGTTTTGCAGTCCTTTTATATGCATATTATCAATTTCATAGAGGTCATTTAAATCCCAAATTTCCCACATTGATTAAATAGTAGGTGTTCCAAATATTTGCAGCTCTACTTACTTGTAACTGCAGATATGTGGCAGGAGCTGTAATGTGAATTTCTGGGAGACTAGCACTGGCTGTTTGGAGGTAACTTAGGAAAACTGTTCCTTTGAGGTGACTTTTGGATTTGGTCAGTACTTTTTAGTCATTATAGCTATAAAAGAGCCTTGTATTTAGAACAGTTCAATTAACCAATGGAAGAAAAAAAGGATCGTACGGCTGTTTGTTGATTCACTTCAGCATGTTTAAAAACAGTCTTCCCTGGAGGTGTGATTGCTGGGTCTTGGAAAAGAGCTGTGAGGAGACTGAAAGCAGGGAAAAGGAGGAAGCAGGGTAGGAGCAATCAAAGCAAGGATGTACCATAGAACAAAGAACAAGAGGAAAAGTAACAGAGAATTTTTTTTTCAAGCATTGAGTGGGAAATTGGTCAGTATTACAGCACAATTAGATGTGCTGGTGTGTGTATTATGGTACCTCTAATATTTTCAGTTGAGAAGATACAACTAATGGAAGTTTCCCTTCTTGCTTTGATTTCAAGATAATTACTATTATGCATTAAAGTCCAAAGACCCAGTGCTGAGTCAGGAAGTATATAACTTTCAAATACAACCATTGCTGCTAACAGCTTATGTTCTATGCCCTGTCACTGTTACCATGAGCTTGTAAGCATTTGTTCTTACCTTTTCTTCCTTTTGATGGTAGCCTTTTTGAGTCCCATCACTCAAAGTGTGAAGAGGAATGATATTGTCTACTATTGTCTACTAAAATTATTCTTCAGTCTTTTCTCTATATCAAAGTACATTATTCTTCATTCTCTTCTCTGTGTAATGATCTGTAACAAGTTCAGTGCGAGGAAGAGCAACAGAGCCAGTGCAGAAGAATGTTTTTGGATGCACTTGAAGCCTTGAAGAAAATCCCTCAAAGCATTTTATTTTCTCTTAGGTACTGAACAGGATGCTGGATATCAGCAGCCCCCATAAGATAGAATTTACCAAGATTGTGCTATCTGCCGACTTTTGTTTCTATTTTGCATAATTAATTGACTAAGCTATCAAGAACATGTAATTGGAGAGTATAAGGGACCCATGTTTCCTCAAGCAAATAAGGTCACAGCCCTGGAGAATGTTCTGTACAAGAATAAACATCTTTATGAAACTTGAATTTAAAGGAAAATTTGAGAAGTCAGCATGGATTCTAAAGAAGGGCAGCACGACAGCAGCTTTTCTCTGTTGGTGATTAATTTTGCTGCAGGCATCCTGTATCAGCTGGAGTTTTCCCAGTGTGTTCTGAAAGAAATGAAGGTCTACACTGCAGCTCCCGAAGTGACAAACAGTCCCTAAAATGTCAAGCAATTATGTGTATAATGATCTTCATCTCATATGAAAACAATTTGTTTTTTCTTGAAAACTTTGGAGAAAAGATTTTGAATCTTGTGCTGGTCAATAATAAAGCTATCATTACTTGATTTTTGAGGAGGGATATATGAGTATCTGAAAAGCATTCTAGTGTTATGTGACTAATAATTGGGTAAAGTTAATGAGTAGCATCTGTTCTGCTAGAACAACAGCTTAATAAAGCTGTTCACTGTTGAAGATGAAGGATGTTTGCAGATGAGTGGCATAGTTGTTGAGATCTGAACCAGCTATTAGTTTCTTAAAAGGGGATTCTGCTTCAGGGAAACCAGCAAGGTTCACTGATTAAGAGTAGATTCTGTCATTCCCCTATCCTAATGTATCAACACATCAGTTTGACACTTATGCTTCCATCTAGACTCGCACAAAATGAATGAGCAGAACTTGCTAGTCATTATGAGCTGGGTGGTTCAGCTTGAATATTTGACAGGTCTGATCAGTTCAAATTTTACATGAGGGTGGCCCACCAGTTAATTGGGTGAAACATTTGTCCGCTCTGTTACAGCAGCGCCATGAGCAGAGTTTCTCTGAACGCCTCTCGAGGTGCAGTCTCAGGCTGAGCCTCGCCCTGGCTCAGGCAGTGCTGGCTCGGAGCGCAGCGGCGCTGAGTGAGGCTGAGCCGGAGGGGCCGAGGGCAGCAAAGCAGGCACATCCTGCCACTGAGTGGTGATGGAGATGTGCTGCAGCCTCATTACTGTAATTAGTGCCTACACTGTAGCCAGGGTGCCTGATGGCTTCTCCAGGTAGAAGAGATGGTTATGGCTGTCCCTAATTACCACTTCTCCCTTTGCAATAGCTACTTTTGGCAGACAGTGCCTTACTATTCTGGCTCTGTCCATCCTGCATTTCTTGTTTTCTCCTGTCTGTATCCAGATGCACTGATTTGATTCTCTTCATACACCTTGGAACCCGCAGAAGGGAGAGCAGCCCTGGCTCGGGGTAATTTCCTTTCACATCACACAATAGCCGTGTTCTTTGCATAAGGTGTTGGCTCTTGCTTACCCAGCTTAGAAGCCAGTTTCTTCTCTTTATTCTTATCCTGTCTCTTTCAGAAGAAAACCAGAGTAGCTTTTCACAAAATGCCTGTAAGCAATAAATGAGTAGCACCTGCTGAGGCCATGCAGATGTGAACTGTGTGCATCTGGAAATGGCTGTTGTAGACAAAGCACCCATCTACAGAAGGAGCCATTTCTGTAAAGCACTGTGATGGCAGGGAGCCTTTTTTCTAAAAAGGAGGTGGTTCTGGAACCGTGATCTGTCATTCTAATATCAACTATTGCAAGTACTTAGTGTAAATATTTTTAATGCTCCAGTGATGTAAGATTCATCTTAGGTTTGAGTATGACAGCAGTCCTCTTTTCTTTATATACTGATCCTCCAGCAGCAGCAGAGACTTTTATTTTTCAGTCCTGCTACGAAACCTGTTTTTTTCAAGACTCTGCCCTTGTGCATATTATGCATATTATGTGTCCCTTAGCATGTAAACAGTAAGAAACCATTTCACTCTTTCTCTAACCTGCCATGAAAAACCTCTCCCAGAAATGATAAATTCGGCTGCAACCTATGTTTTGCAAGCTACAATCACTTTGTAGCTTTGTTTCATTATGTTTGATTTTTGTAAATCCTCAGTAGCTCCAGACTAAAAATCAGGAAAGCCTTAGGAACTCTTCCTGATGTATTTTGTGGCTCAAAAGATTTGAGCGATGTAAAGGTATTCATTGTGCTGTGAGTACTGTTGGGCGGTATTGTAACCATGGAAGCTTTATGTTAATCACAGATTAGTTTTTACTATGTATGAGTTCTAACAAAATCCCAATTCCAGTCAACTTGTTAAACCCCTGCATTTTAGTTCAATAATCCATTCTAATTTCTACCTTGATTTTTATAGCTTCTTTCTGTAATTATATTCACAAATATGTCAAAATATGCACATTAATCTTAATAATTTCTCTTAATGAGTTACAAGTTTTATTTCATACCATGGGTAGGTACATCTCACAGGGCTGCTCTGCCTGTACAGTAGTGGTTCCTAGAGCTACTCAGAGCTTTTAATAGAGGATGCTCTCTTAACTTCATCACCAAAACAAATGCAGTGCTTGTTTTGCACAAAATTTAAATGTGAAGGCAACACTAAAGACAAAGGAGTGAGAAGGAAAGCTTGAGCAGCACTCTGCTTGATTATGAGATGCTGGGAGCTGAGGGAATGCTGTCTGCCTTTGTGAAACTAAAAGAGAAATTTGCTAAATTCCGGTTCAGTTTTGTAGAAATTGCTGGTACTGAGACACATTCATGTGCAATATTAATTTGCAAGAAGTAGAGAGAATATCCTGTGAAGCCTGAGCAGTGGATAGGAAAACTATGGGAATTTTAAAGGATAGTGCTTATAAATTTGTTACAGCTTAGGGTTAGCTGTGGTAGATAACAGAAATCTAAATAACACTTTCATATGCACAATCTACTGTCAGAGTGTAGTTCGAACTGAATAGAAAACTGCAGGATTTTATTGTGCATTTCCTGGAAGGATTTTAATGCAATCCATGTATTGAACAAAGCTGGGAAATCAACAGATTCAGATTTGACTTTTCACCTTGGATACAAAGCATTGTAGGACTTCTGTATTTTATTTTAGCTATTCAGAGATGCTTTAGACCAGAAATCTGCAACTGTTTTCATTTGAACTATATAGAAAATAGTTTCCTGCAAATTTTTGGTGTGACTCAAGGCATTTAATTGGAATTTTTAAACTCGACCAAATGAAATAAATATTTGTGCTAATCAGGAATATGCTTTTATCTTACATTCCATACTTCATGCATGATTTAGTCTATCATATAGCTTCTGTTTAAATTTTTATCACACATTATTATGTATGCTTATAAAACAGTATTTTCACTGAGCTCAACAGATACTTCTTATTAAAAGCTTATATGAAAGGAAAATACGTTGATAATATAACCACCTGAGCTGCAGTTGGTGAAGCAAACAGGACAGGTTTTCCTCACAGCTTAAGATAAAGGCTTTCAAGAACACAGAGAAAATTTTCCCAGCCTCCAAACCCTGAAAAAGAGTGCTCACTAGAGAAACAGACTCTCAGGCCTTTGTTCCAAGTCTAAGGTGCTTTGGACTCCTGGTGTTTCAGAATTCATTTGGGTCACATTCTCCTTTTGTTTAAAGAAATAAGTCATGCAGGAAAACTGTGTTTACTGTCTGTAGTCGAGACATTAGCTTATCAAAGATCTGTGAAATACTGCTGCTTACTATGATGTTTTCTGTTTTAACCACTCCTGCTTTTGTTGGAATTCATCTACAAAACAGGCAGCTGGCTTTCTTTACATGAGGGAGGAAGTCCTAGCTGCTATGAACATAGCCTATGACTTTGATGAGAAGTTCCCTTGTTTAATGAGAGAAGTTGTGAAGGGTTTTTTTGAGTAAAGCCTTACTTCCAAGGATTCTATGAAAAACCCATTAAACCTGAAGAGGCAAAGCAGTGGAACAACAACAGCTGTTCTCAGGAAGTCCTCGGTGTTAGGAACTATTATTGGAATTGAAGGTCAAGAAAAACAACTGTGTTCATTTGCTGTCATGTGTGTGCTCTCTGCTCTCCCTCCAACATAAGTCAAGGAGCTTGTCATGCCTATTGCACTGCAGAAAGTAAGAAAGATTGCCAGAATTTTATGTCCAATGACATTATTTGCAGTTAGAATTTAAGAGTTTGTTGTGCAACTACAAGAAAATGTAAGCTTTTACAAAAAAATGTGTTATCAGATGTATTGTGGTAACCTCAAAAGGCATGAGAAACTATTTTTTGCCTTTTGGCTGAGCATTGCAGGAGAGAGAAGAGGGAGTTGCAGAAATCAGTCCAGAGGAGAGAGCACAGCAGCAACCTTGGCCAAGAGAGGTGGAGCTGGGAGGGCAGACTGGGCAAGAGAGGGTTTCATCAAGGGGAGCTGAAAGAGAAGCTTTGAGCAGGACAGTGAAACTCTTGCTGATGAAGGATAGACAGGAGCCCCATGTAAAGATTTGGTAGTAAATGCAGGGGCTCTATTTGTTGTGCAGTCAGAGTTGTTTATGGAAATCTATCAAGATTGCACATTGCTTTGATAATTGGGGTGTAAGATGCATAAATAAATTACTTATGAACTGATTTGAAAAAAAAACCTTAAAAAAACCCTCTTTAGATAAACTTGTAGCCTGCTAAAGAACAATGTAGTTTGTGCACAGATCTGAAGGGTGACAGGTCATTGAACAATCAAGGGAGGAGCTTGTGGAAAGATGTGGAGAACAGGTCCTGTGACACAAGAATTAATTGCATTAACTGCAGTTCTGTTGCCAGTGCAGAGCAGAGCCTTCATGTGAGACTGAAATGCTTCTCTTTGAAAACCTGCTCAGGGGGCTTAACTTGGCCTGGGGACATTGTTCTTGTTTATTCCAGATTTCAGGGCTTAGTTACCCTTAGAGTGAAAACTGTCAGTAAATGGTAAAAGAGTTTAGATCTTTTGTTTTGAAATATAGTGAAATAAATCCTAATACTGTTTTTGTTAGCTATGAAAACCCTTGTGATTTATTTGGTAATGCAAGGAGGATATTTCCAGTACTATTTTTGAGAAGTTATGTTTTTAATTTGAATTGCATTAAGCATGTTTGCCCTCCAAACGTGACCAGGGACTTTGACTTCTGCTGCAATAATTTATTTATAATTTTTTCAATGACCTCTTTCTATGGTTTTATGAAAATAAACAGAAGTACTTTTACCTTTGAAGAAGTTTACCTGTTTAAACACTTAAAACATGCTCTGTCTTTCTTTTATATTTATTTTGAATATTTTATTTTTGAGTGTTGCTCCAGTTTTAATGTTTCATAGGAATCAGAGCACCTTTTCATATTACTTGGAATTGATTTCACTCTAACCTTGGCTGTAACCTTAGGGACTCTTTGTGAGGATGTTTTGCAGCTTGCAGTGATCTAGTTAGTAACAATGGATTTAATAGCAAGTTTGTCGTTTTTTCCATGTACAATGACAAGGAGATAAATTCTGTCTTTCAGGCAATTTTTAGAGATATCTGAACTAGACAAAGAGAGTCTTTCCATGAAGTCAAACAGGAACTCCAGAGGCTTACAGTGACCAAAGTAACACCCAGGCCTCTTCAGTCTGTGTTTCCAAGTACTGTGGATGCAGCAAAAGCTGCAGAAGCCTTTGTTATTTTAAATTTCATGTGAGAACCTGAATAATAGGAGTTGGCCACAGAATAAACCAGTTCATATTTGATGCTGGGCTCATATGGTCACACAGGTTCTGGTTAACTTGGAGCCTATGAACTGTTATGAATCTATACTCTGGTTTTCAGCCTTTGCTCAAGATTTGAATTGAGGTATTTAAACCTGATTTCTAAGAAGATTTAGAAATATATCTGATTACAAATTTGAGATTAGTAGCTCCATACCCACATTGTAAAGGAGATTACTTGTGTGCTTAAGATCTGCCTTTAATCTTGACATTTAACTTGAGTGCTGGGATTAAAATAGAGAACATGGGTACATAAGATTTATATGGGTACAGGTACTGAAAAGTGCATTACCAAATGATTTGGGTAAACAGTACAAAATCCTCTAATACTTTAAAATGCTATCTGCAGGGAAAATAATTTCTTGAGTTTTCCTGAATTTAATAGTAGACATAAAAATGATGAAAGTCTTCTAACACCTGGATTTCGGGTTTTTTTCCTGTGTCAGTTCACCTTTTAAATAAAACATACAGCACTAAATTCTAGCTTTAAAATTATATTTTTCAAAATTTGCTCCTGTCTTTTGCTCATAAAGATGAATATTCATTTGATCTGTGCTTCAATTTGCCTCTCAGTTTAATTTTACAGGCAATAAAAACTCTTTGGTTACTGTGTTCTATAGATTACCATACAGGAAAGTTGAATATTAACTTCTGCACTTAAAAATATAATGAGAAGCATGAATATTTATGCTTTAATAGTTCTCTGAGGTGTAGGGAAACCTCATTTTCTGTAAACCAACCTTGAGAAACCTTTAGAATTGGGCCCATTTACGTTTGCAAACATGCCTGAGTGACCTGGAACCTCCCGTCAGCAAATGGAATGAATGATCCAGGCAGATGTTTGGTTTATAAATGTTTGGTTCAAATTAATAATGAGACTAATCCTAAACATTCCAATGCAGTTTCCCTCCTTGGATTTATTTAACTTTTAGAAACCTGGTCACAGCTCAAATAGGTGTAACTTGCTAGTACAGGACGGATGTAAGGAAACAGTAAAAACCCCGAAAGCTGTTTTTTGTGAAGGTCATGCTATGTTTCTTTGCTGGGTATTGTACTTGACTAATTGGCAGAAAAATATACATAATGTGTACATGTGTAATATTTATAAGAAGACACAGCAGGGACAAAGATTTGGATTCCTTCTTTCAGTTCTATTTACTTACTGTCCTCCCTTTCATGAAAAAAAATGTAATCATGTATATTGGGGAAAAAAAGTCATGAGCAGAGGATGAGAATGAATTCTGCTATCAGCTGTGGATGCACTAGAATTCAGTATCACATGAGTAGTTTGGCCACTGAGAGACAATGTCTTCCACAGACAAAATGTTTACAGACAGATTCTTGTTGTTTTTTTGAATAGTTATTGGATGTTAGAAAGTTCAATACAAGCCTGGATATCTCAGCAATAACAGCCACCTTAACACCATTTTGTAACCATGGTGGAAGCTGTGATGGCCTCCTGAGTTCTTATTGTGTCCCATTATTTGCACTTATACAAAATACAATTTTCTAGTGCAGAAAACCGAGTGGGAGGTTTTTCTGAATGCACATACTTAGCATAAAATGAAAGCAAAAGTGGGTTCTTACTATGAGATATCTGGAGAGTTCCTGAAATCCCCACAAAGGCTTTCTTTGTGCCCTCTCAGCTGTGGCAGTTGCAGTTAATTACAAACCCTTTCCCCAGAGGTGCCCTGGTACAGCACTTATTGTGCTGGCCTGCACTGAAATGGGGCATTGGCTCGTGTGCTCCTAGGAGAAAGCAGGGATAAAGGGAAATCACTGCTAACCGAGGACAGAAATTTAAAATCTTGCATGGGAGTTAACATTTGGCTTTCAGAATTCTATGGGAATACTGCTGTAGGAAAGGTAGAAAGTAAATTTAAAATTACTAATTTTAATGGGGGGCATGAAAAAATTTTCAACAGCAGCACTGGACACTGGGGGTCAGAAATATGAACAGGCTTGCAGTCAATAGGAAATGTCATCTGAGAATTGTTAGGATGTGAAACAACCTCTTAAATATCAACTGTTCAAGGTGAATACGTTAAACAAGGGACTTACACGTCTTTTAAAGACAGTAAAGTGTTTTCATCTGGTTTCAGCTGCCACACTCTAGCCAGGGCTCTGCCTCACCAGATTGCATTATAATTGCTTGTGCTGGGAAGGAAGTTTGTGTGGAGTTGTGGTTCTCTTTGGTTCCTGACCCCCTGACAGATGGATTCCTGTCCAGCTTCATCATCCTGAAGTCTGTTCTCCAAGGAAGTGAATGATGGCCATGTCACAAACATCTTGCCATGAAACTGCTATTAATGGGGATTTCTATTGGTAGCAGCTAGCATTGATTGTTTTCTCTTTCTGTTGCTCTGCAGCTGCACACTCTGCACACTCTATCCAAGGACAAACTGTCCCCCAGTGGCTTTTTAAAAATATTTTTTGATAACGCCAAGGACATCCTACCCAAAAAAAAACCCAAAAAGAGTCCAATTTCTTTTGACCAGTATGAATAATACTTCAAATTGTTTCATGAAATGGACCTGGGAATAAGCCAGTCCAAGGGAAAGAATGTATAGATGGAAACAAAATCATAGTGGATTGGTAGAATTTTTTGGTGTGTTTTCTGAACAGATAGAATGCACTCATTTTTTGCCAAAAATGCAGTTACCAGGGTTGTACCTGAAAGGTTCCTTGAAATCATACTGATGGAATGCAGATCCAGCAAAGAACTCTTAAGTCCAATAATATTGCATTATATAAAAAATGTTTATGTGGAAGTGTTTCCTCTGTCCTTCCAGAAGAGCAGTTTGAGGTGGAAAGTCTGTGTGGATATTTATTAATAAAGATGTATTTGACAACAAAAAATAAATATGTACATCTCAGCTGGAATGACGTGTTGGTACTTAAAAGGCAGAGTGATTGCTGAGTTGGAACTTGTAACTGTATTCACTTTCAAGTAAATAATTTGGGGCTGAAAAGTTCTGTTATGAAAAAATGGCCCCTTTACTTCCAGTGTTCTGGAATTTGTAAAAGGAGTATACTTATCTGAAACCTGAATAGCAGCATTTTCTTTAGTCTGCTCTAATGACACAGCATTTTATTACTTAATGTTAATATTTAACTACTAATATTTAGAATTCATAAGTGTATTCTAGGTGCATCTGCTCTGAAAGTAAAGAAGCAATACACACTTGTCTCCACAGAACATTATCTCAAGGGAAAGTCAACAAAACAGTCACAAAACTTTAACATGTTCTTCTCTTGCATTGAGTTCATCCCTGTAGTGTAATATAAACTGGAAGGGATGGAAGCACGACTGATTTTAGTAATGTAAAAGATGTATCTTGTATATGTTTCCTTATTTAACTAATTTCAGTGAAAATTATTTTAAAAAATGGTGAATTTGGTGTCATAGTGACTTTAGGACAAGTGAAGTGAAGTTAAATACAACCCAACAACTGCCATGGAAAAACAGCAAGATGGTTTAATGCTTGAATAATTTATTATTGAATAAATAGGACAAGTCTAATCCAAATGAATGAGAGGCATAAAAAGACTTTTTACAAGAGTAACTGTTTAGACTTGAGGGAGGGACCACATCAGTTAGTTGACAGTAAAAAGATGTTGCTATTTCAATTCAAATTTGTATATTCTGAATTTTAAATTTGGCCACAAAAGCGAAATCCTGCTTTTCTGTTGAGAGATTAAAAGCTAGGGCTTACTTTTATCTGCCACAGTATTTTTGCTTATTCAAGTGACTTCTTAATTTTATCTTTGCTGTTTCACATTCATGGTGGTATCTGTATTGTGCCTTTTTGGTTCAAGGTTTTTTGAAAGACGGTTCAAGACATACCAAAAAATGGTCAAAGTTTTTACCTTCTTTGAATATGTGACCTTTACTGGGAGAGTACAGTTGTGTCTGAATAATTTTGGCAGGAAAATGAATAAGAAAGTGGCTTAGGTGCCCTGGGAAGAGCTGCAGACTCTTGGAGGGAGACAAGGGGTATGATCTGAAGTAATTTGTGCCCAGCACCGTTCTATTTCAGTCCTGGTGAGCCTGTGCGTTGTCACTCACGTCCTGGGTGCTGCAGCCTCTTGTCACAGATATGTCAGCCCACATTGCCTCTAACAGCCCTGGCACAGCAATACTGCAATAATGACTTCCCCAGAAATAGATGTAGGAGGCTGCTGGGAAGCATTATTTATGATGGTGTATGGAATTTGTGCTGCTAGTAATTGTATTAAAAACATTTCTATTTCTCAAGTGATACTGTTTTTTGTAGTTGATATTGATACTGGGACGCATGGCATGACCTTTCCCTGCTTTAAGTGGGCTTCAACTCTTCCTTTTGCTTCGTTTTCCCATTCCATATTACAGTTTAACTGGAATAATAAGAAAACACTCTGATATGCTGGGTCCTTAGTGCCTTTTCTCTTCATTGCTGTGAATTGAGTGGCACTGTCAGAGAGGAGGAGGCTCACTGTTCTGTTTGCTTGCTTTAAATTGGGTGTCCTTCAGCTGTATCACAGTCAAAATGCTGTGAATACTGAATACATTTAATCTCCAGATAAAAGTTTATGTTCTTGAAATTAACAACTAGGTTCCTACCAGTGGTGGCAATGTTTTCATAGAAAATGAGAGAGGAACAAGAAAGTGTGTTAGTGGATCATAGGGTGACTGAGAAAAACAAATTTATTACCTATTCAGCAGGGGATTTCACCGGGAAAGAAGCACAGTTGCATAAAGAGTTGGTGAGAATTTGTCTTGGGATACTGTGTCTGTCTCTGGTTGCTGAAGATCAAGCAAAGTGAATTTAAAAAGATGGAGTGTAAAGTGCTATTCCTTTGAGGTTAACAGGGAATATACCACAGGGAGGATGGGGGAATGGGAAATGTCAGAAGGAGGGTGGCTTAGGGTTTTGAAACATCAATGAAGTGTAAATTGTGTTGTGCCTCTCATTGAAAATTAAAAGTGGGAGTATTTTTTAAAAGAAAAGAACAACACTGTTACATGATACCCATACAGTATGTTGTGTTTGAAATATTATGACTATGGGAATTAATTTCCTAGATTTAAAAACTTAAGCCAGAATTTATCATTATTATTATTCACATGAAATTTTCTGCTCATGAACCTGTGAAGTGACTTCAGCTTTTGAGAATATTTTTATACTCCCATATATTTGGTAATATTTTGAATAAATAATCTTTAATCTATTCATTTGATCATGAGCTCTTTGATTTTCTCACATTTTATTAATTATTTTGCAGTATGTACTTGGTTACTTAAGTACTTTCACTAAATTGAAAGCTTGGAGATACTTTTTAAATAGCATTGAATGTAGTAAAAAATGAATATTAATATATTTACTGAATATTTGAGTACAGCCAATAACCAGTATTTCTATCCACAGCTGTGTGTTTCAAACAATATTCACATGTACTGAGGATTTAATCCCTGCTCAAAGGAGTTTATATTTCCAATGGGGAAAAAGAAATGCAACATATAGATACAGTTTGTGAGTTACAGTTAATGCAGTAAGAGATTTGAATCGATGTGAACTGAGTCAAATTGTAAACAAGGTCAGGCTACAAAAACTGCAAATTCCCACAGCAAAAAGGCAAAACTTGCTGCTCTCCCATACTTATTCTTTCAAAGAAAAGATTTCACTCAAGAATAGAATCAGATTAATAGAGCTGTGTTTCTTAACAGAAGTTAAGATTCAGAGGGTGATAAATGTGTCTGTAGTGAGGAATTGCCCCACGCTCCCCACTTGCAAGGACAGCGAGGTGCTGGAGCCTGAGCGGAGGAGGGCAACAGAGCTGGGCAATGGTCTGGAGCACAAGTCCTGGGAGGAGAGGCTGAGGGAGCTGGGGGGGATCAGCCTGGAGAAAGGGAGCCTCAGGGGAGACTTTAGCACTCCCTACAGCCACCTGAAAGGAGGGTGTAGTCAGGTGGGGCTCGGTCTCTTCTCTCAGGTAACAAGCCTGGATGAGAGGAAATGGTCTTAAGTTGCTTCAAGGGGAGATTTGACTGGATTTTAGGGCAAACTTCTTCTCTGAGTGGGTTGTCAAACACTGGAACAGGCTGTGCCTGGCAGTGTTTGAGTCACCATCCCTGGGGATTTGTTAGATATGTGTGGATGTGGCACTCGGGGACGTGGCTCAGTGGTGGACTCAGCAGTGGTGGGTTTGCTGTCAGACTCGATGATACCTACCCGAGAGATGCCTCTGCTAAAGTGAGCACAGCTCTGCTACCACGGGGGTCTGGGAAGGACAGGAATAGTTTGTGGGGATGGGGTGTTTTCTGGTTTTCTGATGGCTTTCACATATGATATGTTTAGTTTTGAAATAATGCCTAATGTCTCTAGGTGGCATTGTTTAAAGGTGTATAGGCAGGCCAGAAGAAGTAGAAACAATAAAGTAAATACCTCTGAAGCAAATATTAAGACAAGAAGAGAATAAAATTCAGATATCTGTATCTCCTGCTCAGAGCTTTATTAAAAGCATCTGAACATTATGTTGTCTGGAAGGTAATGATATTTAAAATTTTTTATATATAATTTAAAAATTATCTTAAGGATCATTAATTTTATGCTTTTTTTCCCACTAAGTAAATTTAAATTTGTTTTTAGCTAACCACAGCCTCTTCGTGGGCTTACTAGCAAACAGTTCCAAAGAAGATGGCAGTTTTTGATAAAGGAGAAAAAATATATTTTCTAAATTCCATGTATTTTAACTGTAATTATACGTGCACATTATTTATCTGGTCAACAGAGGAATGAGCTAAAACTCTTGTGGTAGTGTGACTGTGACTGTAAATGCAGTCTAGATCAGTTTTGTTAAGAGCATTTTGCTGAGTTTATTTCTTCTTGAAGTCTTTGCTGTTTCCTGACAATGAAATATGGCAGTGGCTTTTTTTCAGAGAACATGTTAAGCTGATGTAACATGTTGAGGCCTGTGCTGCACTAGCTGTTAATTTGTGTAAAACTATCGTGATTCAAGATCTGCCCATCAGAAGATACTGTAAAAGGGTATGAAATAACCTGCCTCTATATACTTAACAAAAAAAAAGGGATGGGCTGGCTTCTTCCTTATATTCATGGAATGGAAATCCACAGTGGATCCCTTTATACATTAGGAGACCGCATAATAAGAGCCCTAAGTGTGGGGCAGATTCTCAGCTGCATATAAACAGACAATAGTAGAATTACAGCATGTCTGTGGCAGTTGTGCTGAAGGCAAGAAAAGAATCCATGAGTCCAAGCACCTTTCCCCTCTGGAGGGAAGCAGAGGTCCCCTGCCAGTGAAAGCAGCTGGGCACTGGGGCACGCACACTGCCAGTGGAGGGATCCCTTACCAGCGCTGCACTGGGCTCCCCTGTCAAGCTGACATCAAACTGAAGTGCAGGAGTTGGTACATACAGGAAAAGTTGATTTGTATCAAAGCTATTGCTCTCAGCTTTTTCAGACAGGGAGCTGTTTAATGGCATCTTCAGGTCACACCTACTGAAGTTAATGAATTCAGGAACCTCAGCACTTTGACAACAATCAGAATACAGGCTTGGGCTCTCAGCTGCAGACTGGATCAAGGGAATTTTCTACATGCATTCTTCCAAATTAGCCTAATAGTGAGTGTCAGGCTTGGCATGTGTACTCTCCTCTGTGCAGAAGGAAAAATGTAGCAGAATTCTGTGGCAAAGTACATGAAGTACTATGAAAGTTGCAACTTCTCTGCACCCACAGTACTAAAAGTAAGTTCCAAACAAAGTAGGAGCTGGAGAACAAGAGAAGCCAGAAGTGAACATATTGCTCTGTCTATTAGAGGAATAGAGTCACCTCTTGTTTGGGTATTGAGGGATTATTAGCTAAAAATTCAACACAATTTCACAGGCTGATCCTATGATTCCATGTGGTGGTGTGGTCAGTGCTGTCAGCTCAGTCTCTTCAGAGCTGTTTCACATGAGAAATAAAGTGTTGTAGTACATGTGGTTGAAAACCAGCAGCTGCACATCTCTGAATTAGTTTTGTGTTTAGATCTCATTTTCTGTGCAGTTTATTATCAAATAATGTTGTGTAGGGAACTAAGCTAGAAAACAAGGTTGCTGTGTATGCCAGGGTCGATGTACTTTAAGTTGTAATGTCTAGGCAATAAATACTGTATTTTTAATGACTCTTGTGTAAAGTCTCAGTGCTCTGAAATGAAGTTACTGTTCAAGAACCCTGTTCCAGAAGGAGACACGCACGAGTGTGTCAGTGAGGTCATGATCTAGTGCTGTTCGTGGGGGTTAACAGCAGAGCAAACATTTGTTCCTGGGCCAGAAAGCTCCAAGAGGTCCCTTTGTGTTATGCTAAATTTCTAGTAATTACTTTGACTCATGCTTGGCTTCTCTCAGCCTGTTTCTTTGGTGCATTAATTTGTGGGGGAACATGGTTTTACAATGAAGAGAATGAATGTGATTTGGTGAAATAAGGAATAATTTGGTGAATATCATTCTCAGCAGATTCACTCATCTGAATACCTTTTAGATTGCAAATCTAGGTTGCAAATGCAACCCATAAAATCTAATATTTATTTTGTTCTTAACTTATTTGAAGCACATGAAAGAAGGAAATTTGCCCAGTGATTATGAAACAAATCACCTTGTTTAGAATTGATCCCAGGTGCCTGTTTGCTGCAGGATGGTGAGCAACAAATGCTGCTTCGTTTGTATATAAATCAGAAAAATAAACATTAGGAGAAAACTGCTTAGCAGATGTCCAGAAGCTCATAAAGCCTTTCAATACAATCAGATCCAAAAGAAAATGAAGTACTTCTGTGCTTGAGTTACTATACACCTAAGAAAATATCTGTTGCCTATGTACACTCAAATTGTGGTGTTGTCATTCCAGATGTTGGCACATAAAACAGCCTCATTATCAGGAGCAGTGTTTACAGGAAGAGTCTGTAGAAGGCTGAACTTACTTGTCCCCAGTGTTGGCCTATTTTCTTCCAGGAAGAAAAGGCTTGAGAATGCTGACATCAAACTAAGCTAAGATACAGGAAAAATAGAATAATTTTTTTGGTCTGATGTGAATATAATCCTCTTTCCTGTTTAGGTGTAGGTTTCTGTTATGAAAGCTACCCTTGTAGCTCTAAGGAATTTGTTAAACCTTTCAAAATGCATGAATTGCTGGGGAAGCATGGGGTGGGTGTCTGCTACAGAGGTAGCTGATAGTGGACTGGGAGGCATTGCTGCTAATCACTGGGTGGTGGGCATGTTTGTGCCATTGAAATCTACATTTTCCTGCATTTAAGCTATTAATAATCTACTTCTTATGCTGATTGTCAGTATTTGTTGGATTCTATAACTCCATGTATTAAACTTATACAAACACTTCAGAATGAGGAAAGAAGTGTTTTGAATTAAACTGGGTCTTTCATCTCCTGCCATTCATCCTTTCTTATTTGACTTTCTAATGGAGCTGGATGCGCTGAAAGTACCTATTGCTACAGCGTAGCTAATGTGGAAAACTTCCTAAACTCTGCAGAAGTGCTCAGACAGCAACTGCAGCTCAGCAGCCACACGCCTTATCTCTGCCTTATCCATCTCTCCATCTCCTATTGCCTCTTACTCCTCTTTTCCACCAGCTGAGAAAAGAGCTGAGCAACATAAATGCCTTCTTGAGCTAAGCAGATTTTTTTGTCACCCACAAAATCCACAACCGCTTGAATTTGATGTTTTCTGTGATATAAGCGCAGCCTAAGTGTTTTAATACACATTTGCAAATATCCAGAGAGAAACTGATGAAAAGGTGAAAGGGAATACACTCAGCCTTCCTGCATTTAGATGTGCTGGCTTTTTAAGAAGTTTTGAGGCTTGGCAATTAAAAAACCCCAATAAATTAAAATAAGCCTTAAGTGGTGGGTGAATTTTACACAAGTCGGAGTTGAAGTCCACAAATGGCAAAATAAAATCTATAATGAGGAGCTATGCATATATCTGAGTGGAAAATAACTTGCAAACTTTTTTTTTTTTTCAGCAATTCAGAGAAACTTGGCTGATTTCTATTTGTAAGAACAGGGAACATTTGCCATTAAATGGTAGTTTAATCTTACGAAAGTAAATATTCACATGCATTTCTGGTTTAAAAGAAAATAATTTCCTTGCTTTATTTTCAAGTATTGGTGGTTTTATCCACTCACTAAACATTTCTGCACATGCTCTGGTTTTTCCCCCAGTTATTGGTGTATTCATATATCACCTTAGTCCTTTGTGTGATTTCTGTCTGATCAGAAAAGTGTATCTTTATGTGGTTTTAGTACAGTGCAATTTCCTTGCATGTGTCTCTAAATGTCCACTTTTACATTTGAAATAGAGAGCATTTTCAAAGGGAGGTTCAAGCCTTTTAGGAAAACTTAAAATCCAAGCTATAGATTTGACATTTTAGTAGATTTCTAATACAGCATATTTTGAAATTATTATTTATATTTGTACTGTGTTCACCAAGTATTGTGAATTTTAACACAATGGTTTTAATGTGAATCCAGGGGATATTCTAAAGGTTTTTTCTTTACTATATATAGGGGTTTATGTTATTGGTGGATTAATTTAAAAAAGGGGCAGAGGAGCAGGCCAGTTTTGAGGGCTTTGTCCTTCTACTAAAATCTTATGTTTAGAATCTTGCATACTTTCCTATATCTAGTTAATAATATGAAGAGGTAAAAGCAGTTTTTATTTCTGTTTTGTGCTCCACATTTATTCTCAAGCCAGAATTACTGAAGGAAAAGATAAAAGCATTAGGTGAAAAGCCCAAGGTTGTAATAGGAAGGCTCAGAGGCGAGTTGGCAATTTTCTGGAGTGTAGAGTAAACATGAAGTAAATGGAAATCTCAGCAGTCGCTAGGGAGGGAGGAGCTCTTCAGAGGAAAATTAAATGACTTGGGAGAAAATTTATTCATTTATAGTGGTACTACTCTCACCTAGACCAAACACCTCTGTCCTCAAAACCATTAGGATTTGGCATTCAAAGTTTTTCCTTTCTCATAAGATTGCAAAGGAATAAATTGTAGGCACAGAGTTTGTGGTCATTGGGAGTGGGGCTGGGCTGAGCCTCATCCCCAGTGGGTTCAGCTGTGAGAAGCAGGTGAGCAGCACTGACAGCAATGAGCCATGGAGTGCCCAGGGGCACTGAGCAATCCCAAAGGGAACAGAGGGCACACAGGTGCAGTGTGGGAACATGGGGGTATAAAAGGTTGGGCTAAAGGACAAGAAGGGTGGACACACAAAGCCTTCTGAACTGGTATGGTGTTACTGTGTATGGGTTGAAGCTTTTGGAAATTATATGATGATGTTCTGTGTGCTGGTGGCTGTCTCAACTGTGACATGTGCTGTGACAATAAATGTCTTTAATCCTTAATATTCATTAATTATCAATATTGTGGAATATTAGTGTTGACTTTGAAAACCCTCATTTCTGTAATAAAAAGAAAAATTTCCAGGTATATTTTTGGTCTTTCTAACATCAGCATTTTTAAAGATGTCCAGTTCAAGGTATCTAGAGACTTAAAAAAACCCGTGGAATTTATGATCTGATATAAAGCCATTTTGTTAGCAGGCAATAAGTTCTGAGTAATGAACACACGCTCCCAGGCAGGATTCAAATTTCATTTTGCTGCCATATCTGTACAACATTAAGTGTTGTACATAAAATGATTACATTTGTAACAGAAACTTTGCAAAGCTTTTTCCTCATATTTTTCTGTTTGACTGCTTAAGTGATGGTCCTGCTTTCTTGGGGTAAAAACTGAGTGTGTATGCATTTGTGACTTTTTATTATAGAAATCAGGACATTCAGAGGTTTTATTGTAACAGTTCTACACAGAAGGTAGATTTCTAGTACAGTTACACGGGGAATATTGTTAACAATTTTCATGTGCCATGTGCTGCAAAATGTTTCTCAAATACCTGATTGCAAATCTGCATGCAGGCTATAGAAAAACTTGAACCCAGTTGTTAAGATATACCAATTTATTATTTAATACTGGTCTTGCTGCCTGTAACAAGAAACCGAAGGAAAAGAAAAGTAGATTGAGAACATTGAAGGACCAAAGTATTTTGAGAACTGGGGGACTAAAATATAATGCTCCTTTCTTGTGTTTTGTCATGTTGCTTTTACATTTTAACTGTAACCTGGGCAAAACTACAGTGTGTGTCAGGTAAAGATCAAATTTTTATCCAACCAAGCCACCCATTTAGGCGATGTCCACTTACCCAGCTTAAAGGACATAGACAGTACCTGCAGATTTCTCCTTGATTAACAAAAAAAACCCAAAGCACTTTTATTGGTTTGGGTTTTTTTGGGAATGAAATTACCAGTTGTTCCCCTGTGTGTGGGGGTTTTTTGTGGTGTGGTGTTTCTGTTTGTTTGGGTTTCCCTTTTTATAAGAGCACCATTGATTTTAACAGGTGTGGAGAAGTACGGCTCGGGTGGATGCTCTCTCCAGGAAACAGCAACTCACTTGAGGTGTGTGCTGGGCACAGATTTAAGCAGTGAAGACTTTATGAAGAAACTGGACACAAACAGCAGAACAGGAGCCTGCCAGAGTAGTCCAGGACTGAAGTCTACTAAAGGTGAGACATATTTAATTTTTTTCAAAGCCTCAAGTTCATTGGTTATAACCTACATCTGATGAGGAATGGCAGAGAGAAAAGTGAGGTTTCTCTACGGTTTTTATTGCAAAACTTGGCAGTTAGGATGTAGAAGGGGATGGAAATGACAAAATTCAGTCAGGTTTCCTGGAAGTCATATAGTGGTGAAGTCCAAGCTTTCATGATGCACAGCCTCAGTAAAGTTTTATTTGAGCTGAGACCTTTAGCATGGATTATTCTTTTCTTTATTTATAATGTCATTTTTGTTCCAGAAAAAACATAAATTTTTTTATTTTCAAAAGCTCTACTGTAAATTCTCTTTTGCATCACTGCCGTAGTACGGGGCCAGCACAGTTTCAGCAATGACTGTAATATTGTAATAAGGGGAAACAAATAGATCAAACTGTGCAAAGTGTTAAAGGAAGTGAAGAGAAATAGCTCTCATGGGGAGGGGTTATTGGAAGGAAAGCATTCTTTTCCAAGGAGTTATCTCTGGCTCATTGCAGATAACCTTTTACTTTGACAATACAAAAGGAGCTTTGTGTCCCACAGGCAGCACTGTGTTCTGAAAGCTTGTCTGAGCTCAGAGGCTGCTGAGATGCTCTCAATACCCAAGTTAGTGATAATTTTTGTTTAGACTGGAATGGAGGGACAAGGTAGAAAACCCTCATCAAAGGTTTCAAGGAGAAGCGTGGAGGACCAGGGAAACTCCTCAGTTGTGTGCTCCTCAGTGGCATCACCTAGGGAAGCAGTAATGCCTTGGCTTTAACTTTGCAGCATTCCTACAGAAAAAGCCCATTTAAAATGCCAATGACATGGACAGAGTAAAAAGCTGGACATGTCCCTCCCTGAGAATCAATTTGTCTGCTATTGATTTATATGTGTGGCACATTTGACTTCAGTTTCTTGTGCTGTCTGTGGAGGGCAAATGAACACTCCTATAAAAAGCCTTTGAGTTCATAGGTCCCAGTAATAAATAATTTTGTTGAACTGATAATAGACCATCATGATGAGCTTTGTGCAGCTTACCAGCTCCCGTGCCTTGGCAAAGGCTCTGTGTAATTCTTTCTGTCCCTTGTATCATTGGAATATTGAACTGCAAATTGACTCATGTCAAAGAACATCTCACTCAGGATCCTGCTTCTCTGGGGCTGTATCTTCTGCTTAGATCTCTTCTGGACTTCTGGCAAGCCTATGTCACAACTTTTTGGTCTCAGCCGGAGTAAGGCTCCATTAGGAAACTGAAAGTCATCTCATCTGTCTGACTCTCTGGACTGCAGAATTATTGGCTCATATCATCTTCTTTAGCAGTTGCTTTCCTTATTTAGCATTTCTGAAGATCTGTATTTGAGTTGTGGAAACTTGAAAAAATTGCTAAATGTGGCTGTTGAGGGAATCAGAGGTGGCTGTGGCAGATATGAAGAACAGATAAAAATTTTTATGTATTCATCACTTTGACTCAATTCTCATTTAATTTAGAAGACTTTTCTTCCAAAGTCCTAAGATTTACCACCCTGAATTCTATTTAATAACAAAGGAAGAGGCTGTAAGTTAGAAGAGCTGATTATGATTTTACTGAGAAGGGCTAAGTTTAGGGAGTTTGAAAGAGTTTATAGCTTTTGCATTAGCCATTGAAACTACGCCTTCTGAACTGCAGCACATGTTGGTTTATGGTTTTGTTTTTTGCTTTGGAAGTTCAATGACTGTGTTTGGAGGGGAAAAAAAAAATACGATGAAAACTGAAATTTTCAGTGACTTTTTAGATGGAAAAAAAGGCTGAAACTGTTCTTTGACCAAGCAGCTGATCTGAGTGCTGCACCTGCCTTCCTGGATATTCATGACACTAAGGTTTGTACCTTCCATAATGTCATCAGTGCTAAGAAGGGGGAGACAGCTGGTGCTGTGTTTAGCTGTGCTCTGAAATCACACATTTGTCACCTCACCAGCACTTGAACACTTCCTTTACTCCAAGGGCTTGGCTCCCAGTTCAGTGGTTCTACATGGGAAATAAGATATTGCTCATTATAATGAAGGTGAAACTTGAACCCTCCAGCTAAACAATAAAAATGAGAAGATCAGCCTTAGTCCTGGGCTCACTAACACTCAACTCTAGTCTAGTCCTTGAGCAGCAACCTGAAAGCCTGCTGCTGTTTAAAACAATTTGTGTTCTGCTTAGACAGAACATGGTCTGTTTGTCTCACAGAAATCCTCTGGTTTGCACCTCTATTCCTATCTGTGATGGCTGGGTTACATCCTATTCTGTGGTGAGACACTACAGATGTAAATATTTATCTTTTTTTTTAAATTGTCATGAGACTGTTGTGGATCAGTGACCTTGCATTTCAGCTCTTGGGATGTCACTGCACAGATTTCATAACCAAGTTAATTGAATTGTTTGTTTTTAGAGATTATTTAGGTGGAGAAAAAAGGTGTTTATTTGATGTATATAGATGAACAAAGCAATATGAATTACCATTTGAATCCTAGTCATTTTATCCTTATAAAAATGAAAAGCTGGATTCCAGTAAGCACAAATTGCTTTCATAGATATTTAATTAGCTTAGGAAAACTGGCAAATTGGAAATAAACTACTTTGGTCCTTGTAGCACTTGTGAATATTTCAGAAGCATAAAGACTAACAGAGTGCTGATGCTGGTGCCAAATGTGTTTGAGCCAAGCACAGCTCAAATTCATAATGAGAGCTTTCCAAGCTGCCCAACTTGCTCCTTTTCACATCCTTTGACGTTTTGCTGGCTTGCCTTTGTTCTTGCATGCAAGTCTTCTGTGCAGTTGTTAAAACTGTCAGTGTCACAGTGATGGCAGTGTAGCTGTGGTGCTTGCAGAGTTAGAGTTCAACCAAAACATTTGGACAAATGGAAATCACACCCCGACCTTGTGCAACTTCTCTGCAGAAAGCTAAATTTTCTCCCAGAGGATGGAATAATAAACTAATATGGATCCTGCCATGTTGTGATTCCCAACAGCTGGGACTGCAACCCAGTAGGAGAAAATTATTATTAAAGGATTATTTTAATTATTTCTTCTTTGATGTATGAAAATGCCACAGGAGAGCAGGGGATTATAAAGTTATGTACATATAGATTGCAAAAAATGGGTTTTTAAACAAGAATTTGTATTTAATGTTTTATAAATGTATCTATACCATAGCTATCATGCTTCCTGCAAGAGACCTGATGCTTTGTAATTTTTTGTGAATTTGGGCATTGTTCACCAGATGACTGAATGAGAGTTCACTGAATTGATTTTTACTCCCACATTTATGATGGAAGCTTGTTGTTTTCTGAGTTTTTTTCTGCGTAGACTATGAAAGTATTTAAGTGGATTTACTGCTTGGCTCTAGATGAGGGATTCTTACTGTAAGTCATCTATCTAGACCAGTACCTTTGAAACTTTCCTCCACTAAACTGAATCCCTCAGGCTTCCTGTCATATATCTTCATAAGCCCTTGGGTGTGACAAAGATTGCAATATTGGTTCCCTGAGCTGGAAGTCCCACTTTTACCCTTGAAGAAAATGCTGGGTTTTCTGTTAGATACAGCCCCAACTGAATCCATGGCATGGCTCTAACCAGACCTGTGAGGAGTGTTCCTTCAGTGAAGGGCTCAGGTTCAGTGCAGGATGTGTCCCTGGCCAGACACACTCTGTAAATGTGTAAATGTATCAGAAAAGCAGCTTTCATAGCAGCCTTAAAAATGCTTCAGTGCTCCACCAGGACTTCACCATTTGTGCTGGATGAAGCAATCACATGCAAAATTCATAGGAGCTCCTTGTCAAAAGCAGCACTGATAACCTGTGTTCTCTGCACAGATTCACTGCTGGAGCTGGCTTTTGGGTAGCTGTAGATTCTGGTGATCCTTGGCCCGTCTGGATGAATGACCTGGGAATGAGAGCTTTATCTGCATCACACCCTCCCCCTGCACATTTCTAAGTGTTGCCATCAGTGTTGCTCAGTTCCTTGTGTCCCTTTGGGCCCAGCAGCACGAGCAGTTGATCCTGGAAGATGAAGGACACACCCCCTCGGCAGACACCTGGCTGGTTTTCCTTTCACTGGGGTGAACTCCCTCCCACTGCAAGTCCCATTCCCTCACCTCCCTCCCCCACAATTACTTGATGGTAGAATCTTGTTAATGCGGGGTCTTGTTCATCTTTTTAGAACCATATCTTTATCTTTTTATCATCTATTAGAAGCTTTTGGTGTTTCTTGATCAATACAGAATATTAGCAGCTATGGGCTCCTAAAACTATATGGTTTGAGTAGTTCTTTATAGCACAGCAGATATAGGAACAGCAGAAAACAGTAAGAAACAAAGCTAATAGCTTATTATATGTCACACTTTTAATTAATGGCTTAAAAACAAAGCTACTGAAGTGAATAATTTACATTTAGATATCAGATTGGACTTCAACAAATCAATAGAAAGTTTGTATCTTTCTGTATTAAAGATTGATTATTTTCCTCTGGCATTTGCAGAGAGGGAGTATTTTGGGAAAAATCTTAACTGAGGAGAATGAGAAGTAATGCAGATCTGAATTTTAATACTGCAGTGCAGAACTACATCCTCTTTCAAATTATACTGGAACACTTTTAAACTTCTGATGTTCCATTCAATTAAAAGTCATGAATGAAGAATGCAGGAAAAAAAAATTAAGGAAGATGTTTTTATGTGCAGCATAGTGTAAAAAACCTGAACATTTTATAAAACCCTATGATACCTATTAACTTTGTCTCAGTGATTATTTAGAAGGATTTTTGTTGAATGTTTGGAGGAGGCAAAACTGTTCAGTTTATTGATAATGAACCTCACATGACAGAGATTTTATCTGGTAAACTCTGTTCTTGTTTATTTTCTGAAGATGTCAGAAATTTCTGTAATTATCTTGATTTCAAAACTACTTTATTGTAAGTATTTCCTGGTGTTGATTTCTATTCTGGATGTGAAGGATGAGTGAGAATAATTTGAAAGAGCTTTTGATTAATTGCTGTGTAGTTATGCTATATACTTGGTATAAATAGACTGTCTTGTTCCTTGAGCTCTTCAGATTTGAAAAATGCCAGTCAAATAGTATTGAATTCTATTTAATTATTAAATAATATAATCATCAAAAATCCATACAGAATGATTGACCTCTGGTAGATAAATTATTTGTTTGTAACTCACATTTCCTATTACTATTTTAAAGCAGCCTACAGTGAGGATTCAAAAATCAGAAATTATAGGAACATATTATTTTGTAAGGCTTGATTTGAATCAAAAAATTAGGGGTTTAAGGTGTGGCTCTTCAACTTGCCTCTAATGATAGTGAATTTCCTGCTCCTTCTAAAGATTTAAACACATGAGCTCTAGCACTGTGATATCTTTTGGGTGCAAATGTGCTTTTCCTATTGAGCCAATAAGGTCACAGGAAAGCAGAAGTAGCCAAGGAAATGCTCAGTATTGGGCTGGTGGTTTTTTGTCATTTAATCTGCTTTAGTACAAGTAAGAAACAGACCCTATCCCTTGCCCAGTGTGGGGTGGGCTGGAAGGATCTGCTCCTGCAGCAAGGGAGAGTGTGGAGGTGAGCAAGTCCAGGCTGTTCCTAACCCTGTCCCAGGCTGAGGTGCTTGCTGTGGTAGCCTCTGCAGAGTGTGTGTGAGTTTCAGAATGGGTCCTGCATGAATTGCACAATGTTCCTGGCATTCACAGAGGGAATTGTGCAGGCCAGTCATGTAAACCATTAATTTATCAATGTGAGATCTAAGGCAGTGCTGGCTGCACTTGAAGATAAGGCATAAAAACTTACTGGCCCCCATACATGAGCTTATAAAATCGTATTTTACTTAATCCGTTGTCCTCATTGTGCCAGCCAGTCTATTTAGCCAGGCTTCTGTGTGGAATGTGGTGGCCAAAGTACACTTTGTGTAACGTTTTGATATCACTGAATATGTCAGAAATGTTAAGGGTGTTTATTGTATGGATTTTTAAAACTCTTCTGTTTTTAAGGCTGGTGCAGGTTCCATTTACTTTTTCTACCACGTGGGGATTTCAAGAATGAGAAATCTTGTGTCATTAGAACTTCTTATAAGCAATATGGATAGTTGTCTTGTTTTGTTTTCTTTGCATAACACAGCTTACAGCAGCAACTTCTGTGTGGTTTTTTTTTTTTTTTTTTTTTGAGGGCTGAATCAAATAATAACAAACTAACAAATGTGTTTCAAAACAAGCAGGATAGTTGCTCAAATTGTTTTTTCCACATCAAATTTATACATCGTGAGTCAGGTTATTATCCATTGGTGGCTGTTCAAAGTGTATCAACTTGTTGATTCTTAGGAATTACTGCTTCTTTAACCAAAGTAGAAAAATAGAAAATCTGAGGGAGATATGGGGTTCTGCGATTAGAACTTCATATGTTATCTTATACAGCCTTGCAAGCCCAGTGTTACACTCTTTGCAAAGTATACCTCTACAGAAAGCTACAAAATGGAATCCAGTATGGAATTTGGCTCTGTAAAATTAAAGTAGTGTGGATTCCAGAACAGGTTATGTCACTGTTCCAAGCACACAAAATCTTGGCAGAATTGTGGGGTTAGGATACAAATTGTAATGAGGACCACTTGAGTGGAACTGCTAAGATGAAAACCTAAGCCTGTGAGATTGCAATTATGGAAACTGGCAAACTGTGAGATCAGAAATAAGCTGCTGTGACTCCCCAGTATCCATGGAATGGATATTCTGTGTCTTGTTTAAAAACAGTCTCTTTGAATCTGAAAAAAAAATTATTTTACATATGGAGGCACTGGACCAAAGCATGTGGAGATGTTGCACCTGAAGTTTTTGTTCTGCTACTTCACATGAAGTTGGAAAGCTCTCTTGAGCTTCTGAACAGTCCCAAAGTAGTCATGTGTCAGGAGTCTGATGCTGCACTGTGGCTCTGGTGAAATCAGTCTCTGACAGTGGGACTGTCAGATTAATATCTGAGGGAAGAGAGGGGCTGAATCCTCCATGACAAGGGAAGCAAGCAGTGGAATGAGGATCTCATCCCCATGGTGCATTCTGGAGTTCATGTAGGCTTTTCTTGTGGGCCAAAAGGAGGAGGAGAGGAGACCATCTTTTAGGGTACAGTCATGAGGTGCTGCCTGCCCTGCTGTGAGCAAGGAGAGTCTCCAGCTCTTCACTGAGCTGGGAAGACAAGCGAAGCACAGGTCATGGTTACAGTGGAGGCTTATGTGAAAACTGTGGCCTACACAAATCCTGCTGAAATATTTTAGGTTACTGAGGCAAAGAGGCACAGGTGAACTTGTAACAACTTCTCATCCTTTGTGACACACCTGGTAGATGGTGTAGAAAGGCATAAAATATGAAACTGTCCAGGAGCTGATGTGACTGACAAGGCCATGGGCATGTGCCCCCCATCTAAGCCACACCATCCAAACCCACGCTCCCGACACATCTGTAATAGAAATGCCATGGGCAGCCCTGGGCACCAGCCAAGACCCAGGGATTCAGCTGGGTCAGGAGTGGCTGGCCCCGTTACTGTGGGTCAGTGGTGTGCTGGGTTAAACTGGGCTGGAGGGGAGGAACTTTCACATGTGTGCTTTTGATAGAACAGAGATCACTGGCTGCTCCCACATGATCATGGTTAATGATGACAATGATAATACAGTAATGGCATCAATACAGCACTTACTGTTGCACAAATACTTGATTTGACTCTGAAGCTGCTTGTTGTATATATTTCTTAAGATACATTTTCAATATAATGATATGCTGTTTGCATTTTTCCTATGAAAAGTGATGAGAAGAGCAGGATAATGGACCAGATGACCTTCAAAAGTCTCTTTCAACTTGACTGATTCTGATTTTTTTTTGGTACAGTTTTTCTTTGTGTATATATTCATTTGAACTTTCAATAGCATGGTGAGTGTATATTGTTTTGTAAGCAATAGACCTCATGCTTTCTGAAGACCTCTGAGAGAAAGGACACTAATTGAAATGACCATGAAATGGATTAGAAGTGGATCGATTTTTGCTGAGTTTTGACATATTTTTTGTGCTGCTAGCATGAGAACGATGGCTGCTTCTAGTAACTATCAAGGGCCCAGGCTCTGTTAGAGTTACTTTGAGAGACTCCCTTTGACCTCAAAGACAGAAACTCCCAGGGAAGAAAAAAAAGCAATTTGGTCTTCAGTTTTATACTCATTAGCCAAGAGTGAATCCTCCCAAAGCAATTTATGAAAGATAATGAAACAACTTAATTTGCCATCAAGATGCTTCAATTTGCATTCTTCTCAGTTGCATTCAGTCTCAATAAAATTGGATCATTATTTATCTCTAATTTTAATTCTTAAACTAAATTGTTTACCAGAAGGAATTTTTACTGTCTCTCTCCCCAATAACAATCTATTAAGCACGGCGTAAACACTGAAAATAAATCAAAAGTAAATTGAGGCTCCTGCTAACTTATTGAACTTGTGCTTTTTCCATATAAGTCTTCTTATGCAAGGCAAAGAGACTCAATTATTTACAGTTAATTGTATGCCACAGAAAGAATTTAACCTCCCATGAGCCCCAAAGTGGAGAGACATTGTACATGGAGGACTCGTACCTGGTGGTACAGTGAGACTTGGCTCATTCTAATGGGTTGTACATAATAACCTAAAGGCAAGGAAAGCAGAGATGAGTCAGATGCCTGGACTGAGAGGGGAAAAAATTAATGTGATGGCACAGTGCATCCTGAGTGGGCTATGGAAAGTGGTAGGAATAAGTCCTTTCCTGCTTTCACTTATCCTATGTCCTACACAACTGCGTTTTTTGTCTAAGTAAGTCCAGTAATCTGGGCTTGCAACTTAGTGCTAAACTCTCTCTGTCTTACTGCAGTTTTATTCCTGCTAAATTCTTTCCCTAAATATTTGACTAGGTAAAACTGCAGCTGATAAGGAATATGTAAGCTGTTTTCTCAACCTATTGCTAGTCTGTGATTATGTGTGTGAGACACTAAACTTATACCAAAATTCAGGGAACTGTTATGCAGGAGCAACTGTTCAGCTTTTCTCCTGACAGTGGGTATGGTACAAGGACAAAGGGGTTGTGGTACACAGTTTCAGTATGTAAATACTGGTTTGATGTAAATCACTGATGTAGGCTTATTGGGCACAATAGAGATGTATTTATAGACACATGTATCTAACAGTATGGTGGATATTTAAAGTTTAATAATTAAAGAATTAGAGTATTAAATACAAGTGTTTGTAAAGTTCAAAATGTAGAAACCTTTAACATATTAAAAAAAACCAAGAAAACAATAACACAAAACCCCTTACCCCTGAAAAAAATCTAAATATAAAATCCCTTTACAAGTTCACTTAAATTAAAGGAATAAATGGGTTAATATTCTGAAAACTGTGAATATGTGAGAGTGGGGTGCTTTACATATCTGCAGTGGATGTACTGTTCATAAAGATGGAGTTCCCAGAATAGAGCAGCAGAGGAATTAATACTTTAGGATTATCCATGGTAGTTACCCACCTTAGGGTAAAACGCATGGGGTTGAAATGTTCGAGTGCAGAGCCAGTAGTAAATCTGCTGCATTTCTTTACTCGACTGCCCAAGACAATCGTGTTGCTACAAAATAAAATATGTTTAAGAAAAGGGATGAGGGAGATAAAGCTTGGAACTTCCTGGTGTTGGAAGTGTATTTCTGGAGTCTTATGTTGCCTTTTGTGTAATAGGTTAGACTGTCACAGCCATAATGTGATACGATCGCTGCTGTTTTAGTTACATTGAATTATCCTTTTAAAAGAAAACTGCAGTGAATAAATGTAGTTAAGTGCTAAGAAATGTTTTATGAGGGTAAAATTCATATATTCTGCAAAATTTCCTCATTTTCATTAGTCAAGTTACATGTGCTATTTTGGCACAGTATTATAACTAAAAAAACATAAAAATATTTATCTGTTGCAGATTAATGTTTAAACAGACTGGTGATGCATGTGCCTAAAAACCTACATTAATAAAAATAAGCACTCAGTTATTACTAAACTAAATGTTTTTAATATAAAAAGTAAACTGAATCCTAAAAACCTTAGAAATAGATATGAAAAATTATGTGCATGTGTTATAATCAAATCTCACTCTACATTGTTTTAAAACAACTTATTTTGTACACTTGCATTGTCTTCCTCATTTCTCTTGCTCTCGGTATTTATCTCCCTCTGGATACAAACTAGTTGACAGAAAAAAGCAAACAACTGCAAAACAAACTGTTTCAAGTCTGGAGAAAATGGAAATATTGAAATCATAGCTCCATTCTGTTTATACTGTTTTGTTTTAGACATGTGGACCAAGAGAAAGCAAAGAGCTCTCGAAGGCTTTTAAAGCCCCACAGAACTGTAATTTAGAATAGGAGTTCAGCATGAGCCATGATTCTTTTCTGCAAATGCCAAGCAAATAAAGCTTTGGAGCTGCAGCTCTTCATTCCTTTGGAAATTTCTTCCTCTCGATTCACAAAAAATAGGTGTAGTCCATGAAGGAGTACATGATCCTAATGGATGATTAATTTTAAGCAGAACTTAAAAAATATGAAAGAAATAGATTCTTATGCTGAATATGAAGCAGGGAATTGTTTATACTTTGTTACTTCAGTTCAGGTGTTGAGTATGGTTTTTATGATAAGTATTTGGTCATAAATTCCTTCTTCTAATCCTCGCCTAAAACCTGAGCAGAATTTGGGTTCAGTTTTGCAAGAGGTGATTCAATGAGAGGCCGTTGCCCAGAAAATCAGAAGTTCATTGATGTTAATTTCTGAAAATAAAGGTATTCCATAATAACTAACAACAAGAGTGGCTGAATTGAATCTTATAGGGAAGAGAATTTCAGTAGAAGGATAGGACAAGGTATTTAATCCCAGGAGCAAGTAGATCACAATATAGTCTGGGAATATATTTTTGGTCAAACTGCTGATGTCTAAAAAACCAGTCAGCCTGATCATTTCAAAATAGAAAATTCAAGCTATTAGAACAGCTCCTTGGGTGAAACTTAGAGGGGGTAGTTTTTGTTCCACAGTTAAGAATTCAGAGCTCTTAACTGTTTGCAGAGATTATTTTAGTGCCTAGCCCTAAGCCCCTTTTCTTTTATCTTGATCTTTCCACCAATTTTGTGAAAAAACTTTTTCAAAGGGCTACTCAGAAGGCTTCAATGAATGCTTCTGAACAAGACCTGCATGAAATACTTTTAAAATTTAGTTTTAAACCTGGTGGTTTCTGAGATCCATCTGTAAATAAATCATTAATAATATTTGTTTTTTTCATTAATAACTCTGAAAACTCAGTATTTTAATAATTGACTCTAAGAGTTAAAGGCACTTAAGTTTCATGATGGTTTCACAGTTTTTTTATCCTTTGCATTTAGTTATTTACAGAAGTCAGCAGTTCACACTTGTTCTGCAGATCTGTATATCAGTTTGTGCTTTCAACATGAATTAGGAAATGAGGAAAACAAGTCTGAGGATTTTTGATTGATTTGGTTCAACAGTTTTTTGAGCTGCTCGGTTTTTCAGAAAGTTATGTTTATATGGAGGCTTTTGTTTCTGTGCTTTACCTAAGAGCACCCAGGCTGTTCAGCGGCCAGGTCCCTTGTAAGGATCAGTAAAAAACGTGTGTGGGTGCAGTGCACACACAGAGCCGTGTGTGTGTGCACCTCAGCAGTTATTGTGCACGTCAGTGGGTCTCCCATGCAACACAGCATTCCTTAAAAAAATATGAAATTCCACAGGGAACAGGTACTAGCGAGTAATTACACCCATTGGCATGAAGGACACTTGGCTTTATCTCCTTCTCAGCCATTTTCTCAGAGAGGCAAAATGATTACCTCGTAACGACCTGCCTTGCATTGTCATATCTTATTACTTGACCAATTTAACAACATGCAAGGCAAATACCCTACAAAGCCAAAGCTCTCAATGTTAATTAGTCAGAAGTAGATAAGGAAAAGAGCATTTTAAGGCTGAAAGAATTTCTGTCTTAAAAGGGAAGCACCATTCTACAGAAATGGGATATTTCTTCTTTAGGAAGCATTTGTAATATCTCTGTATTACAGAAAGAAATACTGACTTTTCACTGATTTGTGCAGGCATATATATTTCCTCCAGCTCCTTAAAATCTCTAATAATAATTTCTGTGGCAAGATCCATTTTTACTTCACTGCAACTCCCTCTGGTAATGATTAGGTACTTCCATGGCAGTGATAAGCACAGCAGAAGACAGTATTGTGAAAACAAATATATGTGAGTACACTGTACATGCATTTTTTTTTGCCCAAGACCATTGCAATCTATCTAAAGTACTAAATTAGGACCATAGGGCCTAAAGAATTTTTGCTGTTCAAAGGAAAAAGTTACTTCTAGTTAGTTATCCAGGTCACTTAACATTGGCCTTTGTTTCAAGAGTTGTCTACATAGTGTTTCTTGAATCTGTCATTGTTTTTATTATGCATATTTTTCAGGGCTTGATTTTCACTTGAAATAGAACTAATCGATCTACGAGTAATCTGGATTTGAAACAGAAATTACTGGGTTTTTTTTTTTGTTGGGGTTTTGTTTATTTGTTTGGTTTTATTTTGGTGAATAAACAGCTTAGCTTTGCAAAGCTCCTAAACTATTTTTTTTTTAAATTTGAGTGAATTATATACCTTTCTGATGTGGGGTTTGCATAAGGTTATTATTTATCTCATGTTGTTATGCCATGGTTCACTCAGCAGGTTTAGGGGAAGGTTTTTTGATTCACTCAGGGTGGTGAAGCTTTGGAACGTTCACAAGGAGAAACAACTAAATTCTCAGGAGGAACAATAACAAATTTCTGAAGTGTTTAGAAACCATTGCTGAGGTGCTGTCATTCTTAACTTGTGGGTACATCTTGCAATACATCAACATAAACAATTTTTCTTATCAGGACTTTAAAATCAAGGAGGTCATGCATAATTAAGCATGGCCTTGTACAAACTGTCCCAAGATCTGCTGAAACAAGAATGAATGCTCCTAAGTTTAAAATAAAAATATACTGGAAACTAGAATAGAGGCATTATGAATCTCAACAATTTATCAGTGGGCTTTGACAAGAGTCTTCTATGTTGCAACTAAACTGTCAGTTAATCTAAAGATAAAGAATTATCCAGCTTTGCAAAGAAGTGGCTAAATAGTTGCAGAGAAAAAATAAAACAACATAAAGCTTTCAAGAAAATTTTGATGACTGAAAACTTAGTTATTTGTGGAAACATAAGAACAAAGTTAATTTAGCTGCTAAAAAAACTGTTAATGGGAATATCTTATAGGGATCACTGCGATGAATTGAAAGAAGATCTCTGAACTCAACATGATCTGGTCAGCAAAAATGTCATTCTTTTAATATGAAAAGAATATTTTCATGTGAATATGTATATTTGCAGCATTAAAGCAGCAGAAGCAGAGACATCTACAAACATTTTATAAATGTATTTTAGATTTGCAAGAGCAAGGAATTTACAGTGAATATTATATTTACAAGAGACTGAATTAATCTTCTGCAGTGAAAAGGTGATGATAATTAAGCCAGGTGTGCTGTGGCCATCCAAAGATCCTGTGAAGCAGACGAGTGACAACCAAGTGTCTCTTGTACAATTCTGAGGGGGAGTTTAGGGTATGTGATGTGTCACTGGGTTTAAAGCATTTCATGTCACACGACCATATATCTGTTAGAAAAGGAAACATTTAGACCTGAGATTAGAGAGATCGAGCAAATTATTTTTCAAAGCACTTAAATAATGTTTTTTCTTGCTTTCCAAGCAAGATTTGATGTTCTATTTTACTTCTCTGAACTTCATAAATATAATAAAATACCCTTGTCATAATCTCAGCCCAATTTAATTAATTTGGAACCACTGAGCTTAATGGAGCTATGGTAATACTTATAACAACTATTTCTGTGATTCCCTTCCAGTTAAGCAGCCAGATATCCATACTATGTCAAATAACAAGTGTTTTTTTTATGCAAACTGTGAGTGGTCTATTTTCACACATCATGTAAAAGGTGCACACTTTTCTCATCTCAGTATACTGGATACTGAACACCTGTATCCAATATAGTGGTGTATATTTAATAACTTCAAAAGCATATTAATCTCGTGCTCTTGTTTTTCTTGCTGATTATTAGTGTAGAGCCATATGAGTAAACAGAGCTTTGGAAGAATATACTTTCTGTCAAAGGTAATTTAGAAGTGCTTTTACAAATCTGAATGAGTGCTGGATAATAGAATCAGTAAATGGCATTAGACAGAGGATGATTTCTCCCTTGCAGTCTATTCTAATACCTGTAGCCATAGCATATCTGGTTAGATTCTGACTTCTAGCACTGGCATATTTTTGCTAAATGATTTTGACACTGTTGAGGTACTGACTGGAGTTGGTTCAGAGGGGAAAACAGGCCAGGGGCTTTTTCCAAAGTCTTCAGTAATATCAGGCCTTAGATCCAGACTTGGAAGTTTTCCTGCTTGCTGAGACAAAGTACTGCCATGCATTCCCATAGGATGACTTGTCAGAGTAGGAAACGGTTTTCAACATTCACTTTTAGAAGGGTGAATTATTGAACCTGACTCTAACCAACTGAATAAAATACTCCTGGGAAAAAATATTACTGATTTAGACCTTCATTTTTCTTAACCAAAACAGAATTTTATCAACATCTTTTCCACGTGAAAGCCAATGTTTCTGAAATCATGTGTAAGTCAACTGACTTCAGTATTAGTATTAGTAATCCCTATTGTTAGGGATAAGTTTAGTTTCTTGATTCCTCTGACTTTGAGGTTTGCCAAGAAAGTGAAAGTGTTGGTACTTGGGAGGAGTGTGTGCAATTAAATGAAATTCTATGCTGTTAAATTAATTGCAGAATTACTAATGGTTATGACAGAGTCCAGTAATTCATTGTATATAACCAAGCACTGATTAAAAGTGCTGAAGAAATAAGATGTTCCCTTGTGGCTTTAGCTTTTTGTTGCAGAGTTGCATTGCAATCCATCTTCAAACAGTAAGAAATCTATAACATGATAAGTAAAAATACAGTCAATTCCTTGGTTTTGTTTAACCTTGATAAGATCCTTAAGTATTTTGATTAAGTATCACTAAACTGCATTCCACATTGTTGTGGATTATTTAATTGCATGTAATTCCTAGAAATCAGAGTATTGAACCAATAACTTTATATACATATAAACGTACAAACAGGAGGCTGTTTGACATTTTGAGTTTCAACTGATTAGTCTTGAGCAATCCTAATTCCTTGGTTTAATAAAATAAAAGCTTCATTAAGCAAGTCACAATATATTAACAAGTCAATACCACATTGACCAGTGGTGTATCCTTTCTGTATTTCAGTGTTCTTATGTTACTGCATCAGACCTTCTAGAGAAGGACTGGTTTTGTGCTAAAGGAAATAAATTCATTGATGCTAGGTAAAAAACTAATAGCAACAAACAGCAAATCAAGCTGTGAAATGGAGCAAAAGCAAATATAGACAACAGAGAAGGACTTGGCCTTTGTAGAAATCTCAACAACTGCAAGCTGCACCAAACCAAACATCCCCGGTCACTAACTGATCAGTCACCTGATACAAAACCATGCCACTGCATGTTGTGAGACCAAAACCAGAAGCTCAGAAAATGTTGTTTAGCATGGTAATTAAATGACTATTTCTGTTCTTATTGCCATTACTTTCTCACTGCCTTGAAAACTAGTGCAGACATGGTTATCTCTTGCTGTCTATGAGGAAACTGTTTTGAGTGCATTACTATAGAAGCAAGTCAAGATAATAAAATGGGGAAATATGCTAGCATATGATCAGAATTATTGTAGGGTTTTTTTTCAGTTTATTAGTTTAATGGTTTTATTACTCCCTGACTGACAAGCTATTTTGTGTTACTGGAAGTGATTTTAATAAGGTATTATATTAACAACTTTGAACATCCTATTCAGATAGCATTTCTGCTGAAAGGAAACAGGCTATTATTTAATGTATTTCAGGAACTTTTTCTTTGTGCCTCTGTTATCCATATTCTCCATATACTGTGGTAGCTTTCAATTTGCTCTGGAAGGGTACACACACACATAGTTGCACCAATTCCTATCCCAAGGGTACAGTGAGGGCTGTTGTCTCTTCTTATGTCCTGTTAGTTTTGAGCAACCTATCTTATCAGACACGTGTTTACAATACTCCTGCACTTCTGTTTCTCCTGGTCTCCTAATTGCAGCTCTGCAGTAAACAGGTTTTGTTTGAGCTCTAATAAAGTATGTGTCACAGTGTATCACCTGTTAAATACAGTCAGTACAATTTTGTTGTTCTGATATAGAAGATGTTTAATCAGTCAAATTGCTTCCTGATAGCTGCTCTTTAATTTTGTCTTTAAAGCAAAAGCAGTGGGTTTTTTTCAGGGTTTTGTAATTGCTTGAATGATCAGTAATTAGAATCATAGAATCGTTTAGGTTGGAAAAGAAATCCAAGACCAATGAGTCCAACTCGTAACCCAGCACTGCCAACTCCACCATTAAATCTAAATTTAAATCATGTTCCCAAGCACATCTACAGGCCTTTTAAACACCTCCAGGGATGGTGACTCAACCACTTCTCTGGACAACCCGTTCCAGTACTCGACAGCCCTTTCAGGGCTGTTACCTCTCACATCCCATCTAAACCGCCCCCACTGCAATTTGAGGCCATTTCCTCTCATCCTGTCCTTATCTGGGAGAAGAGACTGACCCCCCCCGCCTCCTCTTTCCACAGCCTGATTTCAGGGAGCTGTGGAGACTTTACAGGTCTCCTCTGAGCCTCCTTTTCTGCAGGCCAAACACCCCCCTGTCCCTCATCAGACCTGCGCTCCAAGTCATCCCCAGCTCTGTTGCCCTTCTCTCAACTGATTCCAGTGCCTCAGTGCCTTCCTTGGAGCCCAACACCACTAACTAGAAAAGTTGAAGGCTGTCCTTATGTTTGGAGTGAGAACAAGCTAAAAATCAAAATCTGCTTTGTGTGCTAATGTTGGGGTGCAAGAAGATCTAGCAGAATTAAACACTGATGTTCTAAAACAGTAAATTCTCAGAGCTGTGTCATGGCCAAAAGAGATTGACTCAACCTTAACTGTGAAAGCAGATGAGTGTGAGAGTCTGCAGAAGTAATTTTATTTCTCTAGATGACAGCAGTTAGCCTTTTAACTAAGCCATGTGTGCAGTTCTGGTGTGCTTGAGAAAAGGTACAGAAAATCTGAACAGCCCAAAACAGCTGCTTCTGGAATTATGTTCTAGATAGATAGAGTGCCTCATGTGAGACTTGCCTTTCAAACACTCTCTTTTCTTTTCTTGCAGCAGCAGAGTAAGAGTTGGGAAAAATACCCTGTAACTCTGTCTGCAAGAAAATGCCACAACTGTCAGCACTTGAAGTGAAACAAAAAGCCATACAAGGGTTCTGTGTTATTGTTGTCTGTAATGGTGTTGGTGACTAACCTTTGGAAAAATTCCCTGAGGGCATTGCTATCTTCTCTTTTAGTTAAAATTTAACTACTCATCTTTGGATGATTGCTTTCCTCTAGGAACAACTTGATACTCTGAATACAAGTAAATTAATTAAATAAGGTAGTTTTTAGTATACAGTAGGTTAGACTTTCATGTGCAGTAATTACTTATTGATTCTTACTTTTAAGTTAAATGCAATTGCCTAATTCAATGGATGTAAATTGTTAAAGAACACAGGTCTAACAGGAGTAAAATATTCTGAAAAAAAAATTCAAGGTTTTAAATACTGTATTTCTGACAGAGGGAATGTTTAGTCATAGGAAGAAGCTAAATATATAACTAAATAAAGAAATGGGAGAAACATTTTAACAAAACTATCTGAAATGTCATGAAGATATTACTAGACAATGTAACTAATGGTCTATTATACTCCTAAGATTTTGGGATAGTTGAAAAGCTGTATTCATTGGTAAAAGAGAGGCAAGGTGTAGATGGTAATAGCAGATAATGGGCTAAAACCAAAATAAAATAGTCTGGGTTTTGAATAAAATGTTTAAAACCCATGGAGGAAAGCAGTAATTGAAACAAAACCCATTTCCAACTTAGACGTTTGAAGAGTGGAATAAAATTATGCTAATCTAACATATCTGCATTATTGTGCTTTTCTGTTCATTATGCTGCATGCATAAGTATGAGATGGTTATTATCCCTTTGATAATGGTCCTTACTTATCTGCTTCAAATTGGTGTGCTCTTTCTAAGGACAGCATATGCTGCCTTTTGAAGGATCTTGTTTACCAAATGAGTTTTCACTGCTTGTTATATTGTATTTTAGTTTGGTTTTGTTTACATCATGTAAAATGTATTGCACATGATATTTACTAAATTGTATTATGGGTTATTTCATGCCTATATATTTCTGGGTACCTCCCACATCATGTCTAGAGGATTGCATATTCATTTCCTAAGAATTATGCTGCAGAATAAAAGATGGTCATGACTGGCATCCTGTCTCTCGTCATGAGGTAGTGCTGGGCACTCCAGGGAGAGAAGCATGCTGTGCTCATAGCACACCTAATTATAGCCCTGGGAGATAATTGCTTTGGGAACTGTAGCTGGGGATCATTTCATGTAAGAGATATTAGTGCTGCTGAGATTTTCACATTATTTATCACTGTGACTAGTATTAGTTTTTTGTGGTAGGATTTTGTTTTTTCCTGTTAAATATTAACTACTTCAGAGCACTGTCTGAGTGTTCATCATTCTTCTATGCATTAAATACAGAACACACCATGAGACATGACTTGGTGTTTGCAGTGAGTTCCAGAAGCCTCCCAAAGTATTTCTTGTGACAAGTTTTATGCCCTGAATTTAAAAATCACCTCATCAGTCTAATGCTGAGCCCTTGTTAGTCTGGCCTTAAAGAGATGTTATGATCACGTCTCAATGTAAGACAGACCTAAAAATAGCAATTCTGTAAAGCTTGAATTGTCCTCTCTGCCAGGATCATGGAATTGTTTATGTTGGAAAAGACCTTTGAGACAGTCCAACTGTTACCCTACCACGGCCAAGTCTGCCCCTAAACCATGTTGCTAAGTACCACACCTACTTTTAAATTCCACCAGGGGCAATGGTTCAGCCCCTTTCACGGGCAGCCTGTTGCACTGCTTGGCAATCCTTTTGGTGTTACTCAGTCAGAGAATTTAAAATAAGGTGACTTTTAAAATTTAATTAGGCTGCAGCTGGGTAAGTTGACAGAAATGTTGCCTGAGTGCTTTCATCCCCTCTCCCTTTTCACTCTTGTTCTTAGTTTTTATATATTTCTGTACCTGCTGTAATACCTTTTCTAGCAGAGTTTGAGCATGAGAGCCAGAGAAAGCCTTTCTTTGCCTCCCATGTTAAATTAGCCCCAAGGTATTTGGTCAAAGTCCTCACCAGAGAGACCGGAATCTGAGCACCCTTGGGCAAAATGTAGGTAGGCAGTTTGATTACTCTCTCCAAAGTTTACTGCAAAACCCAGACTGTTACACAAGAAGTTTGGTCTTTGGTTGTTTGGGGTTTTTAATCAATTTTAAAGAAGGTTGCATTTGTGTGACTGTGTAGGTGTTGTTATGAACAGTTTCCAGGTGTTCCCCAGAGACACGGGCAGGGCTTTCCTAGTTCCCATGGCAGCACTAAAAGAAAACTACTAACTCTAGCTAAGTACCGATATTGAAATGCTAATTAGCTAATTGCTCTGTTTGTTTTCGCTAAACTACCTGGGGACAACCGGCCCCCCACCCCTCCACTCCACGCTGCCACTCTGAGACTAACATGCAAATAGAAACCCCTTAGGATCATGGGAGTATTTTTAGGAGGAAAAAAGAATATAAATCAAAAACTGAACACAGTAGAGGAGTCTAGGAGAAAGGATAGCTGCTGCTCGGGACTCCAGTGACAGACTCTGCACACCTCCTTCCTTTTGGCTGCCTGGGAAAGCTACGACCGCGGGGGCGAGCTCTGCGTAGAGCCCCCTGCCCAGCTGATCTTTCAATAAAGAGCTGAACATTAATAAAGGCATTAGCCCTGCTCATTTCAGGTGTGACTTATTTACACTCTGAACGGGAGTAGTCAGTGAACGTTTATCAGCTTAAGGAGAAACTGGGCACTGAAATCCTGCATGAAGCTTGCCAGAATTGAGTTTCTCTGTGCATTTCCAAAATTAAATTTTCAGATCTGGAGGGATATTAAAAGCTTAAAGACTGTAAAAAAAAAATCAGTTGCATGTATTTTAGGTATGACAAGGGTAGACAAAATGGCAGGGGTTCACTTTCTCTATTTTTAAGGTGTGCCTAGAAGTTTGTTTTAAATCACCAAGGAAAATTTTGTGTAAGGAAGAACAGGACTTTGGATCTCCGAGTTGGATTTCTGCCAAAATTTAGGTGTGTACAGAAGTTAGTCCTTGGATTTTGTGACTTACTTTTAGATTTAGGACATCTAAAATCTTCTTAAAACATATGTTAGGCTATCTAAAGATCCATGTTTTGGGTCCCATGCTCAGTACTTTGCTAAAGCACAAGCATAATTATTTTCAGAGGTACTAATGCTTTCTCACAGATGCTTGCATGACCATTTTTATTCTTTAAACACCCAATCAAATTCTGCCCTGAAAGTCTAGCTGGAAATTTGGCAACCATTCTTGGAGCTATATTTTATTAAATGAGTTCTACAGCAGCAAAGTTTTAGCGATTTTTCTTTTGGAATGATATCAGAAGCTCTGCATTGTGTAAATGTGTGTAAAAGCCTTGCTTAAAAGTGATCAGTGATGCACAACCCAGATTTAATCATGGCTGGCTTTCTGCAGTGCTCAAATCCCTTGCTCAGTGGCGATGAGTGCTGAATCAGATACCGTTTAGAACCCTTTTCTGCAAAGTACAGATCAATCTCAGGGTGGTGTGAGAATCTTCTCATTTAATCTGGCAAAGGCACTGCAAGCGTGGAGCTTTTAACAGGGTTGGTTTGGCACACTCTGAAAACAGTAGACCCAGATTCCTTCACAGGTGGGTTGTGTTTGGTTTTAGAGAAGCACAACCTTCATATTCTCCTGTTCTGTAGCTTTCTATCTCTTGCACCTTTTGAGATCTCTCAGTGCGTTATGGTAAGCGTACAGCCATCAACTTAGCAATTTAAGGTCAAGTTTCTAAGACCTTCTCTATATTTGTTTAATTTTATTTACTTAGTTACACTTATGTTGTATTTGATGGATGAAAAAACAGCTTAAAATTTGAAGTACTTTGTTGGAAAAATCTTTGAATTGGAAGAAAGCAGTAAGAATGGACTCATGAAAGATTCCAAACAAACCTGATTTTCAAACCAATACTGTCTCAGCCTTATGTTGAATGGGATTTTTAAATCCATTTGGGGTAGTCCACAGGATTTCCAAACCCATTTTCAAGGACTTCAATTTTCATATGTAAATAACTGAGAAAGATGGTCCTAAAATAAGGTAGGTTTAAATAATCTATCTATACTTAGCAGTCTTACTTTTAGGATCAATTATCATAAATTATTTATTTTGCTATTGAACAAGGCAAATTAAAAAGGTAATACAGTGAATATTGTAGTTATTAGGTCAGCTGTGATGGCAGGAAAGATCCTCTCAAGTGCTTTTCTGTGCAGAAGGAAAGCGAGGGACTTGAATGGCACTAACAAGAATTCAGGCATGTATTTTTTCAGTTTACGGGTTTTGACTTGACAATAGGAAAAATTTATGTCATCCACATATTTAGGCCATCTGAGAGAACTAAGGGTTTGGAATTGAAACATCATGCCATGAACACAGAGGAGCCATGACTGCTTTCAGGCTCATGGCTTGAAAACACTCTGTTTGCTAATTTGCCTGGATGCACTGCCTGAAGTGTTTCATGACTTTCTAGCTTGAGCAATAGCAAAGGAGTAGAAGATGCAAAAAATTAAATATTTCATTTATGAAAGATGGAAATGTTGAGACGAATCTGATACAGGCTCCCAAGCTGTTTTGCTTGAAGATATGTATTTTCAAAATGTTCTTGTGCATATAAAAGTAACCTGCATGACATATTCACAGGCAGTTATTAATTCTCTGTCTTGGAAAAACATTAAGAGCAAATAAAATTTGTCCTTACATTTTTGTATGCTCTCATAGTAATAAATTCCTATCTCTGTTTCTCATAAAATGACTGAAAAAGTACCTTTTATTCAAAAAACATGAACTTAAATGGGAGGGAGTGGTGGTTGGCTTTACCTTCTGTTGGTAAATTTAATGAATACCTACTCTGTGTCTGAAATGCATATAAGCAGCAAAAAAATGTTATTAGACTTGCTTACACATCTTGAGTTTTTAAAAATTATCACGACAGGCCAATGTCAGTTAATTTCTGATGAATATTACTGATTAAAACTTTCAGGTGTTTGTGCAGGATGTAAGTATTAGGTTAAACTTGTTTATGTTCTAAGTGTGCTACCTGGGGCTTTGTTTTGATTTGTGCATTTAGGACCTAAGCAAAAATGCATGGAGATATTTATAAACTCTCCTATTGCATCCAGTGACTTTAGATCAGAGTCAATTTCTCCATGTTTGATTGAACAAATAATTTTATGGAAATATCAAACATTCTAAAGGGTCAAAAATATTTTTTTAATCTATTGACACTAATGTCTTTTAGCTTGTTCCCAGAGAATACTAACTGAGCAATCTACAAGAAATTTAATGGAAATGCGTATTTATAAAAATATTAGTAATACTATTGTTAATTCAGTTTTACTTCAGGTTAGGAATAGAGCTGAAAGAGATATTGGTGAGTGTTGTTTGGGTAGCTGAAGAGAGAAAATATGCTTCTAGTCCTTTCCACTTTCAGTTCTCAGTCGTTTTAATATGCCAGCTTTAGTTGGATAGCAAACAGACCAGCCAAGGATGGCAGTTTCCATCATTATTTATGGATGTGCTTTTTCCAAGGTAGGGGCCACCAAGCCTCATCTCTCTATCCATTAGCTCTGCAGAGTGTGAAGGAAGAGATGATTTACTCTTCTATGAGTTGTAAACCTGAACACAGACACCAAGATCTTTGCTGATTTTTCTCCCAGTATTTCCCACTGGATTACGGTTTCTTAGGGCAAATCCACTGATACCAATCAGAAAGATCTTGTTGTATACAACTGGTTAACTGTAAATGCTGCACGTGTAGAGCTGTTGCTCTGACAGGAAGGTCTGTTAGAAGTTGTTTCACAAATAGGCCTGAACTCAGCCTCATCAGCAAGGAATTAACTCAAACTGAATTTATAGAAATTTCAGGGGGTTTCTGTTTTCTCCAAGTGGATACCTATGCATCACTATGGATGTGAAGGGCTTTGTTCTTGTGTGGCACTTCTGGTGCTCTAAAGACTGGTGTGATTGGAATTTAACAAATTATTCTGTCGCTGAAATTTTTTGTTGGATAGTCTTGTCTTATTGTCACCTTATCTTGAATTTTAGGACTCTATGCACCTACTCATATGCTTAACTGTTCAAATTAATTAGAAACTACAAAGGTTTTCCTCATTACTTTTATGTTTTTAGTAGATAAATAATCCAGAAAAGGAAACCATCAGCACTTAAGGAGTTAACTGGGCTAACATCCAGCCAGATGAGTTTTATGAATTAATACTGCATTGAGATGAAAGAAATAACATATACCTTGCCACATGACTGTTTCAAGCTGTCTGCAGCCTTAGGCAGACATGCTATACGTGCCACTTTTAAAAGGTTAGCTCTGTATCTGGAATAATGTTTAGAGCCTCAGGCTCAAATTTGACTATGTTTTGCTTGATATCTACTATTGCAAGGATATAAAGCAGCTATAAACCTGTCCAACCAACCTGTTAATCCCAGTTTATAGCTCTTCTGCAGGTCTAGAATGACATGAAGTAGCGGGAATAAAGGAAAAAAATACGGCCTTTTGTTTTGTTTGTAAAAGGAGGGTTGTACATTTTCAAAGCACAATTATGTAGAGATTGAAAGATAATCTGTGATTTATGTGGCAATCTTCATGCTTGCATAATAAAATTATACAGCAAACACTGCTTGCACTTCCCTTTGAAAATATTCTGCAGGGGCCCAATCCACTCTCCTCTTATAGAGAGCTGCAAAGGTCCATTTTGGTGCCATAAACTGTTGAAAACTGTACCTATTGTGTATTTCTGTAATACTTTCTAGTCTAAATGTTTATGTAAAGGAAGCCTGCTGATTAAAGAGAAGTATATGTTTGCATGCCTAAAAGCGTACACTTTTCAAAAGCGTATCTAATTTATAAGAAAGGGATGTAGGATAAGTGTCTCTACTGACTTAAAAACATCCTCCTGTGAGGTTTATTCTAAAAAATGGTACCATTCAAATGTAATTTAGTTATATACTAGGTTGATAAAAAACTTTATCTGACTCAAGAATGCTTTTTCAGTTTGTTATGATAAAACTTTCAACAGAATTCAGTAATCACATCTGTTTTTAAGCGCTTACTTTCATATTTCCAGGTAAGAGGAGATTCTAGAAAGGAGAAATTTACTAAGTGGAATAAAACTAAAGGGAAAAACCAAGTTAGAATTGTATGTCTTATTCAGTGAACTGTATGAGGAATATTGTGATGCTTTTTGAATTATGGATTCAGTAATTCTAATTTCCATTAAAATAGCAGAAACCATAATCATTAAATTGTAAATTATTTTTGAGGGGATTGGGGAGATCAGTTTTTCATTCTTGAAGGTATAATGGCAAAATAAATGAGACCTCTTGAATTGGAAGTGGATGAAGATGTTTTTGTAGGCAGTGTGTTGCATTCTCAAGTGTGTGCAGTTCCTCTCAACAAACCTTAAACTCTTTGGAGCAGTCTAAATCCATGGTGATGATGGATGGATTTCCCCACTGCCAGGTAATTCTGTTTTTCCACCTGAACCTTAAGGCTCATTGATCACTCATGCTCACTGAAGTCAATGGGAATGTAAGTCAGATTTTTGAAAGAGAACTGAGGAGTTATGTACCCTAATAAAACTGGGCTTGGAACAGTCTTGGACATCTCACTGTTAGTGGGAAAATCTAAAGTGGAAGTGGAATCTGACTCCTCGAATTCTGACTGGGCTCCCATTACAGCCAATTGAAAACTGAAGGTGATGATTCACCCCATGTTTCTTGGATACCTATTCTAGCCTAGAGTTCATCAAATCCATTAAGGAATTTCGTGAATAATTGCTGCACCAATACTAACAAGGGAAGTCCTTTTGGAAACCTGCTGCATGTATTCAGGCAAGGGTGTGCATAGCTGTAGAATTTCTGGTTGTGGATTCTTTATAGAGTAACAGGAAATAGTGCATAAGGTGTAGATATTGCCCATGAGGCAGGTTATATATAGATATAACCTGTTAAGGATATAGACTATTTCAAAATGCTTGTCTCCCTTGAATACAGTTCTTCATTTTGATATTAGCTAGAATACGTTTTTAATAACCACCACTTGAAGAAGTCAAAATATTGTAGCAGTGAGAGATTGTTTTACCCCAATACCCATTTCGATAGATTCTTTAAATCAAAGCAAGTATGAACTGCCAAGGGTATTTCTAGGTGCTTTAAGCTAATATAAATTGTTCAGTGAGATGAAAGCCTCCACTTGGGATGATAGGTACTTTGACAACTAAAATATAGACAGAGCTTTTAAAATTCCTATTTCACCCTTTTTCTGGGCAGTGGTGGTATATGGCTTTACCCTCAATGTATGATATGATATTTTGAGTTTCCATGTACAGGCTGTGGGAATTTTATTCTTATGCTAACAGCATGTGATGAAATAATGGATTTTATTGAAAATAATGTGAATGTAATATTCACTTCCAAGGGAATTTCACTGTTATTTGGCATCAACTAATTTGACATAAAAAAATAATTTGTTACTATTCCCTAGTAAAGTAGAAATATTTATCTTATGTGACAAATTACACTTTTAGCTCCTTTGATTTTCATGTTGATGTAATTTCATTCCACTGTAACTAATTTAGCATTAATTAATGTCCAGATTAGCATTTCAGTGCTACTACATCAACATTGGGAATTGCTAGGATTTTCCTTTCACACAATTTAGTTGACATATTTAGTTTGGACTTCGGGAACACTGGTTCTTGTTGGAAAGCTGATGGAAGTTCCTCTCTGTCATACTCTGTTCTGAATGACAAATGGATGGGTTCCTCCATGGTCCATTGGTGTGCTGGAAAGCAGATGAGAGTTTCTTTTCTTCTTTGAAAGAAACTTGAATGAACACAAATGTGTGATGCTTTGCTAAGACCCTTCAAAAATTTAGTATTCACCAAACACATAAGCACAAGTACACAGCCAGTCATTCTGTCTTGTTATTGCCACTAACCTTAGTGATTCTATGTAAAGATTTTTATTCTTGAAGGAAATGTTTCTGTAGTCTTGTTCAATTGAAAAGTAGCTATCTGGGGACTTGCATTAATGTAGGTAACAGAAAAGTGATAGAGGAAAAGATGTGCTCTATCAACCTCAAACTCTTTAACCATTTAACTTCTTTTGTGTGATGGACTAAGATATCTAAAATGTGTAAATACACACCAACTTAATTCAGGAATACTGTATTAGAAGTATACCCTGATTGTGCATCTTCAAGCAGTGGAATTCACAATGACTTTGCAAAACCAAACTGGACATAGTACTGATGTGATCTTGACTGCAGAGAATTACATTCTCATTTCCTTACATTATGCCAATTCAGGGTTTATTATTTTCAATTTGCATTTTGTTTCATGATAAAGCAAGTACAGGCCACTGCAAAAGGACCTGAGACATTGACCCTGGGATTCTTATGTCAGTACAGGAAATATTTTATTTATTGGTGAAATAGTTGTAAACAGTCTCCACACAGGCCCTTTGTTGCACAGCTGCTTGAACAAGCTGTGGTGCCCAGTTGTCTTTGTCCTAGTTGTGAACCTACCCTTTGTCTTGACTAAGAATAGCCTGTGAACATGCTGCTGCTTTGGAGGCGGTTTGCTATTCAATGAATTTTTTATGCAGTCAGCAGTTTTTTACCTTTAGACTGTTCACTGCTTGTCCAAGGAATGACTTAGGGTATAGATAAATTCCCCTGGAAATTTACTTCTCAGTGATTCAAAGGATAGGGATGAAGAAAGCAATATGCAAGCTCACATATTCCTTATTTAAAATACAGACACATAGGTAAGGTCCTAATTTATGAAGTAGAAATTGCTTTCCATTATTACATTGATGGCTGCCTGAAATAACAGGAAATGTGAGGCTAAATTATCAGAAAGGGGGGTGATGGCAAAGGGACTCGTGTTTCAAAGGAGTAGAAATTTCCTGTTAGTTTCAAGTGTTCACTTTAGGAATATTTCACATCTTTCATAAAATTGAGTCACAGCAATCTCTCTCTGATCTCCATCTGAAGGTCTCTATTACTGTTTAATTTTTCCTAACTTGTCCATTTGAAGCCTTTGTTTTTGTCTGTGCTATTTGTGCATTGGGTGAGCAGTGATTCAGCATGTCCTGGGCAGTGCCTCTCCCTGCTCTTAGAAGGACCCCCCTCTAACTGCAGTCCCAAAATTCCAGCCAACAGCTTGGGAGCAATTACAGTGAGTTCATGGATGCAGTGGTGCAGAATTCCACTCTGTAAACTGAAAGAGTTCTTTAGAATGCTTAACCACAGTATCACTTGGTGGGAATTAAATGGGAGTCAGGTCTTGGATGTCTGAGGAAGGAATAGAAAATTAGAATGTCCCAGCAAAGCAAATTACAGCAATCTGGAACTTATAGACCAAACAATGTCTCTGGACAAAAAGAAGTTTTACGAAGAACAATGAAGAGCAAAAAAGACCATAAAAGAAGAAAATAGTCTTTGTGAAATCTTTAAAGATTAGGCATTGAAAGAATATTCAGAAGAGAAAGGCACATAAGGGATGGCTGTCACCCATAACTTGATTTAAACCCAGAAATTAGTAGTGAGACTTCAGTTTGAAACTGGTTCTCCTGAGTAGAAAATGTCACTATCTTAAACAAAATGTGTTCCACCTAAGCAGGATCCCAGTACTTGACTCAAACGGGAATTTTTCACTCATGTCTGAATAATACTTTTTTTTTTGCATTTGTTACCTAGTACTCCTCCAAAATAATCAGAGCAATTTAGGAAAAAAAGTGCTCTTATTATTTACTCTTACATCTTTTGTTATTATTCCAGTGATGGCAAATTTTGAAATGGTCACAGAGACCCAGAATCGGCCATGTAGCACAGTTTGAAGTGAGTGGAAATGTGGATTTGTTTACATGAGGCACTTACCAGCAGTATTGTAAGTACATCGAGGCAGCTATTGCTGTGACTATGCATGTCTTTATTATATGTGATACAAGTGTTTATTCTGATTGCTGTCACCCCTGTCCCACTGTCACCATGTGAACACATGGCTTGAGGGTTTAGGTACACAGTGGCTGACAATGCTCCCCAGTGCAGGGGTGCTTTAAAGGAAAGCTGCTGCTTTAACCCCCGCAGAGGGAATCCAATTGCATGCACCCAGAGAGCCCTGAAAGCTGAACATGTCATGTGGAGACATTCAGGGAATCTTCTGTCTCCTGTGTGTAGGACACTTTGAGTTTGCAGTGCTTCCCCAGCTCCCTAAGAAGGGCACAAGCTGCATACTCCTGCTGGTGATGTGCTGTTAGCCCAGCACCCAGCTGTGTGCTGGCATTTTCACTGGGACCAGCTGAGGAGTGGCTGAGTTGGTGACAACACCTTTGTGCTTTGCCCTTCTACCAAGAGCTCACACTTTTTCTCTCAGTGCTGTTTAGTAGAGCTGGCTGTGCCCCACCAGGTACTGCTGGTGACAGACTTGATGGTTGAATTGCTGAATGCCAAAAATGTATTACAGAATTGTAAGTACTGGCATACAGTGGCTGAGGAAGGAATCCAGCTCTTTGCAGTTATGTGCATCCCATGAGTTTGCTCCACTGGGATGTAACTGCTGCTACTCAAGGAGTAAATTACTCATTGTTCTCAGCCCCCATGTCAGGTACTGCACAAGCACTGGAGGAGTCACTCCTCCCAGCCAGGGAGATGCAAAAGGGATTTCCATGACATCTCAAAACCAACCAGTAGCAAAAGGAAGAAATAAATTCAAGACTCTCCCATTTTTGGTCGCAGCCTCAATCAATAGCTATTCCATGCAGACTTTGCCTGCAGTGCTGTATATCTTCTGTTATAAAGCTGTTACATAAAGATTTCTTGATAGCCAGACCTTTTGTCAGCCTGTGCAGCAGCAGAGCTCTGGGATGCACCCATGGGACTGTTCTGCCTTGAAAGCCGTGTGGTATCATGTGTTAATGATATTTTTGCAATTGCTAGACACCTTGAGGAAGAAGTAGCTTTGTCTTTGTTCAGTGTAATATCTTGTATTAAGAAGTAAACAGCCCATGCAAGCTATCATTCTGTGACAACTTGAAAGCTCTGACCTGCAGCAAGGTAAATTGTACATCTAACTAAAAGCCAGTTCTGCTAAATGGGCCTTTATTTACCTTGAAATAGGATCTGTTGGAAACACAGGCTGTTTCAGGTAATAGGCATTTAGCCCTCTGTATGCTTTGGTTTGGTCTTTTTCCAAAAGGGTTGCATCGTACCATGAGAGGTGCTAGAGTGAGACTTAGTTTGTGTGATACTGCAAATAAAAAATACAAAACCAACTTAGATTATTTTAAATAAAATTAATTTAGTGTAACACATTTAAATTACTGAAATAAGTAGGACAAGCCAGCAAAAGCTAGGGAATGCAACATGAAAATTTGATTCAGATCACATGGATAATTCATGTTTCCCATTCCTTTTCCTTCTAGTTCAGGATAAAAGTAATGCTAAATTCTAATCAAGACTACTATGAATTACTGAATTTAGTTCCCTCTTACTAGAAATAGTTTTGTGTTTCTCTGTACCTTAGACTTTATCTGTAACTATCTTTCCACAAGGACATTTTTCAAACTGCTAAAACCTCCCTTGTGCCGTTCAACTGTTGTGCTGTTCTTGTGCTGGTTTTCAAATTTCTCTTGTTGTTATCTCCCCTTAAAAATACCAGAATGGTAAATTTTTTTCATCCAAGCCTTCTGTCATCCTTGAGGCTTTCCAGTCTTCCTTAGGGCCTGGTCCAAGGTGCTTTGAAGTCAATGGGAACAATCCTATTTTCCCCACAGCTAGTTTTTGGAAGAGTCATTATATTTCAGTGCACTCTCTATAACCAGAAAACTCTTGGTGTCTTGAGGAGCAGGTCTGGTCTCTGTCCTTGAATAGTTGTTTAGTTTGAATAACGTGAATTTACTCTCCTTGTAGTTTAATAATTTATGTCACATCAGTGTTTTCCCTCTTCTCCACAGCCATGGTTTGTTTTAGAAAGAAGAAGGATGTGACTTTTACATGCTGTTGTATATGAATATGTGACACTGAGATGTGACGCAAAAAGTGTGAATTGTCTGAATTTGAACAACTTGTTAATTATCCTAAAAAAGGTCCTGTAAATCTTTTATTCTGCCCACTGTTAATCCACAGAATATCTTCTGTGAAATATTTTGCACAACTACAATCTTAAACAAGGAGACAACTTATTTCCCAGATGACATTATATCTGCAAATTTCACTTCTCCTTCCTCATAATTTCAACACTGTATACACTGGCCTAGTGGACAACTGGTATGTGGATTTGAGGGCAGTTTCTGCCCTCAACCTCTTCTTCAAATTCATTCAGTCTTTGAAATAAAATTAATTGTGTAGCCTTATATCATTCTTGTTCAACACCTTCACACAATGCTTAAGCTTAGGAATAAAGTTCCTTGATGTGTTTAAAATAATAAATAATTCAGTAGAATCAATTTACCCCCTCCCCCACCATTTTATAAGTAAGAAAAAGTGAAGTGAGTCAAACTCAATCCAGAAAATATACAGCACATGCAGGAAAAAGCAACGTTATCTATAAAAACACCTGGAAAATGAACCTTGCAACACTTCTTCAATATCACTTTTGAGTAAAGTTCTATTGCGCAGCATGGTTTAAAATGTATTCATTATCTTGCTTTTCACAGTTCTTTAGACTAAAGTTTGTTCTGTTGCTGTGCGCTATTAACCTAACTCTTCTTTGTTTATTCCTTTCAATTATGCTTTATGCTCTAGAAGAAATAAAATTTTAGGGTTAGTGATAAATTTTTAATAGACGATATGGGATTTCTGTTAGTGCTTATAAAATAGTTTTATAGCCTATACAGTGTTCAGGTTAATGTTGCTTTTTTGGCAGCACAAATTATTTTAAAACTCTCTTTTCATTTCTCTTATTACATACATCTTTCTTACCTTATGTAAGAAGGAGGTCTTTGGGAAACATCACTCATATTCTAGGGTTTCCACAGAAGTTTACTTTGCTGGGATCTGTGATATCAATCTGTGGGATTGGCTTTGCAGTCAGCCTTTAAGGTGTAGAGCTGTAAACATGAACCATGTCTTTGAAGAAGGCTTGGCAGTGAATGATCAGAATTTGTTATCTGCATGTAGGCGCTCAGAGTATTGTGCATTGCTGGCTCAGTTTCCAGAGCACCATCTATCCCCTGTACTTGAAATATTATATATTGATCATGGGATTGCTTCAGGCCAATATATATTTCTCTCACAACAATAAGAAGGGAGTGGCAGCTTTCTCTGGCAAATTCAATCCCTGCCAAAGTTACCCAAGAGGACTTAAACCAGAGCTTAGTTTCATGGAGAAGACCTTCTGAAGACAGAAGGTGCTTCAGCACCAAAGGACCCTGGAGAACTGTGTGATGGAGTGGAATTGGTGGAACAAAAGGAAACGTATTCTAGTGGATTATCTGGATATCTATTAAATAGATAGGATTATCTATTAAATAGCCTGGATTATCTGTCTATTAAAAGCTATTTATGACATGCATTCAAACTCAGCACGAGATTCAGGCACTGCCCAGTCTTGGAGCTGTCCTGGTTTAACCCCAGCAGGAAACTTGGCCCCACAGAGCCTCTCCCTCACTCCATCCTTGGTGGGATGGTGGAGAGGGTCAGAGGAGCAAAAGGGAGAACTTGTGGGTTGAGGTGAAGACAGTTAGGAAGTAAAGCAAATCTGCCCCCAGAAATGAAGCAAATGGAGGAGTCCATTGACCACTCACCGTGGGCAGGCAGGCATTCCGCCATCCTGAGGGAAGCAGGGCTCCACCACACATAAGGGTGGCTTGGGAAGATAAGTGCCATTGCTCTGAATGTTCTTCCTCCTTCCTCCAGCTCTGTGCAGTGAACATGATGCCATGTGTTGTGGAGTATCCCTTGGGGCAGCTGGGGTCTGCTGTGTCCCCTCCCATTTTGTTGTGCACCGCCAGCTTCTCACTGCTGTGGCCGTGTGAGAAGCAGGAAAGGCCTTGCCTCTGTAAGGGCTGCTCAGCAGTAACTGAAAGACCCCCAAATTATCCAAAACACAGCACCAAACCACTATGAAAATAATGGATTCTACCTCAGCCAAAACCAGCACTAGAGTCCAGCTAAAAAATTAGGGTGGTATGTTTTATGGTGGCTGTACCTCAGGTTTGTTTAATATAAACAAACTCTTCTATGAAAAGAAGCACAGCTGAGGAAACAGGAGCAGGACTCACAAGAACCAAGGAGATCATCTTGGTTTGGCTTGACCTGTTAGCAAATCCTCCTGTCTGCTTGCTTCTGCTTTAGTAAACTCATTTGAGGAAAGCTCTCACTTGTGTATGATAAAAATACTGGGTTTGATGCTGCTGATAATGTGGACACTTATCTGTCAGCTTTAGTAGTCTGTTGCTACCTTGATCTCTATTTACTCCTCCATTAGGCTGTTGAGGCTGGCTGTCTTTAAAATGTCTTTTTAAATTGTATTTGAATATGTTTCTGATTTTGTGCACAAAGATCCATCAAATTGACATGAAAATGAAGGAGGTATTGCTAGAAATTTAGGGGTGTCTCTTGAAAACTGTTTACTATCAGAGAGCTATCACTTACTGTCAATAACATAATGGGGTTTTGCATACTAATAGCAAGTCCTTGAAATATTGTTCATATTGTTCAATTGTGTCTTCATGTAATCATTATGACACTGACAGCTGAATTTTGAGAAGTGAAATATTACAATAGTTTTGCTCTAAGCCCTAAGGACAAATCAAACAGTTAAATTGCTGATTCTGTTAATCCCTGTAGAAATTTGTAAATTAAAACTCTTTCACCTTGGCCCTTTTTGTCTTCCCTGTCCTAAATAAACTGGATTTTCAAAGAGATCTCAGCAGTCATATCACACAAAATATTACAGAAAAAAATACCCTCAAAAGAAAGCTCAGCAACATTTTCAGGGCTAAAAGTAAAGGGCTGTTTGATATTTTAGTCCATGTGTGCTACTCATCCAGGTTGCTTTTTTGCTTATGTCGTTGGCTAAGAACTTTCCCTGAATTGTCTGGTATCTGTTACCTTACTGGGGGGTATTAAAGATGCTCAATAAAGTAATTTTTATTAGTATTTCCCATAAAGACCTGGAAACAGTTCTATCAACATGTAAGTAATGAAATAAAGGGTAGGGAAATTATCTGTACTAGTGCAGGGTTTGATACTTAATTCTTTTCCTGTTTGGTTGTTTAGAAGCCTGTGTTCTTTATCTGCGGATGGAGTGGTCATAAAATGATGTGAAGTTTCATGGGTAAACCTCTCCTATGTTTAACAGTTAAAGTGTAATTTTAGAGTGAGGCTGGCTTCTCTTCAGATTTCATCCTGAAGCATTTTACCATTGAGTGGATATGTTTTATCACCCTCCCATAGTTTAAGCCAGCAGCAGAGTTTGAAGCCTATTTCCTCATGTACAACCTGCTGGGAAACACATTGAACAGCAGGAGAATATGGTTCTGGTTTCAGGTATTTTTTTCCCTGTTATTTAGGAGTTGGGCCCCTAGCAAACCCTGGAATATTTTTCACTGCTCGAATGTGCCACTTCTCTTCTTTAAAGCCTTTTAAAATCTCTCAGTCTTGCCAGCGTGTGCATCTGAAGCATCCTGCATCTGCATGGAGGCACAGCAAAATGAATATGGATGATTTCAAACTGCAGCGTGCTGCCATCTTTTCCCCAGGTTTATTTCTCAGTCCAGGAACTCTATACAGGCAGGAGCACGTATCTGTAAACGTTGCCAAAGCCAATTTCCAGCCCTTTGGAGCTGGCAAACTGGCAACAAAGTTTTACGTGGAGCGTCCATTTTATATAATTGCCTGCTGTCATTTCAGTGGCAGGCTGCCATTGGGTGAAACTCTTTCTGCACTGCAGTTTCTTCTGCTCCCAGTTGTATACAGAGTTTTACTTCTTTCCAATCATTTTATTGTAGTGTGAGCATTAAAAAAAAAAAAAAAATCTCACATATAATTTCCTGTTACATTTACAAAGAGCTGTTTACAGCGAGATGTTCAGCAAAGGCAAAAATTGTGTTATGGATATTTGACCATTCTGATGCAGTGCTGTGACAGAATGAGCTCTCCCTTTCAGTGTAGTTTGGTTAATCTGAAGATGGGGAACAGTCAGAAGGTGTCACTGCAATCTGCAGCTGGTGTTAAACATGCAAGGTATAAGAAGTGCTTAAATCATCTGATCAAGGATCACCAATTTTCTTCATCTGTTCAGCACTTAGTAGTTTGTCCCTGTCCTTCTCCTAGGTGCTATGACAATTTAACTTTGTTTTAGTAGTAAACACGTAATGAACTGCAGCTTGCAAACTGGCTGGGAGGAAGATCATGGCTAATTGCAGTGGTGAATAATTCCTCATTTTGCTTTTCTTGTTATAAGCATTTAGAGTCTCTGTTCTTTTTAGGCAGTTAGCTGGACAAGGAAATCCCATTAAGACTCCCCAAATCTGGGCATTCAACTTATGCTGGCAACTCTGAAAGTCAATTAAATAATTTAAATGCCTGTAATCACAGACACTTCTGAATGGCAATGCATTTTCTTTCTTCATGAGTAATTTTCAATAATTTTGAAATCCAAAATGTATCTAAGTTATCCAGTCCTCGTATTGCTTGATTATTTTATCTGCTGTATTTATATTGGGCAACCATAATCATAACTAAGCATAATTCCTCACTGCAAAGTAGGTAATAAAAGCAAGATTGGCCACAAAGCTGATCAGTCAGAGAAAGCTGCCAGAGCTCCAGTCTGGGGTTCAGCGTTTCAGAATTGACTCTGCTTCTCCTCAGCCTGGGCAGGGTTGAATGACAGTGCTGGTAGCTGTGATTTGAAATGAGACCCTTCTGTGTTTCCTGTGCATCTGCATTTCTGCTACTTTCTTTCTCATTTTTCCCAAATGCTGATAGGTTTCCAGGGAAAATATGAAATATGTTCTTAGCTTTATGTTCTTGCAGGTTTCCATGGCACTACATAGCAATACGAAATGAATTTTTATTTCACCTCTAATTTATAGCTACTTGGAATAACTTCTTCAGAAATAACCCAGTTTTCCAAATCAAGGTTCAAGAAACATAATTCTTCTCAAATAGACATTGTACTGTCTCGTGTTTTGTGGCATGACAGTCTTTTACCAGTTTTTGACAGCATTAATCTGCATTTCATATTGAAATTCATAAGAGGTTTGGATGGTGATGGCTGCAGCAGATACCTTGGAAGCAATTTCTTCTTTAGATATATTATTTCTGGATCAATTGATCTCTATCATATTTCCATGTAAGAGTTTGCAAAATAATAATTTAAAGTACCAGTTCTTAATTTGGAATGCATTTAAAACAGGAAAATAAGTGATACTCTCTTCAGCCAGGTTACACACTTCAAGTACTATGCAGGTGATAAAGCTTGGTGAGGACATGGTCTCTGAAAGACAAATGTATGGTAGTTTAATAAATGCTCTCTGGCAAACATTGAGTGAGCAATGGCCTTATGGATTTACTGTGCTATGGCACTAACAGCACACTTCAAATCATATGAACATATATAAATATATTCCCCATATCAAGCATGGTGGTTTTGAAAGGGTCTTTCTTTTTCTGCTGTTAACCCACGCATAACATATTGCACAAACAAGATATTCTTTTTACTGAAAGGCAAATATTAGAAGCTGTATCTGAGAGTATTAGATCAAGCTTCATATGTTACCAGAATGGCACTAAAATTGCAAAACTTAACAACCCTGACTGAACTGTTTAATAAGACTCTCTTATATCTGGAAAATTATGGGTCTAGTGATGAAATTGCAGCATAGCTAATTATTGGTTTTGTTTTTCCTGAAGGAACTGATAGGTTCAGAGTTTAATTTTTCCCCTCAATTATTAAATGCCCATGATTATTTTAAAATTAGAATCCCTAAAATTAGAATTCTAAACAAAACAGGTAAATTGAATATTGCTGAGTTATGGATTAATACTTTATGGGGATTTTCCACAGGGAATAATTAAGGTTGGAAAGTCTCTGTGACATTCATCTTGTCAAACGTCAAAACTGAATCAGGTTAGCAGGGCTCTGCTTTTCCATGTTCTGAGTATCTCCAAGGCCACTTGTCTCTGGGCAAATATTTATGGGAATTGAGTGAGATCAATGTGAGCGTGACTCCCTAGTTTTATGTAGATGTGTCCACTCTACCTGATCCTACAAGCTGCCTGCAAAAACTTTGTTGGAGACACCATGACCTATAACACCTTGTGCATCTGAGAGGGGCATGTTGAACCAGGTCACATGTGGATGTTTCATTCCTGACACTTTACACTGGCATGGCTGGATAGATGTGTACCAGGATAACTCCATAGTCCTAAAGATCCCCTGCTAACTGCTGCTTTTCCCAGCTGGTATTTTCTTTACCAAGAATCCAAACCTGTGCCACGGAGTTCAAGGCTCCAAGAGCAGATTTTTGGCTGTGTAATATTGAAATTGAGAACCTTATGGCTGTTTGTGTAATTGTTTATATTAAAGGTTCAGTGCTTTAAATGGCAAGAAAAACAAAAATGTGTAGGATGAGGTTTTGGCCTCATTAGAATAAGTTGGAATTCTCTATTAATATGCTTCTAGTGTTTTCTGGGTTTTTATCTGTAACACCAGAATAAAGCACAATCCTGAGGCATAAAATCCAGTCCCTACGTGTTTACCTTTGGGGTAAAGAAAATTTAAAAAACAAGGTCAAGGATAATCAAAGGTAGGACTTCATTATTAAAAATAACAAAAAAGGAGATACTTACTGAGAAGCAAGGACGATAATAATCAAAGGCAGGTTATTTCCATCTCCAGTGAGCCTTAGAGCCAGCCTTCTTTCCAGTTTAATGAGTGCACATTATGTGTAGACAAGGATTTCAGGAAGATGCTTTGAATAAAATCCTAAGCCCCCTTTCTCCAAAAAACATTAAGTACAAGGTATTAAGAAGAAAGTGCAATTTTAAAATGGAAAAAGCCCTTTACAGACAGATATCTTTTAAAAGAAAGTTAGTCCATTATGAGCTGGCAAAGGAGTAGCAATTATTTATGGATCTGAAAGTGTTTGTAATGTTTTTATTAGAAATTATATGGTAGAAAGGAAACTCTTTTGAAATATGATTATGAGAAACACAAAATTAAAATGCAGGTCAGGTGTATTTTTGGGCTTGCACCTGTCATATTTTGAGCCGCCCTGCAGCAATGTATATATAGAATGAAATCGGTCGTGAGAGAATATTTTTGAATTTTAATGACAGCTTCAGGGGTTTCATGACCTATCAGCTCTGGAAATAATACTACTGGTTTGTAAGAATTTTTAGTAAAAATCATATGACAGTAACAATGGTGGACTCTCTGCAGAAAGAGAAAATTGATTAAATAATTGTGTAATGTTAAGCACAGACCTTGGTAAGACTCAGGCTTCTGGCCCCAAATCAGGGAGATTTGCAGCAATTCAAAGCAATAACTGTTGGACAAATATAGTGTATTTTACAGCTGTAATTTGAAAGCAGCATGTGGCAGACTGGTGTAATTTATGCCAAAGTGCATTTTTATTGCATAACTCATTACTCTTTCCAGTGGGAGCCAAGAATGTAACCTGCACAGCAACTACTGAAAATCAAAATTGTTTGCTAACAATTGCCTTAGGTACATAAACAGCCACGCAGTCTAAGCCATTGGATGTTATTTTCTTGTGACAGGGAAAATACTGTTTTCTTTTGGAGCATGAGTGGATATGTGCACGTTAATGACAAAACTAAATGAGAATGGGTGAGGAGATGATTTCCTCCCAGAAAAGTTTTTGGCAGGTGTTTGGGTGATTTCCAAGTTGTGTGGGGTTTTCTTGTTGTCAGTGTTATGTGGGGATTTTTGTTTTTTATTTTTTTCCTATAAGGGGACCAACAGAATAGAGCTGTCCATTTTGAAAGGTAAGATTTGATGTGGCAGACAATTATTTTTCTGCATTAACTGTTAGGAAAGCACTTGTCTGCAGAGAAATAACTGATGCTAAGAGTGTTTTGAAATCAGTCCTCGATGGCCACTGGCATTAGGTTAAAGAGTGAGATGGAGCAGGTACACATTGGAAGGGAAGTGTTGGAGCCACTGTCCCTGGAGGTGTTCAGGTAATGACTGGAGGTGGCACTCAGTGCCATGCTTTGGGTGACAAGGTGGGTGTTTGGCTGAAGGTTGAACTTGATCCTGAAGGTCTTTTCCATCCTTTATGATTCTGTGGATGAACCTGCACTTCTTGATCAATGGCAAAATGTCAAATGACTACCACACAATGCTGTTGGCTCTTTAAAGTCATCATCTGACTTCTCTCAAACAAGTTCTCCGTTGGGCCTTATCAATTCTTCTCAATTATCTTTGGGGTTTTTTTTGAGTAGTGGAAGGAGAATTTGGCTCAACTGAAGTTGGTCTTGAATTGAGCTGAATAGTCAAAATGGTTTTTTTGCCAGTCACTAAGGTTTGTGGGTCCTGGACTAAAAAAACAGCAGTCTCTCTGGCAAATGTAACCCTTCTTAGTAACCAAAGGTATGAAACAGGACTTTGCAAATTAGAGATGTAAAAAATTAATAGTTTTCTGCACACTGCTGTCAAGAAGCAGCTGCAGCTCGTTGCATTGGTGTGTTCATTAATGCTCTACAACATGTTTTCAAATAAAATACAGTCAATTACTCTCAATAGACTTATGTGAAATATCCACAAGATATTTTCTCTCAGAAGAATGAACAGGCTTTAATTGACTTGAAAATCTGTATTTTTGTAAGCAGAAAAGAATGATCAGAGGTACTTTGCTTATGTAATCTACATATTTAATTTCTTTCTTCTGTAATTAGTAGATGATCTTTGAACATAATGATTTAAAAATTAGGCTTGAGGTATTCAATGGCAGCAAAATACAACCCTGATTTTATGATGGCAGTCACTTTTGGAAGTGTAAATTAATGTTTCTGTGAAACTGGGACTGACTATGGCACCTTTAAACAGACTGATTGATAGTAGAAATTCATCTATCTGGATTTCTGTCTAGAACAAGTGAGTTGATTCACACATTCAGGAAAATAAGGAAGTTAATGGCACAATTTAGAATTGAACCTAGATTCAGGACAGTGTATTAATTACCTGGTAGTTTCTTGAAGCCTCTTTGGGCATTGATCCTGAATTTGGGGTAGAAGAGTTTTGGTGATCATTCACAGAGAGTCAGCCCTGTTCCCTTTCCCCAGTCTTGTCACAGTCCTGTAATGAATGGACTCTTCTTTGAGCTCCAGTTGATCAGTGCAACTTTATAGGTGTTTGCATGCAATTTGCAACCCCAGTAAAGAGGTGAAGAAAGGAATAAATGAAAAAAGTTGTAGATATATGGAATAAAACCCCAAAGCTGTCTGTTAGAAGGTGACTGAGTAATTGTCTGTTCTTTAGTTGTCTTTCTTCAAATACTCTGAAAATTTGCTTTCCGGTATTTGCTGGTTTTTCTCAAAAAATTTATCCAGTTACAGTCTTCAAAGATTCCTTTTCTGTAGTCCACACTTTGCTGTCTAGAATCCACTGAAATATTCTGGGTTGCTAAAACACATTTTCAAGGCCAAGGACTTCCACTGCCATGACCTTAAATTCAATCTGATGCAGGTACTGCGTGTGAAAATCTGTTGTAAATAAGAACTTTTAAAGAAACTGAAGGAGTAAACTGGGAAACTATTGGACCTTCAATTTTGAGATGTGGTGTAGTAGATATTGTTTCCTGTCACCAGCCAACAGAGTGGTTCTGTGGTGCCTGACACAGAATGTTTATTCATTTTGCTTCCTTACCCCCCCTGGGGCTTGTAATCAGCTTGTCAGTGCAGCAGGCACGGAATCCTGGACAAAACTGAAGCACAATTCATGTGGGTTTAATATGAGTTCTTAAATGGTGAGGTCCTGTGAGCCCTGTTCTCCACAGGTGCAGCAAGATCAATTAAACACCAGCATGCACTATTCACTCCAGTGGGCTGCTTTGATCTACTCCTGAAAACACATTTTTTCCGTCTCCTTTCTTGTCTTTGTGAGGCCTGTCCATTTCTAGGCATTTTTTTTTTGTATCTTTTCAAGGGAATCACATACATCAATGATGCAAGATCAAGAAATCAATGTATCAGTGTACAGCTAAGCTAAATATTGTAAATTATCCATTAAGTTGTACCAACTTGTATTTTAACAAAGAGTAAAAGACATCTGAACAAAAGTTAATTTTGTCCAAGTTCCTAACTTGGCCTTTTCAGGGAAAAATCAGGCCATAATTAAAGCTTGAAAAGCATTTATCCTCAATGGTCAGGACAAAGAAGGTAATATTTTTCCTCAGAAATCTTCAACTTTTGGCTGATATCCAACAATGAAAATTGTTTGAATATATTACTTCAGATATTTTGGAAAATCTGTACCTGCCTTTTAATGTTTTCTTAGTGCGTGACAAAACAAATCTATGGAATTACATTTATATCAGTACATTAAGTATGGATGTATCTCATACTCTGTATTCCTTTGAGTTAGAGTGGGGGCTCTTAGGATATTTGCAACTTACACTGAAAACAGAGACACTGTTTTCATGGACTTTTCTGGGAGTTTACCATAAATATTTAGGCTTAGCGTACTTTTAACTAGTTACCCTGCCACTGGCATTTTTTGGGAGGTTAGCTGTTCCTGTAGTGATTTAATTATTGGTAAGTAAGATTACAGAAAGGTCTCTGCTTTCTAAGTGATCGGCTAAGGCAATCTATCTCTGAGAAGTGCACGGTAGGGATTTTACAGAGCTCTATCTGTTACTGCAAGAATTAGGAGACTGCAAATTCAGCAGCTGACCATGCTTAGAGCAACTTTCTTAAATAGAAATCAAAACCTCATGCTGATTAGAAGGACGAATAATACGCAGAGCATCATAAGGCAGTGCAGGGCGAGCTGCGGCCGGAGCGGGTCTCACACTCGGAGTGTTTCGGGGGCAGGGGCGGCTCCTGCTCTGCTCGCCGCAGCTCCGCCTGGCCGAGCGCCGTGACCGGCCCTGCCCGCATCGCCGGCGTGCTCCTTTCCAGCGCCCCTTCCCGCTGCTCCCCATCCTTTGCCGCAGGCTCCAGGCTCCCCGCAGCCCCCGGCAGCCGCCGTGCCGCGGCTGTTTCCCGTTTCCCGACCCTTCCCCGCCGGCTCCGGCTCCCGGTGCGGCCGGCGCCGCCGCCCTCTGACGGTCGCAGCCCGCGCTGCGGGGCTCTGAGCATCCTTTCACCGGCTGCCTTTTACGGTTTGTGGACAGCAGGTGACTGAAGAGGTGTTCAAGGTGTTGTTCACGGTCGCGTTAAAGCCAAAATCTCACTGCTCTCACTCCTGCCCTCAAAGTCAACCTGTTCCACATTCAGACACATTTTCACATTTTCAGAATGTGTCTGAAAACAGTGATGTCTGGGCCATTGAAATTATGCTGACTTCTGTCCAAGGGGGCACATTCATCTTGAAATCAATTTCATGTAAATTGATGAGTATTCTTAATGATATTAATAAATTGTAATTAGCATTGAATACTAATCTTAAGATTAATGTTATTTACTTACTACAAGTTTTAGGTCTTATGAGGATGACAAATATAATAAGGCCCAAAATTTACAATAATATCAAAGCAATAATACAGGAGATTTGTAATAACTCCAGATTTCATTTTCACCAGGAAGCAGCCTAGCAAATACACTTATTAAAATTGCAGCATTTTGTTTTAATCTGTCTATATTGTAAAGTATGAAGAAATTCTTGTAGAGAAAGAATGCACAGGATGTGTTTGCTTCAGAAGATGCATCCCTCATTGTGAGGTCTCTGTTCTGAATTTCTGACTTGCTCTAGGTCATGTGCCAAATAGAGCAAAACAGAGATGCCCACTATGCATCAGAAGTTGCTTATTAATTTTCTTATCAAATAAAAACTTGAAAATTTATCAAGAGTGCTTCTGAGAGGGTTTTGTTGTAACGTGGTTTCCATCACTATTTTGTAGGGTGATAGTTTCCTTCTGATTATTGGAAAATGTATTGATTGATCAGCTTTGTTTAGAAAGTTCTTCATATGGTCTTCTCTGTGGCTTTGAATATGTATTTTTATTCTGATCTTTTTGGAGAAAAGCCAAAGTAATAACAAACAGTTGCATTAAATGGATTTATTTTTTCTCTTATAATGTGCATGCCAGCTGGTCACTGTATTTCTAAACAGACTGTTTAAAACAGCAGAAAAGGAAGACAAAAATCCTAGAGTTCACAGTATCAAACCCATCAAAACAAAATTGAAATACTTGTCCTGTTCTGCTTAATGCTGAATTCAGAACAGAGCATTACTGCTGGTGGGTATAAATCACACCAATGGACTGATCTGATCATCTTAGGGTCTGTGAATAACATGTGTCCAGAACATTAATAGGAATTTGAAGTCTTGAACTGAAGGAGCAAGTACCTTCAGACCCTACACTGAACTTAATCTCCTTTACCCATAATCCAGATTTACTCTGGATTCACCTGACCTACATTCATTTTTCAAATCATAGATATGTATTGGTCACAAATGGGAGGGAGAAAGGTGTCTGCAGGAAAGATCATAGCTGTAAGATCTTTTTTATAGTTTCTAAGCCAAATAATTCAGCTTTCAATGTATTTTGTATCTAGTCCTAACTGTGAGGAAGAGCACCTTTGGGAGTCACTCCACGAGTCACTGCAGCACCCTCAGCAGTCAGCATTCACATCTCCCTGTCTCTCCAGAGCTGGGCACTGGCTGAGCCTGTTCAGACGGAGCGTGGTCAAAGGCAGCCTGGTGGCCCAAGGGTTAGGATCCTGTGTGTTCCAGATTCACCAGGTCTTCCAGGATTTCCACTGGAATGTGCCTTGTTTCCTGGCTCTCTAGATATCCTATGTCCTGAAACTTGAAAAACACAAACAAGAGAGCGTTGCAGCCACAGGCACCGGGTCATGGTCTGTTCCAGTGTTATACAATCTTGTATGAATCTTCCCATGATTTCAGAGCAGGCTATTACCTGCTGTGGAGAGAATAACAGGAGCTGTGCCATAAGGCTTTCCAGCTCATCACTATGGCTGGACACTATGCTCCGTGCACAGTATTTTTTTGCAAGCCCAGTTTGCAGGGATCTGATTTCCTCTCCATTGTCCTGAGCATAGGGATGTAACAAGAGACCCTCAGAAGTGGGCTTTCCACAAACTTTCCTCTGTTTTGTGTGGAGCTCTTAAGTACTGCAACCCTTTTTGGTAATGAAGACCCTTAGGCACACTGGCAGTCAGTGGAATTAAGGTTAAGCACACGAGCAGTTTTTAAAGTGGGTTTAGTGTTGTGGTTTGCACAAACACTTGGTAATGTTATTTGTTAAGCCAATTTCTACACACTATTTTGAAAATAACTTGCCTTGGTATCTCTAAGCTGTGTTGTAGTCTGTGTTTCTATCACTAGAACTTCCTAATATACCAATTTTTTTTCTAAGTTTATTTTGTGTATATCATAGTATCAATACAAACTAAGATAAAATGTACACATGATAGATCAAGTCCTTACCTGTCTGATTGACACATCTCCATGAAAGTCAGTGGCTCTTTGTCAGCTTCCACGGGGGGAATAGCAGGGCAAGGCAAGGTTAGTGAACTCTTCCTGTTGATTGTCCCCTTAATCCTCTTATCTTTCCATTTACTTTGTTGTTGTTGGAGTGTTTTGGCTGAAGGTATTGATATTTTCTATGTTTATATAATAGCATTTCTCAAAAAACCCACTAAGAAGTAATCTAGCTACTTTTATCATCTTTGTTTCCAACAAAATCCTAATTCCATCTCTAAAGAACTGCCTTCTGGAAACACGAGTTTATGGAAGCATAGACATTCAAACCTTGCAAGCTCTTTTACATTTTACTGCTCACCAGCCAAGAAGGGAACAGAAGAAAGCCAAGAGTGACCAAGATGGAAAAAAGCTTTCTTTAGACCGTCACCACAGGTGTAATAATTGCACTGTGAGAGTGATCCTTAAAATGCTTTTTTATGTAAAGATCCAATTGGTGGGAGAATCCATCACCTTGATCACACTGAATATACAGGGAAAGTTGATGAAGTTTATCCTGAATATATTTGGAACACCTAGAAAGGCTGAAGTCCCCACGTTCTAGATGGCTACAGGTGTGCAGCTCAGTTTGTGTGCAAAGGCAGTGTAAGTACTGGGTGTCTCAACCAGCCAGGCTCACAATCTTTTTTAAAAAAATAGGCACCATGATAGAAAGGGAAGAAAATTAATAATAAATGTGACATTTTGATTTTGTTTTTTAATAGACTATTTTCAGGAAAACTAAAATAAAGATGATTGAACAGCAGCATTGTACGCAGTTTAAATCCTCCTTAAGATGAAGGTCAACACGGGATTCTGAGATAAAAAAGACAGATTAAATATTTTGAACATAAAATGCAGTTGATAATGAAATCTATAAATGGAAACCTTTTCTGTGTTGTGTAATGATAACACATGACATTTTGCTGTCCATATAACCTTTAGCTTTTCTGTCAATATTATTGTGCTGCACTGATTTCAGGAAAGGCATTAAACACTGTCAGAATGAAAACCATGTTTTAATAATAAAGCAATTATTATCCACTTATGATGTAGGAATATAATTGGATTTTAATGTATTGAATCAAATACTATCTGCTTCAATAACAGTGTTTCTAAAACTATCATCTATAATTTATTAGGAATGGAACAAAATTTGACATCAGGAATGTAAACTAAGCCCTGCAACAAACATTTGTTGCAAAGATACACAGATATCCAGCAAATTATTGCTGAAGGGTCCAAGTATTAGCATCAACCTAAGGTTTGATTTGTATTTTATTTTTAAGATGAAAGCAAGCCAAACTTTTACATTTATGAAAAATAATTGGTCAAGCAGCAGCAGCAGAAACCACATACTGGTGGTTGCATAAGCATTATTTAAGAGATATTTTGTTCAACAATGTCTGTTCCACTTAGAAAAGAACTTATGATATAGTTTCCAAACACAAGGCATGGTCTCTGAATAATTGAACAAAATCTTTCCAAGATTGAGTCATTTTGTCTTGTAATTTTCCTTCCCCATTTTTTAGATCTTAGCTTCCAATTTGTCATTTGTATGCTATTTTGTGAAAGGATATTAATATTTTTGAACTTGTAGGGCCAACTTTGCCTAAGCAAACGCTTGTGGCTCTACCTTTTAATATTCAGGAGTATATGACTGTTCATGTCTGCAACTGTGTATTGTATAGCTTGTCTGATCTGTTTTGAAAGTTTTACTAAGAAATGTGGTAAACAGTGGAGAAAAAATTATTTCTTGCCATTTTAGATGCCTTATAAGAAAACTCCCTTCTGTGTTGCTGATGCCTCAGTCAAAATATGCAAGTATAGTAATGCAAGGTGTTGTTTAAAAGACTGACTGCAATGATTAGAGGAGTCAGGAGTTTTTGATAGCCCTGTATTTGTACACAGCAAACTTCAGCTTTGCTGTAAAACCAACAATATGGCATTTTGTGTTGATTAAGCTATCAAAACACAACAGAATTCTTCTGGAAAATAAAGATCCAGACTCTGTAGTGGCATGAATCTTGTGTTCTGCAGAAAAGCCAGACCAATTTCTACTTCTTGTTCCCAGCCTGGTTTTGTAAAAGGGCAGAATATTAAGGCATTATTTTCAATTAACACACATTTTGTATTGTTTTTCAGCATTGAGGAATATACTGACCAAAGGATCTAACAGATTTTAGAGTAACACTCCAAAAGTAAAGATAAAATCACACCAGGCCCTCTCTTGCCAGATGCTCTGATAGCCAGAGGATGGTGTAAAAAGCAGTGACAGAAAAATCGCTCCAAGGGTTTGCACTAACTTTCTATCAGGGATGTCTTTATTACCCTGCAGGATAAGATACAGTGACCTTGTTAGGTTCCCCTCTCATTCCTGCTGTTTATTTGAACATCATGGCTGCAAAGATACAAGAGTAAGTCCTGGTTTTGTTATCTAAGCTGTGTAGATACAAGAATGTGCAGGGCAGATCCTCTCCCAAAATGAAGCTCTCTGATAAAAAATCTGAGGGTGATTGCACTGTAATGTATTGGAGAAAAAAACTAAGCTAGTGTTAAATGACTTCCTAATGAGAAATAGTCCAGCTGTAGCACGATGGTAAATCATCCTCCTTCAGAGCTGGGCTGTTGCAAATAGATTTCTACTTCCAAACCCAACCACTGATTATCTGCACTGTGGGAAGGGGCAGGATGCTGCATCCCAGCTTGGGGCAGGGCCACAGTGGTAAAACATCTTGTTCTGTCCTCATCTTCAGCACAACCCTAGTGTCAGACTTTGCTGTGATAGCACCTGCAATAAAACTGTTAGTGCTGGCCTTTAACCTGACCTCATGGGCATCGTGAAATGTGCAGGTATTGTGTGTACTCTCCTTAGTGCACCAAACACAGCTTGGTCTTCACCTGGACAAATGCTGCTAGAAGTAATCTCCAATAGCCAGCTCAGCTTTATCTCTAGAACAATTTTTATAATTGTCTCTGATTAATTTGTGTACACTGTGATAAAATTTCTTACCACTCTATGCAATAAGCCTTTAAAAATCTCTGAACGCCCCGATTTTTAAAGAGAATACTGCCTAACTCCTTTCTTCTAATTGATTTTCCCTCTGGAACATGCCCACTAGAAATTATAGGGCCCTAAACATTCCCCTTTCTTCTTAAAATACTAAAATATGAAATGTAAGAAAATTCAGTCTTGCAGCCTCCTTAAGAAGTGACAGCCAGCATAGCTTACAGCATCACAAAGTGCAAAGATTCACAGTAATACCCTTCCTAAACATGAATAGAGGAGATGTATATTCAGATGGTTAAATGATTAGAGATGAGGAAAGTGTTCCATAGGAAGGGGATTTAAAAGATTGAAAGTGCTTACTTGGAGAAAAAATGCAGAGGATAAAAAAATATATAAATAAAAAAAGTAATGCTGCAGAGGAAGTAATTACTTTTGTTATGTACCAGTGATCTGTATTGCCAGACTAGAAGAAGGATTTAATGAACTTTAGAAAGGGACATGCTTAAAATGATAAATGCAAATCCTTGTTCTTTTTTAAAAAAAGGTCTAAGAATAGTTGATTTTAGGATTGTCATACACTTACTGTGTTCTGTGCATAAGTTGGTGTGAAAAAGCCTGCAAGGCTGAAGCCATTCACAAATGGGTTTGGGTTTTGTTTGGTTTAAGGTGGGATAATTCATCCTTGGATTTTAAGACAAAAACCATTTGTTGGCACAGTTTTTTTTTTCCACCACAGTGTTACCATTGGAGGCAAAACACAGTGTGTTTTGTGTTATCTGGGAAAATGATTGTTGTGTTCCAAAGATATGCCTGTGATGCCCCTGCCAAGGAATAATTTCTGTGTGGTATGCAGCTCGGTCAGTCAGCACACGGGAGCAAAGTTACAAGGGTCATATTGCAGACCCTTTTCATCTTCAAATTTTCTCTTGTTCAAGTCCTTATGGGCCAGGCAGCCTGAGCAATTTTTGTGTTTTCTTGCTAATTGCTATGCACCTCAGACCCAGGCACATGCACAATAAATCACTGCAAATGTTACTGGAAGGTCAGCTGAAGGTGGAACTGCACATTGTAGGAGTTTTGGAGGGAGCACCTGTGTGGCAAAGACTTATATCTGTAACACAGTCTGTTTGAGAGCAATATCCATCAGAAAGAAAACCCCAACTATTTCCAAGTAAAAACTATTGCAATGGTAAACTTTAGTTTTGAACTTTGAGCTGTTTCAGTTGTAGTGCTGTTAAAAAAAAAAAAACAACCCACAAAAAAACCCCCAGCATAAAGACATGCATTTCATGTCATAAAGACATAAAATGTCTTCGTTTTTTATGTTGTAAAGACATACATTTTTCCCAGGTCTAAGGTGTGGTTATTTTTGGTGGAACTAATAAAGTATTCACTTCCAAACTCATACTGATCACAGGAAATATCATGCCTTTTAATCAAAAGCTGAAGAAAGAGAAAATAAAAAGAGTTCTGTAATCTCAACTATTTGCTGTTGCTCCTTCTGTATTTAAATGCAGACCTTTGTGGGAAAGAGAGCAATCTGGTTAACAAAAGGAGGACTATTAGTAAGAACTTAAATGAGTCTGGCTTTAAAATGAGTGGATGTTGTCACAAGATGAAATTTAATTAAAGCTGACATTATTTCTAGCTGCTATGATTCCATGTGTTAGCAGGGAAACATTAAGGAACTTGATTAGCCAGATCAAGATGATGTTTTATATAATCATGCCACATGTTTGGTTAAAAGCTATAATCTGAATTTACATTAGACATTGGAATGTTGTACCCTGTTGCTGGGGATAAGTGAAGCAACACAAGAGCCCTTTTCTGCTTCAGAGCCAAAAGTGGGTATCTTTCAGAGGAATCAGGTACTGCAGATATTCAGGATATGCCCAAGAAGGAGCCCGTGCCTGGGGGACACATGCTGCTCTTGCATGAATGAGATTCCTTACTCTGCCTTCTCTTCTTCTTGTGGGCAAATCTCAGCTTGATAAATCATTTTCTCCCCTGCCATTAGTAAAGTAGTATTTAAAAAGAAAAAAAAAGTTAGGCTTGAAATATCTCAGATAAACCTGCCAGGATGTAGTAGTGAATGGTCACTAGAATAAAAAATGCATTCAGTACCTAATTTTCGGCTTTCTGCAGCCTTAAGACAAACAAAAATTGGTTGCTACATCTGTTCACTGAAAAACTGACATTTTGAAGTGTTTTCTTTCCAGAACAACCAATTCTCTTTTCTCCAAAATTTCACTTTTGAAGGAAATAAATTTTAAGGGTTTTGAAATTCTCAAAAGTAACTGAATTTAGGAGTCCAAAAGGTTCCTGGAGTTTGTCAGGTTTTAGGAGTTTGTAAGGTTCCTGGCTCAGCCATAAAGACCAGCTCTCAGATCTTGCAGTCTGATAAAGCCAGCAAGATTTTATAGTCATGGCTGGACAGAAAGATTAATAGCTTGGGAAGATTCTCAGATGCAATACTGTAAAGCCAGGAACAAATCCTGTGAATCCTTGGAACAGATGAGACTCTGGGAGCTAATGAGTTCACACCTGCCCAGCAGGGCTGCTGAGTGGTAGGAATTCTCTCCATGCTTTTCATCTCTAAATCCTTAAGTAAAGTTTCCAGGGCTTCCAGGCAGCATGAAAGTTTTGAAGGTCCATCAGCTAAAGGTTGGGACAGAAAGGGGAGATATTTTGTGCCATGTATCTCTGGAGAAATGCTTTCCCCAGCTCAAATTCTGTATATTTTTTTTGTCAGGACCACAGGAGCTCATTCCTCTCTCTACGTAGGAGCATGAGGGACCGAAGTGGTTAGGCACTCAGTGGTGTGGCTGTTCAAATGCTGCTGCCTGTTACAGTCACACTTTCTTTACTGATGCCTTATGATTTTAGCTTTTATATTTTTCATATATTGGTAATCCTGCACTTCTTTAGTGTATAACTCTAAACTCCATACAGAGCGTGAGCTGCTGCTTTCCCATTTTGGTCAGACACAGCAATTCCTCTCCAGGACACCTCCCTGTCTCAGGCCCCAAGAGATGGAAACAAAAGTGAGGTGGGGGGAGCAAACTGGGGGTAAATGGCTTCATTACCTGAAGGTGCAATTGGGAGATTAATCCCCAATATGCAAATGGACCAAATTTATAAAAGTGTGAAAACCCATGACACGTCCATTTTTTGGTGTAGCCCCTGGGGAGGCTTTGTCTGCCTGAAGTGTACCTGAAGGCCCTTCATTAAATATAACTGCTTTTTATTCCCTAAATTTTGTCTGGCCTCTGTTTTTAGGTACTCCCAACAAGGCAGTCTTTGAGGCACTTGCACTTGTTTGGTTTATTTATCAGTTTTACAAGGGGTGTGTTTTGACATAGAAATTTCAAATGGTACCATCATGCATCCAAGGCTAACAGGTTAGAGACGTCCCATCAGAGTAAATGGGTAAAACTTGATTTAATTTTTTGCTTAGAAATGTAAATGTCAAGCTTCATAGCTTGCTGGAGAAACTGTCTAGGCTCTGAAATCCTTGATGCAGTGCTGGTTTTTAATCGGGTCATAAGATGAGCTTCAAGGCTAGATGAACTGAAAATTCTATAAGGTCCTTAAAAGTTAGTATTATTTGTAAAATCAATTGTGTTACAATAACTCTTACAGGTCTCATTTTAATATCTTTGAAGCTGATGGGATTTGCATATAAATCCATATTCTTAAAGTAACGTAGGAGCTGATTTTAGAACTCCAAACAGACTTTGTGATAAAACTTTCTCTGAGTTTGAAAATTTAAATGGTAATTGTGTCCACATGATCCACTTAATCCCCACCACAGAGAGCACTAGAGGCACTCCCTGGACTTGTAATTACTTCAGGGGTGTGAAACAGAGTCTTAAGATCAATACAAAAATGTTCTAATCCTCTTAGTAATTATCCCAAACAGTGTCATTCAGTATTGTAAATGGCCTGATTCTGGAACACCCCTTTCTTCCTGGAGCCCCTGAACATGGCAGCACTAAATGGTTTCCTCCCAGGGCAGCTGCAGTGCTCTCCTCAGCAGAATTCCCCCACTTCTCCTTGCCCAAGACTTCCTCCTGGAGCTTCACACCTCTCTGCAGATAAACTTGGCTCCCCAGAGCCTGCAGCACCCAGAAGACAATACCATTTTCTGCTCAGTGTGCCTCCTTAGAAAGTGTTTGTTGATACTGCAGTAATCTGTTTCGAGTCACTTTGCTCAGTGTTCTAGATCTTGACTGTAGTTTTCTATTTATAGCTGAATTCCCTCAAGGTTTCTAAAGGCCTTTTTCATTCGAACACCATTCATACATTTTAAAGAAATAAGTTTTCTTTGTATTTGTTTTAAAAGGGTTTCATGCTAAAATACAGAACAAACAAGAATATTAAAAAAGTTGTCTGATGAATGCTTTTCTGAATGGAAAAAACAGTTGATACAAGATTTTACATTTTTTCGTTCTGCTTTTTAGCCATGTTCTTTTAGATGTAATTTTAAAAAACCTCCAGGGGCTCCTCAGGAGTTAGGCCTTTACCTGTTTTACTGCCATTATTAACTCCTGCATCCTGGCAGCTCTTGCTGGAGAAGTTATCACTAACATTCACTGTCATCGTTAGGAGACAACTTTAAACTGATTGGAGTATTTATCAAAAGGTGTTGTTAGAACTCTCAGCTGAACTATAAATCATCCTCACTGGCTCATGCTTTGTCACTCTCTGAAGCCTGACCCTTATTTTATTAATCCACAGGAGAAAATACATTAGAGAGGAGTGTATTGAAAGAACAATAAATTAGCTGAATGGTCTTTAATAGACATTGCTGTCTGCAGAGAACTGGGTAAATCTCAACAATAAAAAAAGCAGAGAAGTTTTGCATGTGGATGCTAAGGAAATAATTCTTTCAAATGATAATGTCTTGTTCCATAAATTATATTATTTAATCTATGTGATTTTGTAAAATGACTCAGGTTGTCCCCCCAGTAATCAATCTGATCATATTCCCAAATATACAAATTGGCTTTATGCCATTCGTTGTTCCATTGCAATTAGGAAGGTAGATTTGCATTCTTCCCACCTCTGTGCTCCTACTTAAAACGTTATTCCACATAAATACAGAATTTTTTGTGAAAAAGAGCACAAAATATAGGAAAATCCACTTTCAGAAATCTCTGATCCCAGAATAAGAATTAAATTAGAAAACTTTGCAACCTGTCTTGTGTCTTTTTAAGACCGTTGAACTACATCCTCAGTTCCTAAAGGAAACTTTATGGAAGTGATGGGTGGCTGTAGTTAAAATTTCATGGACTTGCAATAGTAACTACATGTACAAACCATCAGTTGGAATACTCTGTTCAGTCATTCCACTGGGAAAAACAGCAGACATTGAGATGAAGCAACAGAAAAGCAACATAAAGGCAGAAAACTGGTATTTGTTTCAGCCTGTGTATGACAAAAAAAAAAAATAATCTCAATCTATAATGAACAATTGAACAAGAAAATGTGAAATGTTCTTAGCTGCAGAACTGTGTTAGTGGAATATAAAATAAGACAAAAAAGCTAAAAATATTTTGTGGGATTATTCTCCTAAGTGGAATTGTGCCAAGTGGTGAAGTACAAAGCAATTATTCTGCCTGACGTGCATCCACAGAACTGTAAGTGCACAGGCTGGCTGGTTAAGGGGGCAGTGCCTGCAAATGACAGCTACTAAGGGTCACTGCTGCCCAGTGAGTGACATGAGGTGTCACTGAGGTCATTGGCTGGGAATGGAGAGGGATGGGGAATGCGAGAGGGAGGAGTTGGTAAGCATGCCTGCTGGTAGGAGAAATGGCAGTGTGGATGCAGGCTGGAAATTGAAACTTGTACCTTTCAATTTAGTCAGTTGGTTTCTTTCAATAGAGTTAGAAAGACACACAATCTGTTAGAACATCTCTGGTGAGAGCTTAATATCATGAAGTGCAGTAATTTGATCATCTGCGGTCATCTGAGCAGCACTAAGTTTATCCCTTGGGCAATGCCACTGACTTCCCTGGAACTACTCCAGGGAGCAGTTGAGCCCTGTGCTCAGGGAAGGAACAAACATTACACAGGTTTGCTTACACTGTGTTGGCAGCAGAGCAGCTTTCATGTTGAAAAACCGTATTCTAAACATCTTCATCCTGGTAATTTTCAGCTATTTACTTACCTGCTGATTTCAGAGGCAGAATTGGAATATGTGGACTTGGGGTTCATGTATTGCATGGTTACAAACAATTGAAACAGCAGCTTCAGAAAATGACTATATTTTCAACCACAGACAATATTTCTTTTGTGCTTAACTGGGCTTAATTAGCATTCTCATGCTGGATGAAAACAATAATTTATAATAATTGCTGTTGTCATCCAATAGAGGTTTCCTTTCACCTGCAAATCATTTGTGTTGTTCTGGAAAAGTGAGGGACTGCCCTAAGTGGTGCTGGGGGAATGGAGCTGGCTGGGAAGCTGGGATGGCAGGGAAGGCAGTGCAGCAGGAACCACATTGCTCAGCACCATGGTGGAGCCCAGAGACCATCTAAGGACACCACAGAAGGACAGAACTGACGGTAAATACACCCACTTTGAGGTCTGCAGGCAGGTTTCTAATGAACTTTAATTAACCCCACATCTCTTAAAATATTATGACATTAATTACTCTTTTGTAGTACAGGTATTCTAACCTGCCCCATCCAGTCATGTTTTGACTGAGATAAGCAAGAGTCTCCTCAGACTTTTAAACTGCTGCCAAATTAAGAATAAACATGGTTCTTTGTAGTAATAACAACTTTATCATAGGTAATAGGCAATGAGGCTGAACATTTTAAGATATATTTGCATCAAAACCAATAAAACTCTTATGATATAGCAGAGATTTTAATTAAAAAAAAATGAGTGAAACTGGCACAAAGTGCCCTGAGAGAACAGTATGAAAGTGCAATTTAACAGAGTAGGTCTGAACAGTTAAACTGAGTCTTTCAACTACCTATTTAAAATATTTTTGGGCAGATATGCTGGCAGATAATGCAGCATTTCCAGGGACCAACTTTTGGAATCTGCTTCATTTCATCTAATTTAGCAGATAAAACTTTTAATATAGAAATAGTGGAAAGTTTATGTTCTTCTAAAGGAATGAAATTTTACTTTGGGAAATATGGTATCCATACTGGATAGATTGAATAGAGTTTGGTCAGTGCCCAGTACACTTGTTGGTGCAAACCTGGTGAGATGTTGGACTGCAGCTAAACAATTATTCAGCACACAAACAACCTTGATAAAAAGGGAGCTGAAACAGTACCCTCACTGCCTCAGAAAAGTCTCAGTGCACCTTAGAAAAATTCAGCAAGCAGCCTTTGATAAGCTGTGTCAATGACAATTTTGTTCTTTTAAAAATAATTCATAGAATCTAGCAATAGTTAGGGTCCCTTTACACACCCAAGATGAAGACAGCAGTATATCAACATAAGAACACTGACTGTTTATGATGAAACATAAAATCAGGTTTTAAAAAGCCAAGTCCATGTACAGAGCTTGATGCTGCCAGCAGTGCTAGAGTCCTCTTTGCCTTGAATTCTGCCAACTTCAATGGGAAAGCCGTAGTTCACACAGAGGAAAGCCAGACTGTACTGGAAATAGGGCCACATTTTTCTAAAAAGCTGACTGCAGTAATCAGCCAGGCAAAGCTCCCATGGCACATGGAGAAAATGGGAACCTGTGACTGTGCACTTTGTTCAGTTCAGAATTTGGTTCTATTACATCCAACTAAGCTGCTTAACCGTGGAAAGGAATTATATCTTGAAACTAAAGGCAATTCCAGTTGTCGGTTACTGTACAGCAGGAAGGGTCCTAGCAGTGGGAATTGAAAGACAAGGTGCACACAGATGCTTCAGCAGCTGCAGCCTGCTAAGTGTGTGTTAAAGACCTCCTTTTTATTCATGAAAACATGGATTTGTTCAGCAGAGCAAAAGCAAGTTCTGCCATATCTACTGAGATCACCTTCCCAGCTGGTTCTGCTAAGACATAAAGGGAGCAGTTACCCATGTTAAAAGCAGAGAAGTTGAAGGAGGTTGCTGAGCCTCTTGATGGAGGTTGCTGAGCAGGTATTTAATTCTGGTCCCTTTGGCTCTTCTAATCACTGATGTACCAAATGCAAAGCCTTTGTTTTTTCCCCTTCCCAGTCCTTGAATCAGCCAGTCTTGAATTATCAGTGAAATATCACCAAATACTTCCCAGTAAAAGGAAAAGTCATTGCAAGAATGGATGTGGCAGCTTCTTAGATCCCAGTTTTCTACTAAACTTATTGGTGGGAGTTCTGAGAAACTCCATGTTCCATAATGAAATTCTTAAATAATGGGAAATGTTTGATGTTTGCTTTTTGGTATCCACACAAAGAGCAAACACCAAAAGCTTCACAGAAAGGACACAAGCCAAAGAAATATTACAGAAAGGACACAAGCCAAAGAAATCTTATAGAAAGACTAGAGAAAGATAAGTTTCAAATCTGTGGTTTATTTCTTTGAAATATCATTTCTTTGTATAGCACAGAATACTTTTATGTAAAAAAAATCCAACCTGCTTTAGACATTTCCTCTTAACATTCTTCTAATTCCTGGAGGTATTGCAGCCTAATAGTGGGAAAATAAAACCACTTTTATACTTCTGCCATTATAAAAATTAATTTATACATCTGCATTTTCTCCAAAATACTTTTCAGATTACTTCAGTGAAGTTCAGAGAGCCTTAGATAGGTGCATAATTATAATAAGATCTTACAGAGATTACAACTGAAACATGAAATTAAACATGCATTGGTCAATTATCTGCTTTAGGGTGATCTGGCTGAGCTGTATGTAGTTAAACTTCTTCAATTGTCAAGCTATAGAAGGAAATTCTATGGGTTGGGAGAATTTTTTTTGCCAAGGTAAAACCCAAGTCATCACAGAGACTACAAATACAAACTACCGTGGTTAAATTGCTTCCATGAGCAAGGGGAAACTGGATTTTCATTCTTTTGCCAGTGAATGTTTATGCAAAGTGGAACAGAATATCCAGGAGTAAATTTGCTACCTTTAATTTTGGGATATTTGTGTGTGTGTGTTTTCAGACAAGTTTGTTCCTATAGCACCCAGAGGGGGAAGGTGAAAAGCGCAGGGCTGCAGAGGATCCGAGCTCTGGCTCGCACACCAAGTGATCTCTCACATCTCTCTTAGTGAATCTAAAGCACACATATCTCTTAGTGAATCTAAAATCAAGGATTTAGAAATTGATGTCTCAGGTTTCTAGCCTGAGAACTTAAATGCCTAAATCCTGCTTGCCTGAAAAGAAAATTAGGCTCTCAGGAGATGAAGTGCCCTGAAAATTATACTTACATGTATAAGTTACCTTATATTTGCAAAGTACTTTGCTTCGTGATAATTTACCTTAAAGTAAATTTATTGTCTAAGCATGAGATTAGAAAAGATTCAAAGATGGTAACTGAGAATTCATGAGAGCTGAGATACATTTAAACCATTTTAAACTAAACTATATATGTTCTGAACTTAGATTTCCTCAAAATTTATTCACAATTACAAATCACTGCTGGAGGACATTGAATCTCTTCTATCAGTACTAAATCCCATAAAACATATAATAAATTGTGAGTGCCTAGGTATTTATTTAGAAATGTTTTTCTTGATGTCCTGCTAAGAAAGGCTATAAGGAATGAAATAGAAGGCAGACACACACACTCCTAGGGGTTCAGCAGGTAATGCCATTGGCTGTAAAGGAGGAGAAAGTGAAATGTTGTGATTTCCTATGAAATATTATCACCACTTCCAGTGAAGGACATACACAGATTTAGCAGTTCAGGAATGCGGTCACCAAGTGGGACAGGGGTGATAAGATTTCAGTGGGCACTCACTCCAGATGATAAAGGAAAAGGTTAAAAGTTATTGTCAGTGGTGTTTAGTACTGCTATTTGTACCTTGCTCTTCCCTTTCAAAGATGGGCAGCTTCGCAGCATCTGGAGTAGTGGTGCTACAGATACACTACTATGAAACAAACAAATTGAATCATAAGGGAATTTTTCACTGCATATGGTTTGCCAGAGGAAATTTTCTCAGTCAATGACCCACAGTTTATTTCAGAAAAATTTGACATGTTGTTAGGTCTAAATGCAGTGAAGTATGACAAAGTTGCTTCATTTCATGAAGCATCAAATGGAGCACTGGAACTTTTTTTTTTCAAACCATTAACCAGACAATCTCACTAACAATACATTATCAGAAAACTGCAGTCAGTTTTGTTCTATATTTTTGTTTGTTTTCATTTGGTGGTATTTTTGCCTTTTTTCTTTTTTTTCCTTTAATTTTTTTGGGGGGTACAGAACCGATCCTTTGTATGTCACAACAAAAGAAACATTTATTTTTTAGTTTTGAAATATACTGGGAAGTCCTAAGGCTTGTGCTGTTGCCTTGGCACACTGCTGGGGGCTATTGCAGCTGTGTGAACCCTGCGTGTACTGAGGTACCAGAGCCTTTCTGGCTGCAGTCACAAAAGCTGCCCTTCTCCTTAAAGCTCAGCCCTTGGCCTGGAGGAGAAGGGGTGCTTTTCTTCCCTTTGTCCTCTCAGCCAGATTAGGGAATTCTCGAGAATTTGAAATTCGGAGTAAAGAGGAAGCTGAGGTGAGAACAATGTAATGGGCAAGCGTGTCAGACAAGCTGTTTCTTACAAGGCTCTAAAGAGTTTTTCCTGCTTTTTCTGTGACCTGGGGAAGTTCATGGCATTGCTGTTCAAAGTTATCACAAAGACTAAAATAAATGAGGAATAATGATTCATATTGAGAACAATGGAGTTTTGATGTCCTACAGGAATGAATTCCTCAGCTGACAATCGAGTTTTCAATACTCAACTGGCTTCTCTACCACTGATTTATTATGGGGCCAGTTCTATTAGACATACAACAAATATTTTGATGTGTCTTACAATTGGTAGTATTTAATTAAATAGAATGGCAGCAACGATTGGTTCCTTACTATTTGCCCGTGTGGTGTCCAGTACCGTGGCCTTACAAAAAGATCCTATTCATAGAGTATAAAAGAGAAATTAATGCTCCAAACCTGCATGCAAAGTGTGAGGAAATTTTAATCAAACCATTTTAGGCTTTGTAAATTGTAAATTTGCTTGAGTGAATCTAGTAGAGCTGAGAAAATTAGACTTCTGAAAAAGAGAAAGTAGGCCTCACAATGTCAATGATAAGAAATTATGTATGAATATTTCAGAGGTACAATTTAAAATGTGAGGTTTTATTTTATTTTCAGGGAGCATTTTCATTAGTTTTTAGTCTTATTATTTTGGCTTTTACTTGTGATTTTTCTTCTTGTATTTTGGAATTGCTTATGACTTGCATGACTCAGCAGTGAAAGGAAAAAGCTGGTAATCAATTTTAGAACATTGCAGGTGAGAGAGTCATCTGGTTTAGTTTATCACAACCACACAAAAGTGAACTTATCTGAAATTACCTTTGAAGCACAGGGGTAGGTCTCAGTTTAAGCTATGTTTTCCTGTGTATTAAGGGGGAGATCTGCTCAGGGAGGGTTTCACAGAGGCCAAAGCCAACCTCCTCTCCCTTTCTCCCAGGTGGGCACATCTGTTCCCCATCACACCGTGTAGCTGCACAGCTCTGCACAAACTCCTTCTCCTCTGCCTCCCTTCCTGCTATTCCCACTGTGGCTGCATCTGTGCCTGCATGGAAATCACTGAAAAGCTCAGAGCATTTTAAGAGCTTTTTGCCAGATGATGGGTTTGAAAATCATCTCAGTCTATCTGTATTTTGACAACAGACAGCTCAAAGAACAGTCTGAGCTCATCGGGGAGAGCTCTCACTGTCAGTTCAGAGCTGGTGGTCAGGGCACAAGGAGAGGGTGTGAAATGACAGTGTCATGAACTTGCCAAGTGATTCTTGCTGGCTCGCTGGGGATCTGGCCAAAGCCCTCAGTGTGATGGACAGCACAAGGACAGGGGAAGCCTTTGCCCTGTGGCAGCTCAAGGATGGCTGATGATGAATGGAAATGACTCCCAATGCAGTGGAGAACATTAGATCTTACAAACGCAGCTGAGCTGGCTCCAAATTACTTGTGGGCCTGAATGACTTTGCTTTAAATAGGTTTTCCTACCAGGAACACCACCAATATTAGGTTGGTTGGGGGTTTTTCCCCACTGCCTCCTACTTTTCAAATATGAAATCGTGTTGGCCTTGTGGATTGTTGTCCTTGGGGCTTCTTTTTCATGCTCATTACCTCATTCTTTGAGGTAATTTCAGCTTTTAGTTCTGTGGGATTTTTTGTTTTCATACCATGTGTTTTTCCCATATTTTTTCTCTCTGTATTTTGCATATAGAAAAAAATCAAGTTTACACAGACCATTTCAGGATACACATACTGAGGTCAAACAGCTCTAAAATTGAATTACAACATTTCAAAGGAAATCTCGTTCTCCATTTTTGTAATCCACGAAAATAAACTCAGAAGAATATAGGCCTGCTACAGAATAACATTTCAGGACTTGTAGAGTGATAACTTTATAGTGCATTTTGAACTCCTTTTAACTGAAGTAATTCTTTGGGGAAAATTATGGTCACACATACTCCAGAGATTTCTTTTTAGATAAAATAATTTAATAAAATGCTGAGATGATAGCTATCTCTCTCTTAATCTAGGCATGTAATTTTTTTTTAATATTAAATTGTGTGCGCAGGAACTGAGGACTCCTATATCCCCTAGTGCATAGTTGCTGTATTCAGAGTCATTCTTCTTGCAAAGGGTTTAATATCAGGATTGGTCAGAATTATGGCTTGACTTTAGCAAATAATGTTGGATATCAATTGGGCATAACTTAGAAGAGGAAAGTTACAAGAAAAGGTTGAATAAATAAAAGACAGTCATTTCTGTAGGATCCCTGTTAATTTCATTCACTGAGATATTATCTAAATTTACAATAAATGGAAGAATCAGTTTATCCATGCTTTTTCTATTTTTTCAGGAATTTGATTTTTAATGTTTTCTTATTACTCTCCAATATTGAAAAGTCAGCAGATAATTCAGGTCAGAAAGGACATTTGGAGGTCTCTGGTCCAAGCCCTTGCTCAAAGCAGGGTCGGCTTTGGGCTCAGACTCATATTTCTGGGACCTTATCCAGACACATTTAGAACATTTCCAAGGATGGTCGTGGTGACAGTGTACACGGAACTTCAGTTGGACAAACAGATGCTCTGACTGCTCCAGACTCCTCAGATGAGCTGTGTCCTTGAACCCGAACCCCGGAAGGCTCTTGGGGAAGATCTGTTGGAGAGTAGATGATCTCCCTCATCTCCCAGGGTGCTAGGAGTGATGTGGGCAAGGTGAATCACTGGCCACTCAGCTGGGTCCTCTCAGCTAATGACCAGGGATGTGGCTGTGCTGAAATGAGAGTAATTAGACCTGTCTCTTTCCCCCGAAGTTCAAGTCAATTAGCATGTGCTTGGGTTCTTCAGTGGTGAGCTACTTGCAATTTAGCAAAGCGTCAAGTGGTTAAATTGATTGGGTTTGGCACTTCAGCTGCCAGGAGGAAGAGATGATTTTTTTCTGTGCCTGATGAGGGCATATTATACTTGACAAGCAAATATCAATACTATTAGAACTACAAATATAATCCTTATACAGAAGATGTTTATAAAATATATTTACATTAGTGCCAATAACAGTAAAAATGAGGAGAGTGATGAACACAAACTCCATCTGTAGCTGTGAAAGAGTAGCTATATAGACTGGCACTAGTTCAGCTATCTTCAGAAATTTTAGTCCTTTCATTAAGGATGCCAGAAGCAGACTCAATAGAAATATTTACATTTTTATTTCAGAGCAATATAGCATCACTTTGAAGACGCTTTTGTTCCCACTGAAGTGTGAGGATCAGCAGAAGTTATTTAAACGTGTTCATTTGTAGAAATTAAAGACCTGATTATATTGGGGATATTTTAAGCTCTTTTTAGGGTAAGCTAGACATTCCAGTACTGAGTTCTGCAAAATTGTCATTCTCCTACTACTTGACCTGATAGAGAGCTGGGTCAAACATTTGTCTTGTTTATGGTAATAGAGTTCATGACTTTTTGCTTTATAGGAAACTAGCAAAGCCCTGGTATAGCATCCAAAATGCAAATTAAATAGCCATAAATAACACCAAAAGAAAATACCTTCTCTGTGCTGCACTACAAAGATACAGAGCAGTGCTGTGCAGGTCTGACTGGATTATGAACAGCAGGCATTACAGCACATTGTTACACTGCCCTTTGCAGCAACCAGGAAGTTTTCAAGCTCTGTTTATTTTGCTTTTATTGTATGGAAGCTGCAACTCACTTGAAAGTAAATAAAATTATGAAATATATTTTCTGCGAGGAGAAGAAAGCCAGAATGCAATCAGCAGTACCTGAAACACACACACTCTGTGTTTCTCAGCAGATGTGTTACTGAATAGAATGCCCAGGCATTAGCATTTTTAATGTCCTCTTAACAGCGTATGATAGATGTGTCATGAATAATTAGATATTATTAACTACTGAACAGTGCTTAATTCACTTACCTGCCGGTACATTTGCCCTTTCTATCTGACAGCTCAAGTTGAATAAATGCTATCTCTGGCTCTGAGCCACCAGCTGTACGGGGCACAAAGGTCAGCCTTTCACATCACAGAGTGAAAGCTTTTACACTGAATAGAAATGCAGCTTCCGAATCTGAGCTGTTTGAACGAGACCGCCAGTGGTAGAGCTGGTGCTGGACCTTGCTCCCTGATTGCATGGTGTGTTAGCACATCATTTCAGTGCTGCTCAGCCAGGAATTAATGTCAATCAGCTAATAAAATCGTTTTGTGGGATTATATCTCCATTTCTGTAACTGCATGCCAAGAAACCTCTTACACCATAACCAATGTAATGGCCAGGTCCTCATCTAATGAGAACTCTATTTCATGGAAGAAACCCCTTGACTTACTGGACAGCATTGTTTGGAGGAGTGTACCAATCTTCAAATCTCTAGCTGTACATAATCCTATAAACTACCTTAAAATACTGATGGGAATATTGTGGGTGGGTGTGGTTTTGAAGATTTTGCCGCATTAGTTTTAAGTTTGTAAGGCCAGGTTTATAATACTGTAGGGCTTAGAATATTCTTCACACAGATCTCTAGGGCTACACTAGCAAATAAAATAAAATTTACAGCTGGAATAAAATTGATTACCTTTGCCAGTGTTGTCAGCAATTGATGTTTTAGGCAGAAAATAAGGTCACACTAAGGGCCAAGGCCCTGCTGCAAATGCCATTGAAATCAATGGAAATGTTCACACTGACTGCAGAGTACTTAAAGGTCAGGCTCTGAAGTCCAGATTCTCCTGCTGGAAAGCTGCCCAGCACTGGGGGTTGGCCACTGAACAAACAGGCATGGAAAGAAACTCACCTCCTCTAACAGGCGGCAAATTACACTCTAAGGTTTAAAAGGAGGCAGGGAAAGAGGCAGTGGGACAAAAGACAGGGAATGTTTTTTTAATAAAAAAAGATAGAGATTTATGCCATTAAGAAAAAAAAAAAAAAAACTCCAATGATACAGTGTGCTTGCTGTGATTAAAGAGAAAACTGGAAAAAAACTTATAGGAAAAAAAATAGCTGGTATGACTTAATCTGCAGAAAGTCAGATTGTGTAATTCAAACTATGCTGAATTCTATGAAGGAAAATATTGTTGGGAGGAAAAGTAAAAGATAAAGTGAGTCCTGCACATGAAGATCATGCCAGAGGTTTTGTGTTGACTTTTTGTATCTTCCACATCTGTGAGAAAGTAATTCACAGTCATTCCTGAAGTTAAGCCTAACATGAAGTGCAGGGGAGGTTAGGCAGTGTTGGCAGGTTCCGCGTCCTTTATGAAGCTCTGACAGACTTTGCCTCTCTCAGCATGTGCTGTCTCATCTCTTTCATTGCTGCTGAGCACAAACGCTCGGTGCATATGCTTGAGAGATGCATTTTCACAATGAGGTGGGATGGGATGGGAGCTTTTGCATCTAAACTGAGGAAACAGGAATTAAACAGCATTGAAATGGGCTCTGAGCTTCCTTCCTGCTGTTGGGATGCCACGCAGCTGTTTCTCTTCAGGGGAACAGAGCCACAGGAGGAGAAACAGTCTTTGCTGATTGCTCTTTCTCTAATTGATATGAATGCACTTAGCGTGCACATATATTTATATAGATATTTATGTTATACAACACAACTCGAGTCATGTTGGTCTTGATTCATAAAGAAGAAATCATGGAATTTTGTTCCCATCCATTTGGTTACTGTTTCTCTCAGAAGTATTTAAAAAGTTGTAAAAAAATGCTTATTTTTGGTTTTATTTTCTATGTCTGTGGGAGCCATCTACCCCCAGGATTAAGTGGTACATATATTTTTGTTTGTTCAATCTTACGTGAGAAATTGGGAGGTACTGGATTTATATTATGAGTGCCTGAAATAGAAAGACCAACTGTAGAAGGTATTTAATATATTTTTATATTTAAAAAAAATTACTACAAAATTGTTATCATTAAGTATCTTACAGGGTACAGTAATTGGTCTTAAAATTGGCTGGTTTGAGTTTGTCTATGCATACAGTGACATATTAATTATAAAGCATTTTAACCAGTTCACTAATTGTAAAGTGTATACTATGATTAAGCAGAATTAAAAAGGAGCAAACATAAGTTTCAGCACCACTCTCATGCCTAATGGATTGGTGAACTCCTCAAGATTAGAATTATACTTGTCTGTTGAGTCCATGCTTTTCGATGCTAAGTGATATTTTTACAGTTAATTAATTTGGTTTTTTTTATTTCTGAAAACATTTACAAGAGTCTGATCCAAACTGTGGTTGCTCAGCAATTTCATTATTGTTGTTATCTGGAATATAACTTTTTTTTATGTGTTTTAACCACACTTGACTCAAAGAATGTGAAGTCCATCCAGTGACATCACACTGGGTAGTTTCTGTGCATTCCCTGCTGGCTATGGGCTAATGCGGGTATGATCCTTCGTCGCAATGGGGCACAAAGACCCTCCTTGCTTGTCCCGAGGAAGATTGTTCATTGCAACAAACAGAACCCTTTTATGTTCTAAACTTAACCCAAAACAAGCAGGCGTTGGCTGCCTGCCAGAGCGCTGTTGCTGCTCCCAGCCGCCTCCTTGATCGCGCAGTCCCCACGTGCCTCGCCAGCCCGTCACTGCCTCGACCTGTTCTCTGTCTGTCTGACCTGCAGCTGAGCCCCTCCCACAGTGCTCACTGGTGAGCAGGAGTGAGCAGAAGTGAACTGGATTTTACAAAGGTGAAAAAGGCCCTCAAGGCCTTTCCTGTTTCCCACCATCCTTTCCTCTGGATGCTTCCTGGTGACACTGCATGGACAGGCTCCTGTCAGTTGGAGCTTAAGATCTATGCCTGATCTACTTATGGAATTTACAGCTGGAAAAATCTCTTGTTTCTTTCCAAACAGCTGCTGCCCTTTTCTGCTCTTGTGTATGTCTGCTGGTCAATTTGCTGTGTTGATTTTCATATCCCTGATGATTTTGTAGGGTTTCATTGTCATTAGGATTTCCAGAATCCTCTCTATCTCCCATAAGGAGTTAACAGCATTCATATTTTCTCTGCACTGTGTAAAGGTAGCGTTCCTTTTTTGGCAGTGGGAAATGATAAAAGAGCTTTCAGACAGTTTATATATTCAGTATCATAAATTATTTAAACATATTTGTCTGTTATTTTACCAGGCAAATACTGGGTTCTTACCATATATATCATTATATTTTTCAAAATTCTCTGACATATATTGTAGTATCATTAAAACTTTTCAGCAGCATTGAAGGAACTCTTGCCTGTAGCTAGATGAAAAAGTAATATGGTCATTTCTTTGCATTCACAATAGATTTTCTATGCTGTTCACCCCCAGGCTCTTAGTATCGAGTGAAATGCATTCCTTAATCAGACATGAGACCTCATTGTAATTGTAGATCTGCAGTGGAAAAAGGCCTGCAGAGTACTTGCAATATAAGTGGAACCTGTTCCAAGTTGAACAGTTGCAGCTCAGTGTTTAGATTAGCGTGGAGTCGAGAGGTTTTATCCAGACCTGCAGAATTCAGAAACTCAGACTTGGCAATTGGAATGGGAATATTATGTTGCATTATTCTAGTAGGAATGTTAAAGTTATCAATATCTTGTTGTCTGAGAACAACCTAGATCAAAGCTATGCCCTCAGAGCATGGGAACTGCAGCCGAAGGCAGACTTTGGAACACGGAGTTGCACTGTAACATAAATTCAAATCAGGAAATTCCTCATTATGTGCCCCATTTTACTCAGCATAGCTGTTAACCTCTGTGCAAAGGGAACATGAGCCATGTACAAAGCAGGCACCAGAAAGAATGGGATCACTGTGCAACTAATGTGTTTTCCACACAGGCAAAATACATGTATCATGATGAAATCTGGGCTTGGAGAAAGCAAGGAGGTTTCATCAGCTCTCAGATTTCTGTGCCAGGTTAAAATAGCTTAAAATCACAGACTGTTCACCACATTCATATTCCTTATCCATTTTCATTAATTATGAGGAGCACAGACATTATGACTAGCCAAGTATTTAGGTGATGGTAACTAAGTGCAATTTTACCAATGCCTTAAATACAAGCGTGCAGTACCTATGAAAGTAAGAAAATAGGTTTGACCCCAGTACTAAATTTCTGCAACCTTACCAACTGTCAGAGTTCTCCACACATATTTATTTTGAGGAAAGCCAAAATTAACAAGAATCATTCTTATATTCTTCTCCCATCTCAGACTTCACTTTTAGAGTGAGCAGTCTCCAACTGAATAGAAGGACCAGTATCCCTTGAGAAAGAAAGCAGAGAAAGGGAATAGGAAATTATGAGCAAATGGAAATTGCCAGTGATGGGGAGAAGCACTTGATGAGTGATAGGGAAAAAATAAGAGGAAAATGAGAAGAAATAAGTCCCCAAATCTTGGCTTTGTGAACAAAAAGATATTGCAGAAATACATCTGTGATTAGAAAGACTGAACTAAGATAGGGGGCATTTGGGGCCGTAGCTGGTGCTGCTGAATATTGCTGACTAAACCTTTTCTCCCAAGAATAAGAATAGTGGGCACTAATGGTTTCCAAGAACTTGAAAAACAACCTTTTGTTTAATTAAATGGGGCATGTTCCTCAGTGAAGTTTCCTTGTTTGAGCTGAGCTTTTCTGCAGAACTGACTGTTCAAATCCCTGTCGATCCCTACTCCCTGTCATTGGGAGCAGTGGTGACCTACACAATCTTCATCTTTCTGTGATCAGACAATTCTGAAAACTACAAGTTTCTAACTCAGTGTTTCTAATTTTTCTGATTCATATTTTTTCTTAGGCCTTATTCTTATTTTGTGACTGTATTTCAAATTTCCAAATTATGACAAAAAGGTGGCGTACCTGTAATGACGGCCTACAAGTGCAGTAGCTTTAAATTGTCTTATAGAGGAACTATATATATGAACTGACACCATTTGATCTAAAATAATTGAAACTAATTGTCTATATTTCTTGCAAAGCAATTCTGCCATGCCTTTCCAGAGACACCTGCAGAAGGCAGTGATGCATTCCTGAGAGTGTGCTACACTGCTGTAAGAAATGAGCTCTGGGTGAGGGGCAGTCCCAATGAAACACTGATCTGCTGCTTCCTGACCTGTTTCCTGCACCCCTCTCTTACCTGGAGCCCTGCAGCATTTGCTGTGGGGCATTGTGTGAGTTTATAGTGGCCTCCCTAACACTTGTATTGATCAAGCTCTGGCCTCACAATCTTGTCTCCCTTATTTCCTTTTTCACTCTGAAAGATCAGTGGTGCCATTTATACTCTTCATACTTTTCTTCTGTACTCTACTCACGCTGTAATCCCTGTATTTACAATAATCCAACAAAAACACTAATTGCACAAGCACATAGTTCCCTCTGTCAATTATTATGTATTTTATATTTGTTGATACCAGCTGAAATTTTGGACTAATATTTAAAGTGTACAAAATAGGTGTATCAAGATAAGGGAGCAGATTGTGGCTGGCCTCTGAAGATGTGTATATATTGCAGTGAATATCATTCAAAGAAACTCTTAAATCTCTCTTGCTGAGGACCAACAACAGGGAAAACCAAAAGCTTTTAAACTCAAAAAGTGCTAATCTCTCACTGATCTTGAGGCACAGTGGGACACAGGCTTTCATGGAGTGTTCTGAACACTGGTAAAAGACTTGGAAAAAGGAAATCTTCCTCATTTTACAGCAAACACTGCCCTAAAGTGTGGGTTGGAGGCAAAGAATAGTTTGTGGGACAAAACTAAATTTTAATTTTGTAGAATCTCAATCATTTGTGCTATCTCTGCAGACCTCTAGCAGTGGGGATATATGTGCCCTACAAAATCTCTAGCACAAGCCTAGGGTGGCTGCCAAAGACTGCACCCTAATCAAAATCAGTGGAAACATCATTAAGTTGATTTGAAGCACTTAAGTCCAAATCCCATGTTAATAGTAATAATAGTCTGATTCTACCACAAGGAACCCCTAATATCTCATTGTTGCTGTGGTTTCAAATTATTACTTTTACAGGACAAATCAATCCATTTAACAGTCCACATATAAGCAGACATGAAGAATAGACTGTGTCTAAGCACATTAGATAAAACTAGATTTAAAGATAAAATTTGGCTGTGTGAAATGTATTTCAATATGTGTGTGCTGTGTTTTTATCCCACAGCACATTGTGGTGGGTATTATTTCATGCAGACATAAAATTAGACTGGGCAAGCATTGCAGCATTAAGGTCTGAGGAATTATCTGTAGATTTGACAGCTTTTCAAAACTTAAGACAGTATAATTCAAATTTTAATTGGCTTGTGATGAAGCAGTTGTTTTGAAATCTTCCTTCTTAGTAACTCCGTAGCACAGCTCTCAGAGGCTTAAGGAAAAGTACTTGGCCTTTTCCTTATCCCCAGAATCTTCATGCATAGATGTACATCTGCACCAATTGTCTCATCTCCAGACTAATTATCTCATTTACATTTTTCCTGCTCTCTGCTTAGAATGCTCCATGGACAGCCAAGATTTAAATCGTGTGCTGTCAGACACAACTGGTTCAGGGACACGCTTATGTTGTGTGCATTTTATTTTATTATTATTCTCAATTACATAGCACTTTTAATATTAAAATAGCATATTATCTAGTGCTTCACATACAATATTATGTTAAAGATGAAGCTCCCATAACTTAAAACATTCTAAAATTAGGGATTTTGTCTAATTTTCCCTTCACCTCTTCCACCTTCTGGTATTACTCACTCTGCACTTTGAGTCTATTGAGTGGATGAAGTCTTTCCTTTTTTCCTATTTAATTTAAGGGAATAAAAAAGATTATTATACAGTTACATTTTGTAGCTGCCATGCCATACAACTAAAAGTTGCTTACAGTAGAGTGGTACTTCACTGATAAAATAGCAATCTGTTGATGAGTGCAAACACAGCAAGTTCACAGCTGTAGGTCAGTCACCTAATTAAAGATATAATTGGGTCCTTTCATGATCTGATGCATAATATGACAGTGTAGTTGGAGACTGCCTCAATTGGAGGCACCACCTATCTCCCTAGTACAAGTCCTGTCTTAAAAAAATAGTGATCTCTTGAGGTTATCAGCTGAGGCAGCACATTGTGGCTGTATTCTCACAAGATCAAGCATCTTGGAGCCATGTGTTGCTTTCCCTCAGGAAACTTCAGGGACTCATGTACTGCTAAAGGTGTGGCAGGTGGAAAGCTTGGTATTCTGCTCAGTGCAGGCTGTGACTGTTGCACGTTGTGCTCCACAGCTTTTGTTGAGTGAGTTATTTCCCATGCAGGGTACAGGAGTGCCACGGGTCACTGACTGACGGCTGCTAGCCCACCTCCCTGCATAGCAAGATTAATTTGCTGCAGAATGAGCCAAATCAGCACCCTTGACAGGCAGGATGTGTGTGCCCTCAGCAGCTGAAACCAACAGTTTTCCCATTTAGTGCTGACCTTTCAGTTCTGCTGAAAGGCAGCTTTGTACTGTTCCTTCATTTGAGGGCAGGTATTGCTACTCTTCCTCTCCTAAGGAGGCATAAAAAATAGCAGAACATGGGCTGCAATGAAGTTCAGACCTCCACAGAGGTGGCAGGAGAACCTTTGGGGTCCTTTTCTGCTGTGAACTATACCATCAGTCATTTTATATTTGATAGTTCTTTGTATTTTACCATTGATCCAAAAAAAAAAAAAGTCATGTGATGATAAATGAGCAGGGAAATTTCTGAAGAGCACCTGACTGCAGGTATCATGCATGCATTACTGTCCCTAAAAAAACCAAAATATTTGAGCAGCCTCTAATAGGGAAACCTTAGATTAAAACAGAAGGTTGTGATCTATATGTACAGCTATGAAATCAATAGGCAGTCCCTGAAACCACTGCTCATAAGAGCATATATTGTAGTGCATATTTGTCTGCAGCTCTGGAAAACAAATTCTACTCAAAACAGCATCACTCTGTCTGAATAATTTAGGTGATGAAAAAAAACCCTAAAAACCAAAATGAAAAACACCTCCCCCCAGCCCCCAGAACAAAATAGGAAAATATTTTGTGCCAGGTAACTCATCCAAATGTTGAGAACTATTTTTGTTTTACTCTTGTCATCACTCTCTAGTGCTTTATGCTGCCTGTGAGAACAAAGAGGGCACTCAACTGCCTTTTATATTCAACGTGTGTGCAATTTTTAAGTATTTCTTAGTGCTCATTCATGGTACCTTCACATACAGCTGCTTTTTCACACAAACCCCTAAGCAAACCACAACCCAAAAGAACCCCAACTACAAAAAATCCCAGTGCAAAACCACAACACTTGAAGTATTTCACAGCCATAAAATTAGACTCAGCAAGTTAGTAAAATCATGAAATTATGTGTAATAGCTCAGCTATTGAAATCAGTATGTTCACTCCCTTCCATGTGCAGAAGAGCTAATGCTGTACTCATCCCCAACCAGCTGAAACTATAAATACATTACAGAAAGCCAGCTAATTATAATCTAGGGTGTATTTTCTTTTAACCTATACAGGGCCTTCATAGCTGCAGTGTGCTTGACTTGTGTTCGCTGTATTTCAGTGATTCTGCTTTCTCCATCCACATTTTAACCTCTTTGCTGCCTTGTTTGGACTCTGTGCCCAGGAATTTCTGTCAAGAAAGAAGAAAGTGTTGTTGAGAAAGAGGAAAGGGTCTAATGGTTTTGACTTTAAATGTCCTGTTTAATTACAGTTTCCTAGACATTTGCACTCTTCCATATGTATATCTGGCAGTTCCAAGGAAATAGAATTCATCCAGTAATAGCACTGGAAGGGTATCTATTTTTACACTTAATTCCAACATCTGGACCTGTGAAAAGCTCCCTCTGTCCTGAGGAACTCCCATCTATATGTTTTAATAGTTATTTTTCAGTTACAATAATTCTGCTTTCCACTGGGTATTTTATCCTTCAGGAGGGAGGGTGTGCCTAACAAATAAGATATTTTAGACCTGATTATGTTCAAATCTTAAATGCAAATATGAATATATTTTAAATTATCTTGGCATTTCTTTGGACACTTAGTGAAACAAGATAAGATTTCCCTAGTCCTAGGCATACTGGAAATTATTTTCCTGAAACTGAAGGCTTCTAAACAGCAAATCAGTTCTTTTTCTTCTTTTTTCTTCAGTCAGGGGGTTAAATTCCCAGATCCTTAATCATTTCATTGATTATATTCAGGCACAGTTTCCACTTATATGCATAAAAAGTAAGTTTAGAAGGGATGTTAAAATTTAGCCCAACACTCTCTGCCTGTCTCTTGAGTGAGTCAGACAATAAATTCATATTTTTTGTTTTCTGAAAAGGCAAATGCAAAATTACTTACCACTGGTTTAGCTGTATATTCATACAAGTCAATAGTAAATTTTGTACTGATTTTAATGGGAATAATTAGGTGAGTTTTGAAATTCTGAGACTCTCAAGTGCCTGGCTTCTGTAATGCCCCTTTGTTTCTTCCGAAATAAAACCAAAATGCATCAGCAGTTGTTCCAAATGCAGTGGTTGCCATGGCTGGATCCAGGCAGCTCTGGTTAAAGTTCAGCAATCCACAGCTTTGAAATTGGTGCAAACATGAAGTTCCCTCAAGTGAATGTGGATAATATGAGTTTAGATTAGTGCCTGAGCTGCTGTGCTCTGCTAGTTTGGAAACAAATTATAACCACTCCTATTTTAAAAGTCCATATTCTTATCGTTCTGAGCAATTGAGCAAAATTACATTGCCTGTAAGAAAAGCTGTCTAAAATACCACAGTAATAATCAGCTTAATAAAAATGCTTTGAGTGAATGTCATCTCACAAAAGCAAAATATGGCATGGGGCTAATTTGTAAAACCGCCTCGTTAACTGAAATTATTTGTAGCTCGTCAAATATTAAATTGCTCAAATCGGTTTTTGTAATTGAATTTCAAGGAAATTAACAGTCTGTTGTAGTAATAAATTTAGTAGATTGTGTGTTTCGTGTATTTTCTCCAAATTAAAATTAAGTAAATAAGTGGCTAAGACTTTTCACAAATTTTGATTTCTTTAATGGCTAAAACAATCAAAAAGTTAACTTTCTTTTACTGCATTGCACTCAAAGTCAATGTAAATCTTAAGTTAACTTGAGAAAACCAGAATCATTAGAAAGGAATTTTGTAGGGTTATGTGTATTGTGATATGAATTTTGAAAATTAAATTACTCTGACAATAGTTTTCTGGTATTTGCTCAGTTTGAATTGTATTTCCTCTATCTTTCCAGCTTTAAATGAATCAGCATGTTGTATTTTTTCCTGACATATAGAATTTTTATTACAGAAAAAGAACCCAATTTTATCACGGACTTGGAAGAAAATGCTCGGTAAACTTTTAAGGGTACAGCAAAAGTGGTGGCTGCTCATGGGCCCCTGTACAATGGAGATTTTTCTGTGTAGTGCTGAGGGATTTTTTTCCAAGTGTAGATGTAACTACCCTAAATAAGGTAACCCTGTTGCAGTAACATGGTCCCCTATTACTGATGGGTTTTGTTAGCATTCATCATATCAGGTATAATGCCCATTATTACAGAATTTATTATGTAATAGGGCACTTGAGTTCTAAAATCTAATTTTGTCCAAGTGTGGCTGTATATAGACTGCTATCAACACCACTAGACAGAAAGAAACCCCCACCCCCCATCTCTAAATGGATGATTCATGTGAAATAAGAAAAGACAAAAGGTGATTGAAATTGATGTTTGTTTGTCTGGGAGCTGAGGTGGAACAAGTTCCTGTTCAGTGCTGTCCCTGAGGGGACACCCAGGCTGGGGTTACCCAACCATGCAGCACACACTGGGCACTCTGAGCTTCTTCCCAGGGTCTCCAAGGGTACAGCAGCAATCACCAGGACACTGCTCTGGCCATAACTGCATCAGGGACAAAATTTGTCATTTAGGAGTCTTAAAAAACCCCTTTATGTTATGTTTCAGTAAGTTCAAATCACCCTGGGAAGATCAGTAGCAGTGTTTTTGCACCAGGCAGTTCAAATCTTTACTGTCGAGCAGTGTGGTTTGGGGTTCACTTCTGGTTAAGAGTGGTTGATGTTCTATCCAGTGGATACAATTGGCTTGCTCACCCAGTTGCAGCATTGTCAAGTAGTTAAATGCAACATTGTCAGGCTTTTGAAGCATTTGATAAAAGCTGTAGCCCCATATTTTGTGGCAATATCTATTGCGTTCTTGAATAATTATCCACAAAAGTTGCAAAAGCCTGTGATTGTTCATGCAAGTCAATAAAATGTGCATGAATCATGTCTCTGAGCAGTAGAGGGGTGAAAATGTAGCTGTTCTTTGTTTCATACCCTAATACACAAACAAAACATTTTTGTTCCCGTGTACAACTGCTTAGTCAAAATATGGGACTTTTCTGCATTGTAAGACAAAATTGAGGATTTGTGGTGTTTATTCCCAAGTGGTGTGTGAAGGTGTCTATTGTGAGAATCTGTGAGAAGGGAGGGCAGGGGATTGGAATTCTCAGAAAACATAAAAAAGCAAATAGGAAAGTTTGCTAAAACAAAAACATTCACTGCTGCTTCCAACCTGTTTGGAAAAACTTTGCTGTCAATGGGAGTAACAAATGATATGAACAATGACATTCCTAAAGGGAGAAACTAAGTGTTTTATAGCTTCATTTGTTTGAGATGAAAATTCTTTAAGAGAAAGTGTCACACTGCAAATTGAAAAATTTTTATCAGGGCAGGAACTGATATTAAATGAAGTAATTTTATTTGTCTATTTTTTTCTTTTCTGTGGAAAAATAATCTGGAATGTATGATTTGAAGACAGCTATTAAGCAATTTCACTTACATTACAGAATGTCTCATCTCCAATTCAGAAGAACCCAAATGCATTTACTTACTGCAAATTTAATATAATAGAAAATAGTGTTTAAAGGCATTATGTGCTAATGTAGGATCATTAAGATTTATGGAAACTGAAGTAGATGGCTTCTGATTAGACAAGAATTCTCTTGCATAAAATGCTTTTTATGCTTCTTTTTGGTGCAGTACTTCAGCTGCTCTGTCAGGGCTCTGCAGTCTGAAAGGAGGAATGCACAGATGGAGCTGCAGTCCTGAGTTTCACCCCAATGAGACTGAGGTTTGACAGTGCCCTTCTGTTTTCAAATGCTGTTCAAGAAATCTTTAAAAGTCCCCAAAGCTGCTGACTACTACTGGCCCTAATCTCTGACTTTCCTTATTAAATTCTCCTTAAAAAAGTAACCACTGGGAATTTGTCATAGTTAGTCACAGGGAAGCAGTTAAGGATTACACTAAAACATGGAAAAACCCCCATACTCATCATACCAGCACCACGTGTTTATCAGCATCCTGCTAAGAGTTGCAGACAGTTAAAGCCATCCAATTTTACTGAATGATGTTTGATCACTGAGCCAAATGCAGTCAAATCAATGTGATAAACTTTCTGTCCTTTAGGAATGTACATGATTCTGTTCTGCTTGAGTTTTTCAAAAGCATGCCCTCTTTTTCAAATGCCTTAGTGACAGTGACTAGTGAGGAATTTGGTTGTATTCATTAGCACAAATATGCAGTTGCTCCACTCTTAAACTAATGAAGCACAGCATTAGAAGTGAAGCAAAGTTTTCAAAGTATTAAATTACAAAATGTTGGTCTGTAAAATTCTGACAGCAGAAAATAAATTTATAAACATGCAAGTAGATGAAAGAAAATTTGAAGTTTTCTGCAGTATCAAGTACCCAGGAATTCCTGAAATGAGCACTTCTGTAAAATAGTGGATCCTGATACATGTGCAGTGAGAAGTCAGACTTTTAAAAAATGATTTTGCAATATTTTTAATAATTCTTATTTTTGGCTTGGGAACAAAGTTGTAATGGGCAGTTGAAAAGTAGCTCTTGACATTTTGAGTTAGTTCTGAACCTGGAGGATGGTCTTTTACCTGCAGAAAATAATGCACCTCCTAGAACTAGAATTCTTTTAGATTCACCCACTTTATTTTTCTCAATGGCAAATTGAGGTCTTGAGATGGAAAAGCCTGCAGAGTGTTTCACGTTTCACACAGCCTACATGTAACAAGTTCCTCTATCACTACTTTAATAATTCCAGGAATCACTTGTATATGTGAATGTGAATTACAATTATTTTTTGTGATCATATTTTTTACCAAAGATGTGTTATTCTCAAAATTATTGTCAATCTCTCTGGCCCTTCTGGAACAGTGGGAATGAATTAAATTTCCTGTATATTAAAGAAGAATTATAAGATACTTTAAACAAATGAGAATAATAAAATATGAAGTAGAGCTATTCATTCCTACATGCTCTGAAAACTTAATTGTGAAGCCTGCAAGTTATGACTCCTGTACTTTATTCCTTGCTTTGCTATGAAATTGATACATGATGCCAATAGCTGTAAAGTCTAATTCCAGAAAATGCCTTAAAGCTTTTCTGCATTTAATGACACACTAAAGCATAGTGCTGTGCTGAAGTGAAACCCAAAACTTTTATGTCTGCTGGGCTTTTAATCTTTTGGTAAGAAAGGTACCTTGAAAGCACATAGTCTGAGATCGTGGAAGAAGCTGGGGCTTGGCTCTTCTAAAACGTTTGCAAGTTCTGTGAGAGAATGGATTTCTCCTACTACTCAGCACCAAAGCCTATTTCTAATGACAAACATAGTAATTACACAGCATGAAAAACAGTGGGACAGCTTTAAAATCTGGACAAAAATAATTAAAAGCCCATTTGTCTAACTCACTTTTATCTGGTGACTTCCTCACTTAACTCGGGAGTCATTCAATGTGGTAAAAAAATCCAATATAGAAGAAAAATCCAATAAGGCACATGGAAACTTTGGGGAATTTCAGTGCAGCAGGCTAAAAGCCCAGCATCATTCCTGCCTTCTGCCTGAGGGGCAGTGGCTTATCAAAGCAGAAAAGCTGGCACTGCCCTAGGAACCCTTATCAGGTAAATGTCAGCAGGCCAGATATGATTTATTTGGCCCACTGGCTATTTCACAAAATAAGAGGTAATCCCCTGTCCAGGAGAAACATCTCTCTCCAAAAGTAACTGCTCTTGGCTTTAGTGAGATTAGGTAAATCAAAGGGGAAATATTGCTCCACTTCAAAATACTCAAGACTCAAGAGAAAAACAAAGTGTGATGAGCCCTTACATTTTTTTTTTTTTTATTTGTGAAGATATTCCTGTCATCCAGGAGAGGCAGCAGATTGCTTTTTCAAGCTCAAACACCTTCTTTACTGGCTCTTTGTGACTCAGAAACAGAAACAGTTGAAATATAATTCACCTTCCAAATTAAGGATCCTTCTGTTGTCATTTAATGCTTTTGTGTTCTGAGATTTCAGCTTTGCTGCCCAGGATGCCAGTCTAGGTAAACAAGGTTTGTCAGGACAACCTCTTGCAGCAGGAGACAAGCAGAAGAGCATGTTTTCACTGTGTTTAGAGATTTTCTTTGGTGTATTATGCCATGTAACCCTTTCCATTCTGCTCACCATCAAAATCACCACAGATCTCCTTAATGCCTCCAAAATCTTCCGTGACAACAAACTAATTCAGCTTAATGTGTTAAGAAGCACTTCATTGTATAGTTTAACTTTTCTTGCTTGCAAAGCAAAGCTTGGTGATATAATTGTAGACCTGAAGAAAAATGACAAAGAAATCATACCAGTGCTATTTTAAAAACCAATCTCATGATAAATGTGTTTGCAGTTTTGGAAAGCTTGAGGGAAACTGTCACTTTTGTCTCTCCCATCTCACAAAGCTCAGAGTGCACCCTGTGACTTTCCTTGCTGTGAATGCTTAGCACAGCCCACCAGTATAACCATGAAACTCTTACTTATGGCTCAGTGCAGCATGTCTAATAAAAAAGAAAAATAACCATTAATATCACAGGAAATTATTCAAGAGTTTTTTAGAAGGAACTAAAGGGTCCAGCTGCCTGGTCACTTGTGCTTAAGGCGAAGTGAGATGTTAACTAAGCAGCCATAAACAGAGGGACTCTAGTTTCTTCATGCAGGAAAGCCAAATCTTTATTGCATAGCTCATATTTTTATAGGAATATCAGAATGCACTGTGTTAAATCCAATTAGCTAACAATACTCAGTTTTTTTGGTTGGTAAATGACCAGGATGCATGTCCATCAAACCTCTCTATTTCTATTTCTTTACATATTTTTGTTCACTGATTCTCATGGGACAGATTTCTTGTTTATGCAAGTGCAACCTATTTTTCTTACAAGAATATGCAAACAAGTTATGCAAACTGATTATCATTCTCATAATTCTTTCTCATGGGAAGTTAACAGGCTGGCTGTTAATTCAGCTGAGCAAGGCCTGATTTTATAAAGCTTTCTTTTCTAAGGTTTTTACCTATATGCAAGAGGCAAGTATCCTAGACAGGTCCTAAGGATAAAGTCGATGAGATCCTTTACTTGTGACTGTTTTCCTGTAAATTGTGTTTGTAATAGACTCCAAGCTTTATTTAGTGAAATGTAGCTTATAGCTTGAATCAGCCAGTAATGATGGTTTTCAAAATGAACTATTACAAGACTGTGTAGTATATGCAGGCCATTATATTAAAGCTGAATGGAAGTACTCATCTATTTATCTGGGGAGTGTTATGTATCCCACTATCCAGTTACTGCATTGGTATGACAGTGCGACCTCAATTTTTGCCTGTTTTAAAGAAGGAGATGATAAGGTTAATTAAAAAAAAATCCTAATGATAAATTCCAGAATAATTCTTACTGTGTTCTCAGAATGCCTAATAGAGAAAATCTGTGATTAAGTGCAAAACAGTAGCAGAATTAGATGCAAACAGTTACAGGTAAAGAAATTTCCAATTGCATTGTGTTTATAAGACAGATCATAGCAAAGGTCTGCATCTGTGTTTCTATTTCTTACTTGCTGATGTATCTATTCACTGGTAATCAAAACAATATTGCAGTTCATGCTGCATTAGCAGTTACAGCTTAATTCTTTGATAGCATATTTTCCTTTCTTTTAAAATTATTCATTAATTTTAAATCATTCATTTTTAAAGTGAACGGTTGTAAATTACCTGAATAAAAAACACAAAACACCTGGCAAATTAGGCAAAACAAATGAGAAAAATTACCAATAGCAGGTAATGACAAAGCTGTTTTGATGTGAAATGTCATTATTTAAAATAGTACTTGATCAGCTATCTTTAAGCATGCACTTGGAGCTTTCAGAAATGAAATTATTTTAAATTAATAAGGCTATTTTATTAAATGCATTTCAGGCATGGAAATGAGGCATTGTATTCTTTTCTTAAAACCCACATATTTTCAGCTCTTCAGAATCCTACTGCTGTGTTAAACCCCTCTTACCTTCATTTTATTATCTTGTAGAAACATTGAATTGAAACATTCAGTCATAATAATTTTTCATTCAAATTGATCACAGCTTTGAAACTGTTGCTAGGAAAGTAATCACATCAAAAGAGAGACAAAAATTTAGGTCATTTGAATAAAAGGGAAATTATCATACAACTAGAACACATTCATATCTCTTCTTGCATGCAGCCTTTCAGGCAAAGTTGCACATATAGCATTTTTGTGTTCACTTGAATGTTTTAAGTTTTAATGAATTATGAATGATATTATAGCTGCTGTTGCCTTACACAGCATTTTGAAAAATGTTTCTAATTACAGTGACCTGTGACAGTTCTCATTAGTTTGTCACTTTAAGTAGTCTCTTGAAATTAGAAACGTGTCAGGGTTCAAATAAATATTAGTAATTAATAATAGAAGATATTTGTTGTCATAGCAGCGCCAATATTTTCTAAGTGACTAATATGTCTGATACAAGCAGAAGAAGATGACTCTTCTGAAAATCACATCTCAAAGATGATGACATTGGGAAGCAGGGATCTAGGAATAGAAATGCTTAGGTAGGATCAGCCTGTGCCTGGAGCAAGCCTGGGAGGAGTAATGCTAGCAGGAAGGACATCCCTCCTCCTGAGGGAGATTTCTCTTCCCAGCTGGCACAGCAGGAGCTCCTCTGGACAGCCCCAGTTACATCAGGGGAGATCCCTGGGGCCTCATCCCCCACCAAAATCAGATGGCAAGACAAAGCCAAAAGTAAAAGTGCAAAGCAATTTATATCTGTCAGGAGATGATAAGAGTACAGTTTTACTCGGAGAGGTTTCAAGACTTTACTTTCTGCTAGGTAATGATGCAAGATAAAGAATAAATATAATTATAAGCCCTTTTGTTGCAGTGTCTCACTGGGGAGCATCCTTAGCACATGTGCACTGTATTTCTGCAGCCTTGATGGCACTTGATGCTGATACTCTGAAAAACAGGTGCTAACTTTGACAGCTCCTCATCAAAACAAGCAGTTTTTCTCCTGCAACAAGTTACATTAAGGCTCTTAAAACTTCATATACACATTTAATGTGAATGCCCATATACTTTAAAAAATAATGGTTTCATGGTTTCTCTAAAGAGAAAAAACAAATGTACACAAATGAAAAAATACCAAACCACCCTCTCCTAGATCCTCAGCTGTAACTACTTCTCTGTAAAATTTAAAGCTGAGAGGCAAATCTAGTAAAATTATAATTTGCAAAAATCTTTATTTCAAAGGTATATCTGTGAATGCATTTTAAGGGGAAAGATTGTCCACAGCAGAAGGAAGATTCAGTTACTTGTTCTTTCATTCATTGGATACCTGTGAGGAATGGATTGTTTTCACTCTCTCTCTTGTTAGTAAACAATTACTGTGAGCAATGCTTGTCTTTAGAAACACAGATTAAAACCTTGGGGATTAATATACCTACAATGAGCTAATTTACTGACCACTGCAGTTTACAGTTGAGCTCAACCAAATTTTGATTTTTCCCAGGAAGTTTGAGGGCTTATCACTAATACTTTCCTGCATTTTGATGAAACTGAGGCTTTGCACTTTTTATTTCTGCTTAGTAAGGACTCTTTAGCATTGTGAATTTTGAGTAGCACATTTTGTACTGAATATGTGGAATTAATCCAAGGAGAAGAATGGGAACTGTTATTGAAAACATGATTTCTGAGGAAAGATTTGGAGAACAAGGTTTTGAGGAGGAGGAAAGCACAGAACAGTGACTGATAACCTGAGAATTGAGGATAACATTTATTGTAACATTATTTTTGACAATGTTTAACATTGCCAAAACATTTTACTTGTTTGAAATGAGTTTATTGTGCATGCCTGAGAATGAACTTTTCAAACTGAAGAAACCCACCAAGATCTTGAGTATTTACAATGCTTTTTTGAGAGCTGAGAGAAACAAAGTGAAGTAGTGAATGAAGCATTGGTTAAAAAATGTCCATACTGTTACAAAAGATGAGAGCAAATGAAACTCCCAGGAGCCCTGACTGCTCCTGATGCTGATAAGATCATTTTCTGGCTGCAACAAAACTTACTGGCACTCTTAAAATTCTCCTTCTATTGCATTTATTGTGCTTTTGCATTTTAGCAGCTCTTCTGTGAGTGAAGTTGTGCCTGTGCTGGCCAATAAAATGAGCTGGGAAGCAGAGCCTGGCTTTAGGAACAGGGACATCCCCACATCCATCTGTCCTCAGTCAGCTTCTTCTCCTGAATATTTCCCTTTGCTCCCACTGCAGTATGCTCAGATGTGCAGTGCCAGCAGTTTAGCAGTGCCACTGGCAAGAGGCCCCGACCCTGGATTTTACCTGGCCTTCTTGTATTTGGAGGTGTGCTTGTGGATTTAGGTGCCCTTTACTTCCAGAGCAGCTCATATTTCTACCAAAAACCATTTGAAATCATCTCAGCTGTGTCTGCTAGGAAAACAGAACAAATACAAACTCCTTTCTGCAAAAGAGCTCTGCCCAGAGTGGGAGTATTTCCCAGGAAAGCATGTCGTTTTCCTAGGCTCAAAAATGCTAAAAGGGATTTTATCACACTCAATTTGTGAGCCCAAAGTTTTGGTGATTTGTTTGGGGATTTTTTTTATGTGTGGGGGTTTTTTTGTTTGGTTGTTTTTTGTTGTTTTGTGTTTTTTTTGTTTTGTTTTTGTTGTTGCTTGGTTTTTTTTCATTTTTCTTGTTATATGTAGACTAACTTATCATTAAACAGGCTAATAAAATGGAGAGGTAAGAATTTGTAATATTGATGGGTAATATTTACCCAATAATTTCAATTAATAAGATGTGTATTTGCCCATATTCAATTTCAAATTTTTTACTGTAGGAATATTTTATTCCTACAGACCTTGAAAGGATCTTGGTTTCTTTCATTCCTGCAAAACAGAAGCCTAATGGTATTATTCTATCCATCAGCCCTGGCAAAATACACAAATTAAAAGCTTTCCTGCTTGGCTCCTGTGACACCTCGAAGTGACAAAAAATCAGAGAGAAAATATGCTCTGCTCGCATCAGCATTTGAAGCAAGACTGCCATCAGGATTGAATTTTTTGTCACTCTGTACTGTCCCATTTCCCACATCAAAATCTGAGGAATATTAATGTATAGTATTTAGTGGAAAATGCTTAATGCTGTGTTGCCTTGCACAGCATACTTCAGACTGGGTGATAATTCTGCTGCATTTTGACAAGGGCCTGTGCTGCACTGAAGAGCCACAGTCCTGTCTGCTGCCCCTGTGCTGCTCCTGGAGATGGGGAAATCCTTGCAATGTGGGAACAGGCAGGGAGATCTCATTCTGAATGTAGATCCACTATGGAAATCACATGCAATTTGGCTTTTGTGAGTTTAGCCATAGAAGAGTAATATCCTTTAATTTTTCAGTCTTCCACTTCAAGAAGTGAAATTACTAAGTGGCCAAATGCATATGATTCTTGGTTTCCTCATCTTCCTTCCTTTCAAACCCCAAAAGCCTTTCATTCTTGCTTCCAGAAAAAAAAAAAAAAAAGGAAAGTAGATCTATTTTACTGAATCCCTGCTGTTCATATTAGAACAGCAGCCTTCATGGATATAAGGGGATCTTGCCCGACTTCCTCCTGAGCTTGGCTTATAGATCACAGCCCTGCAGCTGCAGGTGAAAAAAAATAACCTGTTCTGAAATATTTTTTACTTGGGCAGTAATGATTACTTTTTACAGCTCCAACCTGAGGACATATAAACTGGGAAATGGGAACAGAAATTCTGTTTAAGACCAAAAAAGTTTTTGCAGAGTGTTCTTGCAATTAATAAACAATAACCCTTCTTTTATTGTCCCACCTTTCTTGCACTTTCTGCACGGGGTGTGCAGAAATCCCTCTTGGCAAACCTTAACTGCTGTCTTGTGCTACATAGATTTGAAGCTCAAGCAAAGCACCTTTTGCTAGGAACCTTTTGGAAATAATATAAAAAGTAAAGTAGAAAAAAAAAGTGATCTGAGAAGAGCATCTCTCATCTAGAAATGTAATTAAAATCAGATGTCTGATATGCAGTCAGTGTCATGGATTTTCCACTAAACAGATGGTAAATTTGCGTTTCCTAGCACAAGACACTTTTGTTTAGCCTCACAGGAAAAATAAAATATTTCTTAATAAAGAGAAGATTTAGCATAATAGAAAGCTAGAAAAAAATCTTTCTGTTTAATAATGAAAGAAGATTGTTATTTTAAAAAATATTTGCAGAAATATTCCTAGTTGAATCAGTGTGTATTCTGTGGCAGAGAGTTACTGGTGTATTTTCTACTTGTAGGGTGTCTGTTACTGTATACTCGTTATTCCTGTTCCTTCAGTAGTAAATTAAATTTCTGTTCATTCGACATGCTTATCAGGAGGTGTATGGTTGTGTAGGGTGGAATTATTTTTTTCTCCTGCTGGATCTAGAACCCTCTAGCACATAAACCACTGCCTTTGTAAATGTGTTTGCTTAGAGGGGAGTGTCAGAGGTGTGGGCTCACAATGGGTCAGGGAAAGGTAAAATACTCTTACAAATTACTGTACAAGATCAAGATCACGATGTCCTCCAGCTCCTTGATATTGTTTCTCTGTTCAAAATTGCTGATTTGACAGCTGAATTAGCAGGAAAAATTTATATGAGGATTCTCCCAATGAAAAGTGGGACAGCCTAATCCACCAACAAACATAACTGAAGGTTTTCCATCTCTGTGTATGAAGGAATTAGTAAGGCAATAGGAAGTGTCACTTTTTGCTCTTCTAACAGGAGAATGAAAGACGACTAAAATAAAAGCAGGTGTTCTGTTTTAAGAACTTGTTTTGTTACTTTTCATGCCCAGTTTTGTGGTGCCCAGTGTTATGTGGTAACATTTCAGAAGTTTTGGATGCATAACTATTTTAAGCAAGCAAGTGATGAATTTCCAGATCCCTGACAGGTGACTTGAGTTTGCTTTTTGAACATCGCATGGTCAAGGATTAACATATGTGACTGGAAATAAATTTTCTTTGAAGTGTAATCAACAATCCTCAACTTTGTCTTCAAATCAGAAAACCTGTGCAAAGTCCAAATACTGTGTGTGGAAGTGCTGGTCAGCATTTGTATTCTGTGAATCTGATAAATAAACATAAACCAGTAAGAATGCATAAAATCAATTAACCAAACAAACCGTGCATGGCACTCCAAAGATGTAACTGAGTGCTGCAAATGCACTCATCTGCAGCTCCACTTATGCTTACCAAGATAAGGAAAGTTATTTATACATTTTAACACGTAAGGTAGTTGCCAGAGAGTAAATATGAGTTTCTGCTGAAATTAATGAGGGAATTCTGATTCATAATCACTCATGTATGTTTAGATTAATGAGAAGTCCAACATTTCCTGGTACTTACATCTCCAGTAACAGATAGTTCAAACTTTGCAATGCAATTAGAGAAATTTAATTAGGGAAAAAAGTACAGCATTAGTTGAATTTTCTGGATGTTATCTACTTTCCGTGAATAGAAATGGTAAAGCTGTCTGCTCAAAGAGCATTTTAAATTTTTCCATGCCTTCAATAGCAATATCTCTTCAAAACCCATACAAATGTAGGGCAAGAGCTGAGAAAGCAGCACATACTTCTGTGGGGTTTTTTGTTAGCTGGAAAAAACAGGCATGGGGTGTTGATTCCAAAACATGATAGCCCCTCACTGTATCCCATGGCATTCTTTGGTCTTGATTCACCTCTGTCCTGCATCTTAAATCAAAGGCTGTGGAGCAACTTCTTGTGGATAGTCCTTTACATTTGCTTAACACCAAAGTGACATTAAACAAACTGGTTAAACACAGATTGCAAATTAAAACATTCTGAACTCCTCCTAAGAAAACAACAGGACTTCTAGAATCGTTCACATCTTTTTCATTTGACTGTTTGATGCCTGTCCAGAGAACTGGATGTAAGTTTTTGCTATAAAGAATATATTTTTGGTGTTAAAAGTATGCAAGGATGTAGTGGCAGGGAAAACTCTATTCATTAGGTGATTCAGCATTTTTTAGTAAGCGTTCGTTGCCAATGTCATTTTCAGACAGTCTTTTCACATATTTCACTAGAATTCATTTTATTCCAAAAGGGTTCTACTTATATTTACATCAAAAGTTTCTGCAGGTTGAGATGTTAGAAATTATTCATTTATGCTTTTGAAATCTTTCAGAATCAAACCTCTAAGAGTGTAATGGGCTGCTTCTGCTGGCAAAGCTGTTTAGAGGTGCTGTGAACCCTCTATGAATAACTGTGAAATGGTCAGAATGACCATTTAATTAGGAAGGGGACCCAGTGTATTTCCAAACTAATAGCAGTATAAATATTCAAACTTCTGGTGGCACAGAAATCTATGTGTCAATGTAATCTTAATTTCCCCAGACATCAGGATTTAAAATAATTTAGAGCCTACAGTAAAAATCAATTTTGAGAATTACTTTAGAATCCTACTTGCATTCAAACCAGTATTGTTTTGATGGAAACTTTAATTTACAAGCACCCTGAAGAATTCTTTATGTTTCCAAAACGTGCTGTGTTTTAGAGGCAATGAAGATAGGCCATATAAGTATAAAATGGGGAAATCTTACTGTGTACAGTGCAAATAAATTATGATAAAATGTATCAACACAGAGTGTTGATAAGAGTGAATACTTGGCTTAAAAAAAAAAAGTTACAGGAGTAATTTACAGGAGTAGTTATGGTTAATAGATTTCAAGCTTAGAAATATACATCATCTATTCACACCCCCCAGTACTGACCTAGATAAATTTTCTTATCCACATACTTGACAATCCTCTTCTACATGAATGGTCATTTTTTTCTTTTAAATTATAATTATGCATATAGTAGACTAATATTGAAGGAGAATAAAGTGTAAGAAAATAATATTTAATGGATTTTTATTAGGTTTGGGGGTTTTTGACAAATCTGCAGTAAACTAGGGCCTAGCATTGGCATTATAATTTCTTTGCTGTTTTGACTTGAATCTGAAAATCCAAATAAGGGAGCATTTTAATTTGTATAGTAGCCTATAGTTAAAGTAATTACTATTATTGTTGTTAGCCCTGGTGACAGTGCAGGGAAGGCCTGTGGAAGAGAAAGTAATATGAGCATTTTGGCAATTGGGTATCCTGTGCATTAGAAATAACCTTTCAATAACTGATGAGGTATCAGTGCCTGGAAAACCTTCAAGAAAAATACCTATTTTCTGTCATGATGAGAAGTGTGTTAAATGTTTGCCCCTGCTTTTCTATTGCTTATGCTTGTTCACATGTGTTTCAGAAGGAAGTTAAAAAAGTGTGCTTGGAGTATTTAAAAACCTGTTTCTAATACCTGTAGGACACTGTGCTGGGCTTTGAGGGCACCGGATCAAGAGAGGGGCTGTGACATGGCAGGAAGGAGATGTTTCACGTAATGACATTTTTCTTTTAAGTGTTATATTCTTCTAACTTGAGTCACTAGGCGTTTTCCCTTAATGGAAGTGGTTTTGAACATACCACACAATTTTAAATATTTTTTTCTTCAGTGCCTTCTAGTGGAAAAAAAAAGCATTGAAAGAAAAATCATAGTCAATCAATCAGCACATTGTATGTAGAAAAACATCATGTCTTTTTCATCATGTGTTTTATTGGTTTTTTTTTGTTTTTGGTTTGGTTGTTTTTTTGGGTTTTTTGCCTGAACCTTTTTAAAATATCAGCTCATATATTCCTGTGGGTTCATTTACCATTACTTTGAATAAATTTACCCATATGCATGGAGGAAAGCATAATAACAACAGCAGTTGTCTGTTTTGGTTTATGTGGGCCAAAGCTTGTTGAGGCTGGTTAAAACACTTACTTGAACAGTTTATTTTTTTTGTATCAGACACCATTTTTCAATTTCAGATAATACATAGAATGCAGTATAAAGCTCATCCAATTTGATCAGGTGCTGGAGTTTTCTGCTCTCCTCTGCTGCCCCATATCTAAAGCCCAGTGTGCTCTTGGCATTAATCAGCCATAGAGTTGATCATTCATTAATAGCTCCATCTCAGTAAATAATGGCTTCAGTTGGAAAGAGCTACATCAATGAAGGTTTTTTCATGCATTTATTTTAAAAACCCAGCTTATTGAGTGTTTCAAAATGGAAACTTTCTTGAGCAAGCTGGATTAATTACAGTAGGTAGCTGTTTAGGTGGCTATAGCAAAAGCCCTGTAAATGCCAGGTGTGTTATCCATATTTGGATTTAGTCTTCAAACTGGAATCTCATTCAAGTCTGGGTGTTGAAAAGACCCCAGTCAGACAGGCTACTTGTGTCTCTCAAATCTGAGTGAGATATTTAACAGGTTTTCCTATGAAATGTGGGTTATTTGGCAGATTTGAGACCTTTGTTGAAACTCTGAACTCCTCTTATGCTCACTGCTCTTATGCACAGGGCATGAGAGAAATCAGGTGGTTTGGATCCACTTTCTTGTAACTGCAGACAAGACAAAATGCTTTGGAACAGAGTGAATCTTTTCCTTCTACAGTAATTTAGTAAAAAATCACTGATCTTATGTATAAAAATTGCTCTTTTGTAGTCAATTGTCTGATTCGGGGGAAGTCTTTTCACCACGAGGCTCTCTCAGAGGTGTGATGTAGGTGTGCTGAGAAGGTAGCAGCAGTGTCACCAAGCACTGCTCACCCCACAGTTGTGCCAGCTGCTGTGTGTGACAGGTTTTCCATTTCTGGAATCCGTGCAGAAGCTGATGTGGATGCTGGGGACAATACTGCCTTCATATTAAAGGAAGGACAAAATCTACTGCTTGCCTCTTGCCCTCTGTTTAAGAGGTCTGAACCAATCCTTGCCTGATGACTCAGCAGTGCCACTAATGCCAGCTGGAATTATTATTCTGTGTCTCAATAAATATCAGGGTTACAGAACACAGCAGTGATCATAATGTGCAAGCAGTAACCATCCAGTTATGGATTACATGTATTATAATAATCCATAGATGCTGTATCAATGTGCTGCATTTTACAAGCAGTGAATCTCCTTGTATCACTTTTTCTCTATCAACACTATGTGTTAAAAATTACCCATCCTACCCTTTGAAACTGAAATCATTAGAAAATAATTTACCTGGATAACACACAAACTTGTTATCTGTGAATGGTAAAACTTACAGCGTTCATGGTTACATTTTCCTGAAATATGCATAACTTAAGGCTTATAGAGAAATGATGTTGCCTGTGTTGTTTTGATTCTGGAGTCAAAATTTCATTTATTATTGAGCTTTGTTTGACAGTCCTTGAGGTTCAAACTTCTTGGGATTCTGAATATAATCACAGCAGATACATGTGCATCTCTTATTGCTTGGCTGAGCACAGAAGACTCAGAAGCAACCCTAGAGGAAAAAATTCCTCTCCCTTGATGAATTCTTTAAAATCATTAATGCTTTCTGGCTGCAGCACAGAAGCGGGTGGTGCCAGCAGAGCAATGTAATTAACCTTCCTTATAAATTAAATGTGCAAATGTGTTATGTAGTGCACAGAATTTGGATAGAATTATTTCTACTTCAATGTAGGTTTAGCTGGGAAAAAATAATTTTCTAACAGCTGCTCTGAGGCTTGGGAATTTGAAACAGCTTTTACTCTCCTTAAACCAGCTATCAACTACCTGGGGCTGAGAATGGCAAAATGTGAAACGCAGTCATAGATTATTATATACAGGATCAATATTTCAAAAGGCCATCTAAGCTCTCTGGGAAAAGAGGAGTTTGCCATTTTTTTCCTGCAAACCAAAAGATGCATAGCTGGAAACACTTCTTTTTCTCATCACTTAGAGTTTAGCAGACAGGCTTCTTTTTAATGAAAAGATGACAAAAGAATAAATAAACTATTCATCATTAATTGGGAAGGCTCTTTAACAGTTGTAAGAGGGGGAAAAATGTGCATAATTCATAAAGGTAAAATATATGTGAAAAAAACCAAATAAAATTAATAATTAAATTAAAGGAGAAAGTTTGCTTACTGTTTATACATAAATTTGTGAAAAGCATTTCCTTTTTTTTTTCTTTTCCTAAGGACAAGGGGGAGTACCCTCCACATCTTTTGGAGAAAAAAAGCATTATTTTCCTCTATTAAAGAAGAGGGTTGTTTATTCATCTATTTAAAACAGTGAAACATGATGAAAAGACAGCAGATTGAAATTTTTAGCAGTTTTCATTTCATTTGAGGAGTTTGTGACAGAGTCAAAAGTACAGCTGGAGGTGTGGCAACATAAAGAGTTATTAATCAGCAAGTGCTGGCCAAGCAGGGAATCAATCCAGCTGTTGGTATGGAAATTCATATGGCAGCATTCTGACTGAATTCTGGAAAGCAATGATGTGGCATGCAAAATTATTAATTATTGCTTCACTTATAATGGGAAATAAGCACTTTTAAAAACAAAAAGACCCTCCACCAGGCTTGTTTAATTTAACTTTTAAATGAAATTTTAAACCAAAACTGTCGTGGGCTTTATGCAAGAAAAAGGTAAAGGGCACACTGAAAGGGAAATCTGATAAATATTTCCATCATTGAATGCAGAGGTAAAAGTTTCCTCTAAAAGGGTCATACAGTATTTTTTGACTCTGTGTAGCAAGCTAAAGTCTGGAGGAGTTTAGTAGAATAGAAAGTACTATGTCATTTTAAGATCACTGAATTTTTTTTTCTGTTACTAGACATTAAAAATGTCCTTATTCTTTCCTTCCCCCCACCTCTTTTCCTGCCAATACATTTGTTCTTTGATGTGTGTTTTGCATTTTATAAGTCAGTGATTTTTTCTTATCTATACCCATATGTATTTTATATACATTAGGGGACATGGAATTTATTGTTTCTTCAATTTATAACTGATATCAGAGAACATGTACAGTTCTCAAAAACAGAGAGAGAATAGCAAGTTATGCTATGAAATGAAAGTTAATTGATACTGGGGAACAAATACTCAGTTTTGTTATTCTTATACAACAGCCTTAGAATTTTGTGAAAGATTGAATTAACTGAAAACTGCTTCTTAAGAAGTCCAATTAGCTTGTGGCACTTTGAAAATGAATCCTAACCCTGCACTAATCTGTATTGACACATTATTCCTTATGGAATTTGTCATTTGTTCTGAAATGAAGAAATAAGTGAAAAGCAGATAACCTCATCTCTCTCATCCTTATGGGTCAATAAATTGCTATTTGGGAATGAATAATTTTGTAGGAATCCAACACAGAATACTACTCTCAAAATTTAAAAGTTACCTATTTTAGGTTAGAAAACCTCATTCATGATTGATGTGGGGGCACAACTTTTATTTATGTCTTGTGTATAGTTATTCAGTGTGGGGCATGGGATTGACATTTCCATGCCTGGGTTTTGATCCTGCACGTGTAAAACAAATTAGGCACAGTGAAATGTTTTCAACAGAAAATATCATTCTCCCAGCTGCTCAGGCAAACTCTTTGCCCTAGAACTTCAGGTTCCAGGTTTGACACTTGAGTCAGGATGTCTTAGCTGTGTGTTAAGCCTGGACAACACAGTTGGCACGTGATTATCCAGGCAGCAGAATTAAGAGGGGTTGGGCACAATGGTGAGCAGTATCTTCAGAAACTGGCTGACTTAAAAATTGGCCTACTGTCCCAGCAATGATTTTTTTCATTACATGATGGACAGCATTGCAAAATACAGTATGATATTCTGGTCACAGTATGTGTGTGCAAGCAGGATGTTATTGTTGGAAGTTACAGCCATAAGATAGATCAAGAAAAATCAAGGGACTGCATTCCTATTGCTTTATCCTTATGGGGCAGCAAGTCATAGCTAATAAAATAGATGTAACTTCTCAGAAGGGCTCCTTAGCACAGCAGAACACCTGTGTCTACTGCAGCTGCCATCTCTGACAGGTACATCTGTATTCATCTACCTGCACTTGTGCAGCTTTGATAGTGCTGAGCTGCCCACAGTACCCTGGAACAGAGGGAACACACCCAGACTAACCATGTTTAGGATGCATCAATATTGGGATGATAAACATTGCAGGAATTGCAAATTATTGCCCCCTGAGGTATTCATCTACTGTCTCAGCATGACTTCAGGGAGCTCTGAGCCTCTGTTTATGCTGCCTTTTGGATCAGCTAGTCTATATCAATTCCAGAGGTCTGCATCAGCTGTGATCCCAGGGTACCTTTTGTAAATAGGATCACTAACCCCAATATGCTGCCCAGACACCAGTTCTAATGACAGTCAAGCCAAATTCCTCTGTATTCCAGTGTTGCATATAACATTCTTCACTGCCTCCCGTGCTGTTTTCCTCTTAAACCTCATGAAAATGGAAGTGTTGAAAACTCTACGAAATCAAACTTTATTTCAAGCATAGTTTTTCCTTTTCTCTTCCAAAAGGTGTTGCAAAACCTAAGTTGAAGCTCACTGCACACTGATTTGGGATATGCCTAGACTGAGATTTCAAACTCATTCAGTTACTTAGCCCTCTTATCCATCACGATTAGAGATAGACACCCAAATATCTTCACGTCTAGACGTATTGATGGAAGACAGACTCTATTCTCTCATGGAAGATTATAGTTAATAATTAGGATTAAGGCATTGGCATGCATATTAGAAATTGCTGCAGCCAAAGTACCCTTTTATCATCTCAATCTGCAGTAGGTGCAGAGACAGCTCATCAGGGGCTTTTTGCTCCCACAAGTTGCTTTGTGTAGGACACAGCAGCTAATAACAAATGTCACTCTCAGCAGAGCAGCAAAGATCCATTGCAGTTCTGACTGGAAAGGTGGAAAAGCAGCTGAAAGCAATACCTCAGGCAGGCTGAAAGGAAAATTAGCGGGTCCAGTTCTGTGTTTTGAGGGTTTCTGGATGTTACAGTACCAGTTCTGCACTTATGAGTCAGTATGTGCATTAACATGACTGTCTCTCCTTCCCAGATTCTCAGATGGAATATTTTCCCTCTCTGTTCTTCTCTGAATGGCTTTGCATCGTAGATTTGAATAAAATCACACAGTTTAAAGGCTGAGATCCAGATAGATCCTGTTCACTTGGCAAGCAGGTAGTCTGAGACCCTTGAGAAATCTGTCACAGGGAAAATAGCTTTATTTGAAAAGCAGTGACTGAGACTTCCTGAGCTCCTGGAGGCAGAAAATCTGTGAGGGAGTTCACAAGAAAGAATAGGGCACTTTAGATGTTGCAGGACTTCCATCACTTCAGACTCTTCAGAAGAGCCCAGAGACTGGAAGAAAGGAAAGGAGAAGGCTGAGAAAAGCAGTCAGTGGTGTAATTAGATTGAGAGCCACCTTGTAGAGAACAGACACCAACAAATTGTCAGGATGCTCATGGCTCCTGATTGCAAAGTGTGAGCTAAGAAATGATCCTGTGCATGTGGGACATGGAACAGGCCATGGGGTCATTCTAAAGGTAATCAGATCTTGTAAGCAGGAGTGAAGAACTCTTTAGAGAAGGAAAACCATTGGCAGTAAGTTTTAAATATTTTTGGTGTTCTTAATGGTTTTAGAAGTCTCTTTCCATTATAGCTTGTTTTATTGTCGATATCTTGTAGGATTTTTCTGGAGCACTCTACTCCTCCTTGAGTTAAATATATATTAAATTTTCAGTGTTTGGTGGTTGGATGCCAGTCTATGATGTAACAGTCACTTTGAAAGGTATGACTGCCATGTATACGATCTGATCCAAGAGCAGTATGCAGATTCTTAAAAATTTTTCTGATGTTGGCAGGAATTTCTTAGTCTTTCTAGCCAGATCAGAAGTACATCTGGCCACGTGTTTCTGCATGTACTGATATTGTACTCCAATTTATTCCTGGGTGAATTAATTTAAGTATTCATAGAACTTTGTGATTTGCTTCCTCTTTTTTTCCAGGATATCACATGCTTGTTTTGTTTTGCCTGGGTTGCATCTTTGAGAGTGATGTGATTCTAAATTAGTTTCTGGCCCAGTTTAGAAGCATTTCTTTCTGAGTTCTTTAGCTTTTACTCAATGCACACTATATGAGATACTGATCCATAATATAGATAGTATAATGGCATTTTACTGGCTTTTCTTAAACCTTACACAATTACACTCATAATTGCATAAGTGGGGTCATTGTGACAGAACAGTGAAAAAGCACCAAGCAGCACTCTGTTCTTGACTGAGCCTATTCTCAGTTACCAAGTGCAGCTCTCTGTAAAAGGCTGAAATCAGAATGACACCCTAAAGACTTCTGTTCCACTCTCCCATGCCCTCCTAAGAAGATGTTTTATTCCTCTTATATGCCACCCTCCAGTTTTCACGGAACGCCATTTATAACAAAAGATCTTCAAGCATAAAAGAGGTATAATAAAATTTAATTGAAGTGTATAGGACAAATACAAAAAAAATGGGGGGAAAAAGAGCTTTGTTTATATTTGAGCACCTTGAGATATTAAAGGTTTTTTAACAATATCACAAGGGTTGTTTAGGGGAAAAAAACATCTTGGGATCCTTAACTGTTCTTGAAAGAAAAAGTACTCTCTTAGGTGCATGATTCATTTCAGTGAGTACTTTGAAGCCAGAGGAGAGTGAGCATATTTATTAGGGTAACAATGAAACTCCTGATTTCCTCAGGTGCTTTGAAGAGCTGGCAAGCAATGTGGTAACAGGGAGTACAAAGATTTTTCTTGAAGCTTGTTCGCAGCTCTAACTCTTTGGTGAGATATAATGAGGTACAGTGAAAAGGAAAACAACTGCTGATACTTTAATAACCTGTCCTGTAGGACAGCTGGAATTTCAGAGGTTTAGGTCTGTGTGTTAGCAAAGTGTGAAGTTTATGAAGAATCTGTCTTTCTGCCCTATTCTTTTATTCCTGTTTCTTTTGTATCTCCCCCCACACCTTATATTATCTTCCTATAGCTTTCCTACCAGGCACTTGAAAGACTGAAAATTATCTTCCCTCTCTTAAATAGAATATTATATAATATGCTGTCCTTTGCTTGGATTATCATCTACAGAGGTTTGTGTAGCTTTTGAAGTTCTCTTAGATGTGGAAATGCTTCACATATTCTGAATACTAAAGGTAAAAGCAGGGGTATTCCACTCCCATCTCAGCATTTATTCTCATTCATACTTGCAAAATAAATATCTCCACAAACTACGTGGCAAGCTGTAGCTGCAGGCATGACAGTCAAAACCAAGAAATAAAAACTGTAACAGAAAATACTTGTTCAACTATATTGGTGTTCCTTTGATACTCTTCTTTAATTTGTGATCAAATTAATATCAACAGAAATGGTTCTTGGGTGCAATCTACAATTTCTCTGTGAATGTGAGAAGGATCTCATTTGACATGTGAACTCAGAATAGTGAAACAATTCCATATTCTTGTATTTCTGTAAGAAGTAAAATCAGTCTAATGGAAAAATAAAAAACAAAGGAATCATTACAAAGAGGTTATTTGGAGTTGACCTTTGAAACAAATACTGGGAAAGGAGATTGGAACAAAATCACAAGCTTTGTTCCCAAGTATAACCTTTAGGGTAGTCTTTTATTGTTTGTATAAAAAATGCCTCACTTGATAACACAAGTCTTGCTTAAGGCAGCCAGTTTGCTTCTAAAAAACTCCTCAGTGCACACAGCTGCAAGGGACAGTGCCACAGAAAACCAAGTGTGATAAAAGAAAAAAAAAAACAATCAGATGAGAAATTTGTCAATGAGAAAAAATCTAATGAAATTTCTTACCAGGGATTGCCAGATAAGATTGAGCTGGGCACATCATTTGACAGCACAGCCCCCAACAACCAAACTCCACAACTTCCACCTCAGTTCAACAAAGCTCTCGGAGCACAGAGTTGCAGGAAGAGCCAAGGTTATAATTTTCAACATCTACAGTAAACCACTTCCATAAATCTTAAGGATTCCTTCTGGTTTTGATGTCAAGAACACATGCAGGGAATTCAGAGTGCACTAGTGAATCCTTGGAATGTAGAAGCAAATTTTACAGGAGAAAAGAAAACTTCTAAAAAAAAAGGTGAGACAAAGAAGAATCATACCTTTCTGTTTAATCTGATTTCATTTTGCTTATGCAGAGTGGGGTTATAATTATACTGCAATTAGTGAATGAGATCACATTAAAGACACAAAGAGAGAGCCCATGAAGGTTCCACCCTCCAGAGCAGAGCAGTGAAGTAGGACCAGTGCAATTAGAAGTGATTGGAAAGATGCAGTAAAGGTTTACATCTGACAAATATGAATGTAACAAAATAAGGAGAAGGAGAAAACTCGAGGGAATTGTTGTCAGATGTATGAAAACCTGCAGAAAATTGTTGGTAGAAAAGCCTGGTTTGGATACCCAAATGTGGAGAGCTGACAGAGTTCCTCAGTTGAATTCCTCCACCACTATAGATCCTGTTTGAGCTCCTGTATATCCCTAGGCTTTCAGAGATTTGCTTTATTCAATAAAATAAATAACACGGTGCAATTCTACCTTGAAAATTACCAGGATGTAACTGTGTATTTACAGCAGCAAAGAGAGAGCTATCAAAGGGCAAAGTAGTAGAAGTTTCAGGAGCTTTATAACAAAAATTGATACATTCTAGTCGCAGTCCAGAAATTATCTTGCCTTTTCAAATTCCAGCAGAGATAGCGACTGTAAGAGAATTTGAGAATAAGTTCAATCTTCCACACAGATGACATGATTTTCCTGCAGTAAATATGAATTTACTAAACAAGTTAATTTTAAAATGAATAAGAGATGATGTTGCAGATATAGCCCTTAATATAATATAAAGAGTTTAAATGATTTGTTGAGAATCTAAAACTGCTCTGGGGACAATTTCTGTCCTTTATGCTGCACACACAAAGAATAGTTGGCAGAATGTAATAGAGGCATTTTTCATTTTGTAAACAACAGGGTAGAGAGTGTGCCATTTAAGAAAAAGTACATTGTAAAGTAATGCTGTAAATATTGCATGGCATTATTCTGACCCGCTATGACTGTGTAGCTGCTATGAAAAGGAACAAGAAAGAATGCCTTTTTGAGCACTATTAATCTGCCTGCTTTTGAAATGTTTAATATTTAAAGCAACACAAAGCCATTTTTTATCCTTTAATCAACTTTCTAGCTTGAATATCTCTTGTTTTTTTTTTTCCAGATTTACACTTCTGCTATTTATTTACTATTATTTTAGGTTGTCACTGATGCTGCATCTACTTATGCAATAATAGAAAAGAGCTTTTCTTCTTACTGGGAAAAATAAAATCCTTCATTTGGGTCTGAGATTGCTTCTTTCTATGGTATTTAATTTCTTCTGCTCTCATGAGCATCCGTTCAGATGGATTACAAAAAATGCCTTGTTACAGTGTTAGAACTTTTTATAATGTAGGTAATTTTATTCATAACAAGATGAGAAAGATTCTCTTTAATATGTCTAAACTTTTTTGTTCAAAGATCAGATTTAAAATATCTGTAGGATTCAACCTCTCTGAGGTTAGTAATCTGTAATTTTTCTACTTATTTGTGCCAAAAAAATTCAACAGTGTTCTCCCAATGTCAGTTTATAAATATTGAGGCTCTGCTTCCCTACTAAGAATGAAGTGCTCAGGGAGTGGCTCCTGCTCCCTTTTGTGTCTCACATTTCTGGAGACCCTTATATGCAATTTTGTATATAATCAGGCATTCTTTTTTCTTGTGTTATATATATTATACAGGTGAATTTAAATTAGAGTCAAGAACAGCACCACGTGCTAATGATCCTGCTCATCCTCTTGTTATCACAGAGACCAAGGAGCAAGAGCTGCTTGAGTTTCTGGCATTGATTCCTTTAATTGGAAAATTGCAAAGGTAGCTTAGAGTTTGCATTTTTTCCCTGTATAAAATAGGTTTAAATTGTCTTCATAAAATGTCAAATGATCCTGAACCTCTCCTCGTTTCCATGACAACCTGAGTGTGGTGTAGTTGTAGACTGGAGATTCTGTGAAGCCAGTAGTGACTTTATTACATATTTTTGTTTTAACAAGGGAGGATGTCAGCAATTTCTGCCAGGTGAGCTCTCGGACCATTGTTTTAGTCTTTGGTTTTAAATATGCTGCTTTGTAGCTTCTTGCCTATTTCTGTATCAACAACAAGGAAGATACAAAATTGATGAGACTCAGCTCAGATACCTTTATGCATAGGAAAACTGCAACTGCTTTTAACTAACAGACAATCAATATCCCATATATTAATAGTTATGCACTTCTTCCCAGTACCATATATTTGTCTAAAAGGAACAGCTCCATTTATTGGTTCATTTTTGGGGTCTAGTAGTAATACTAATGATATTCTCTTACATGACATGTGCAGAGAGAGAATCAGATCCACAGTGGGTGAAAAATGAGAAAACTTTATTGGGTTTACAGCTGAGTGATCCCAGGATGCAAAACCTGCAAAGCAGCAAATTTTTCCTAATTGTGCTAAGCCTAAAGCCAAGCTCCTTTTCCAGGAACAGAAGAGTATTGATATTTAGCTTTTTGTTTTGCTTGCCTCTCCAAACTGAGCTATGTTTTTGCTAGATTAGCTTGATCAGTCTGTACTCACACCAAATCATTACAAACTGCACCTCATTTTGGTAAAATGAAAATTAAATGATTGGAAAACACTGGCAATTTCTGCAACCATTTCAGCAGATCTGGTTCTGAATGAAGAGCATTTTATTTTAGAAGGTAGATTAAAAGCCTAGCTCTAAACAGGTAATCATGACACTTGTGCTTATCCTGGGCAAGTAAAATGAACCAAAGTTTGCTGTTAGGACTATCCCAAGAAGGCTGTAGGGTTGTGGTCTGATATGGAGGCTGTTCCAATCATCAAAGGTTTCATTGGTGGGGTTGTGTATGTTCATTTCCTTAAATGCATCCACTCAACAATGCTTTTTTGTCCTGCATTGATCAAATGATGCCTGCAGTTAAATTGGTGAAGTGTGCAAATAAGTGTTTGTAGAGCAAGGATGTGGGTGTCCATTTTCAGTCTCTCAGTCAACTGAGAAAAGCTAGTTTTAACAATGGCAAATTTGGAGTGTACCAAATTCAGTCTATAATTCACCCTGCTTTTTAGAATCAGAGACAAGGAAATGATTTTTTGTTAAGACAATAAATATGGACAGTGGCAGAAATTAAATACTAAATCTCAGGCCTAGTCCCAAACAGCATCTCCATGTTTTTAATGGCTAGCTCATTCAGGGCTCTCTCTGCACTGCTGAAGAATGACAACTGAAGAAAAAATAAAAATAGAAGCAAGCTCATCCACCTAGGTTAAGATGACTTGGCATAGAATGGCCAAACAGGTATGTTTTCCTTCTGGAAATGTGAATAAATGTGTCTGACCAAGAATCCCCATAAAATCTGTATAATGTCAAGAAGCTGGATTTAAATAATTTAAATAATTCAGACTGTGGATCTCTGAAATCTAACAATACTTCAGATTAATCAGAAATTTATAGAATCAGAGGCCCAGATTTCTACACAAAGCTTTCACTTTCACTCTGCAGCCCAGTCCCACCTCCTCTAACTGCACACACACCTCAAGCAGCCCTCAAGGGAAGCAGAGCAGTGACATTGCTGCAGACAGAGCATTCACTGCTGGCTGGGAGCAGTGTCCAGGGCTGGGGAGATGCTCTTCCCAAAGAGGGGTAGAGCAGCTTCCTTCCTTTGGGCTCCAGCCTCAGCATCTGTGTATTGGCTTCACTTCGTGTCAGTACAACAAAGGTCTCGGAGCAATGGACAGGCCAGTACAAAATTCCTCGTCTTCAAGGGGAGAGTTTGGAATTAATTAATCAGATATTGCTCAAGTAGGAAAATTTCTTCCTTCCCAAAATGTTTCTTTTATTTCTTCTTTTATTGAAGAAATGCTGGCAGCTGTCTCTTCTAGAAACAGAAACTCAGATGTAAAGGAAAATAACCAGATTTGCACTAAATAGTGCTGTCTTTGGAAACATCCCACAGCAGAATAAACTACTGTGATTGTTGATAACTCAGAGCAGCTTCAGGGAAAAAATATGGAAGGCTGCATTAAAAATCTTAACCAAAATGTTACCATTAAATGACAGAAGCAAAGTTACTCAGTGTCAATTCTGCAAAATCTGTACATGGAGCTCTGCAGACGTGAACATCCTCAGGCTTGGGGCCTGCCCAGGGTGAAACAAGGCAGTTGGGTATTTTCAGGTTAGAGGTATAATTCACCAGATGGTGAACCACAGAGCTGACAGGGTGAAACACACCTTTATTACTTAGGAAACAAATTTGGTTGGTAAAATTAATATTAATGCAATATTTTCCATAGGACTTTTAAAATATAATCAGAATGTTGCTGTATTATCTAATACAGTTGGAAAAAGTCAAAGTTGGAAGGGGTGGGAAAAAATCCCAAAGAATACCATTCCTCTGATTTTTCTCAATGTTTTACAGAGTTCAGATCTATTCAAGTACTCTTACAATGAACGAGGCAAATAACTTTTGCCAAACTGAATCTTCTAAACAGGCTTAGACATATAAAAAAGAAATTTTCCTGTGATTTCTAACATTCTAAGGCACTAGTACAGTAAAGTTTACCACAGCCTAAAGCAATGATGATAAAACTGGGGAAAAGAGTAGATAAGGAAAGAAGAAATAGAAGAAATAGTGTGGGAACTAGTAATGAAAATGGGTGTGCCGAAAATTGTTCAGGGATCCACTTGGATTTGCAGAACTGAGAATACATCTTTTGGAGATTGTAACTCTTCTGGAGAGTAACGTTTTTGTACATGTCTTAATAATCAGGTCACTCTGCAACAAGGTCTCTGAGGACTTTGTTGTCTGGCTCTCCTGACATCAAAGATAATGCCAAATGTTTAAATTTCATGAACAGTGCACGAGGAAAGCAATTTGTAAATCCACCATAGTAGGAAAAAGGAAAAAGTGAGTTTTGGAAACATTTTAGGTGAATCTTGGCTTCTGAAGTGAATAGCAGAGTTTCCAGTGCTTTCAGCTAAAATAAAATTTCACCTTTGACTTTTCTGCAGTCTTAAAAAAAAAAAAAAAAAAAAGTCCATTATCATTTTTTTGTCTCTCAAAAGAGCCAGCAGAAATATTAGTTTCCTTCCTGTGTTTTGTCAAGAATCAGAATGGAAAATCTAGTTATACTTGAAAAGCTTTTCTTTTCTCCCAAGGAAGGAGAAAGAAGGGATAAATAATTTTCCAAAAGCAGTGAGGAGTAATGGATTATCAAACCTCAAAATGCTGAATAAAACTGGGGGAAAATTTTGTTTTGTTTGTGGATTTGAGTGTTTTGGGGGTCTTGTGGATTTATTTTTGTTTTTTCTTAAAATTGGATTTTTGTTAAATCATATTTGCATCAGAATCAGAGAAGAAAAACAAGATAGAACTATATTAACAGAAAAAAAACACGTGCAAAAAATTGAGTTTTATATTGTCATTTAAAGCATAGAACAGATGAGACTGAAATTCTATGGTTATGATGAGAATGACTTTATTTAGTTATCTGAAATGATGAAATAGGGATTGCTGAAACTGAGAATAAAATATATTTTTCCTCCAGATATGAACCACTTGTTTTATGACCAATCTTTATTGCAGAATATCTCAGTCATTTTGAAAACACTGAAGTGCTTGTTAATCTAAACCATCTGAATGTTGTTTTACTGGGTGGGGGTTCTGAACATGCAAGTACCATCTTTGAGTGGGAGGCAGTGCACTCTTTGAGCTTGTGCAGTTATGTTACTGCTGCTAAAATTCCCATTTTCCATTTCAAGGAAAGCAATGTTTTTGTGTGATATGGACTTTATCTCAGGAGTGGAGCTGTGCATCAGGAGGAAATTGCTGTTGGCTGGCCTTTGCTTTCAGTCATTTATTTGTTATTTACTTGGTCTGGATTTGTAACAGCATCCTAAAAATATTGTCAAGTGAAGTTTTAGAGCTCTCAGCAGGGTAAGAAATGATCCCAACAGATGTTACAGGAGGGTCATACTGTAAGAGCTGTCAGTGCTGCACTGATGCCATGGCTCCTCTCTGCCTGGGGGCAGCCCCAGGGCCAGCTGTGTGCCAGGCTCTGCAGAGCAGGGCAGCTGCAGGTGGGCACTGACAGAATCACAGAGGCACAGGGCCAGAGCTCTCTTCATTGAGAGAGTTTTCCTGCCTGACTTTTCTGTTCCAAAAAGCATCTTCCTGCCATAGCAATCACACAGTGTCCAAGAACTGCTGACACTGTGTTGGCACAAAGTGAATAAAATAGGAGTAACATTAGTATATGAATGCTCTCAACAATGCATTTTTAAAGCAATCCTATAACATTCTGTGTTCTTTGGATCACATCATTTCAGAAAGCATGCATGTATTAGTGATTCCTAAGACAAGCTGATGATGTTGGGAGCTGAAGTCATTCTTATTGTCACATGGGAGCACACAAGGGTGGCTGAGCCCAGTTGTGGGTGTTTCCCCTGGCCAGGAAGCTCAGTTAAGGAATGGGAGTGCAGTGTCATTGGCATGAGTATATTAAAGTGCAGGTGTTAAAGGCAGCTTGGTGAAAAGCAGTAGAAAACGTGTTAGCAATCCAGCCTCAGGCTGGTGGCTCGGGGTGCTGGGTTCTGCTTATAGGTTGTATAGGGTTGTATAGGTTGTATAGGGTGCTTATAGGTTGTATAGGGTTGTATGGGTTGTATAGGGTGCTTATAGGTTGTATAGGGTGGAGTTGCCTTTGCCACTGGCTAAAGGAATGCTGGCATGAGTGTGACTGCTCGCCCCATTTTTCTTCTGCAATTACAGCTCAAGTTACAAAAACTTTTTTATGTTTCTAGAAACGCAAAACTCAAACATGTAGTAACATAAAAGAAGGAAATTGAATCCTGCAAAGAGTAAAGATAAATGGAAGCAATTCTGCAGGTTAGGTGCAAGGAGTAATACCTGTCATTACAGACCAACAAACATTTTATTTTAGCTTTATTCCACCTGTTCATTTGGCATTTACTCTGGTTTCACTTTTGCTTACTACACTGGCAGTGTCTGGGCTCACTGTGCCAAGGCTGCCTTTTTGCTCCATTTTCTGAAATGAGCTAAGTGCAAGTTTTCTTCTCATGCCTTTACACTTCTCTTATCAAGAGAAAAAAAAAATCCCAACCAACCAAATAAAATAGCCAAGATATAGTCTTAAAAAAATCTTTTGAACAGGCTTTTTACAAAAAATGTTCATATTGTAAAGTGAACATTCTTGAGCTCGTGTTCAACAGAAGAAATTCAGCATTGTGATCACACTTAGAGTCAGCTAGAACAAAACAATATGACACAAAATATTGAATAGAAGACTTGGGCAATGATCTTGTGAACACTTTATATGCATTCTTGGATTTAGGAAAATGAATGATCCAACTGATTTCCAAGTTTCATGAAACTGTACCTATGGAGCTTGATATAAGGTATTTTGAGCTCAAAATAAGGGGAAAATGGCTGAGAAGGGGCAATCTAATCACCAGAGAAGGCACAGAATCAAGCCTTTCATTTTCCCATGTTTTTTGTTAAGATATAAAAATAAATCGTAAAGTTGATGGATTTTTCTTCCAGGCAGCAACTGACAAACCAAACCTCCCAGCCAGGTCTACAGTCAGTATCAACCCTATATTACTGAGATCTGGTAGGGAACTCAATCCTCAACAGACACATATCTAATAGGGAATATTTTTTCACCTGTAATTCCTATTTATGCATATACCTATGTGTACCAAATTTTACCTTAAAATATACATTCCCTAAACATTTATACTCATGAGAGAACAGCTACATTTTACCAGCAGCATTCTCCTGCATGGCCTCTGCTTATTCTCCAAAAATCCTCCACAGAAATTCTCCAAAATTCTCACAAAATTCTCCAAAATTCTCCACAGAACTTTGTAATATTCACAGCTGTCAGGTTTTTCAGGTTATCTGGTATTTTGCAATATGTCATCACCATTTAACACATCCTTGAAGACAACAGTGTTTGCTCTCAGTTAAACAGAAAATTTTATTTTCAACTGATATAAGCCATTATGTCCTGAATTGCAGGGAAAAGCACCTGTATTGTTAAAGATCACAGAATGGTTTGGTTTGGAAGGAATCTCAAAGACCATCTGATACCAACCCTGCTGCCATGGACAGGGACTCCTTCCACTGGACCAGGTTGCTCATGGCGCATTACATGGGAAAATAGATTGCAAAGAGAATTTTAATGAGCCCTCTGCAAAGAAATGCCTTTTACCTCACACATTTGACACAATATAATCATGTAAGATTTCTGACACCAGGGCAAGTCTTAATTTCATAATGTAAATCTACAAAGTTCAGTGTGAAGCATTCTTGCTATTTATTCCAAAGAAAGCTGTCTTAGTAGAGCAAAGTAAAGCAAAACATATGAATTTCTTCCTTTTTTAACACCACACATAATTCATATTTGAGACAGATTGCTGAACAAGAATTGAATTGAAGAGCTCTGGAGGATTTATAAAAGAAATGCATGAGAACTTCCACAATTCCATTAGATATATAACATTTGCATAAACCTACACACTCAAGGCCATGAACTGCTTGAAATTCAGAATATCTTTCTGCTAAGCTGGTGTTTCAGAGCTGATAGTTCAAAAGTAAAATATGGTTTGTCTTCAAGAGGTGACTTTTTAGATATCCTACAGTAATTGGTTAAATGATATAACCTATCACAATAATCCCTATTATTCACCCAAATCATAAATTCAGATGAATATGGACTAAGATGGAGGGGTGGCCTTGTAACCAAAAGCTGTGAAGCTAAAAATCCTCATCTTGGATCTGAACACAACACTGGTGAAATTCTGATTCTTTGACACAAAATCCTGAATTCTTTTATTTCAGTAGGAGAGGGTGATTTTCATGAACTCTGTGATTTGGTTCATAATTTTGCAGGCCATTTCAATTCTTATATCTTTATCATAGTGTTTGTGTAACAAATAATACAAGCCCTAAAAAACCCAAACTCCTGACCTTTTAACTGAGGCTAGGGTAATGAATTTAGATTAGAATTGTAAGCAAGTTTCCCCACCAAAACCCCTCAACATTACTGACATGCTGGGCATGCTGTGTGTGAAGTTAGGGCTTTATGAAACTAGTAATTTTGTAAGAATAGCCTCCTCTACTGATTTAAAACAGGGGAGAATGGAGTTTTTCCATTCAAACAGGGATTAAGCTAGCCTATTTTCCTCTGTGAGAAATATACTGTGCATTGCTTTTTAAAATAGCTGGTTTAAATAATACTATCAAATCCTATAAAACAAAAGGTCTACGAGCAGCTTCACAGAATATCACTTCTGATATTACATTCATATATTAGCTATCTATAAATCTGTGCCACTTATTATTGGCTGCTTTAGCATGTAGAACCAAAATCTAAACACTGCTTAGCCTTCTTTCTGTCACAATTAAGCCATTATGAGCTGAACTTCTGCATTTGCTGTTGTATTTTCAGTTTGAAGGTTATTATTTCTTTGGTAATGGAGTTTTACTGGTTTTGTATAATTTGCATTAATTACAGTAATTAATGGTAATATTACTCTGCCTCTGTCATGTACCCAAAAGTTGAGCTTGTGACAATTCTTTGTGAATATTGGAAAGGACAAATAATATTACATGAATAGCTTATAAAAACTGGTCTTAAGTTTGTCAGTGATAAATTTTAATGGGGACAAATAATTAGAGCTATTATTGCAGCAAAAAGGGCTTTAAAATTCCACTTGCTTCTGCCTTTCACATTGAAAAATAATTAAATTTTTCTGTAAAACATGAGACTTTGACTGTACAAGAGCTGTAGTAGATACCAGTACACAGAGATGGAATTGGAGAGACATGAAGTGTCTCAGTAGAGACAGAACGACACTTTATTCTTCATGCAGAATACCCCAATCTTTATTCACTTAGCTTGTATTTATAGAGATATCAGAAGGCACCATGTTAAATCTAATTGGTTAACAATGCATTGGAACTCAGTTCATTGGTTGGTGATGGCTAGTGTGCATGTCCATCAAAACCTGCCTTTTCTAGATAGTTTACAGTTTTTCTTCATGGATTCTCACGGGATAGACTTCTTATTTTTGCAGGTACAAAGTGTTTTCTCACTTCGAGAAGAATAGACTGTTATGCAAACTGGTTCTCATTATTATAATTCTTTTCTCATGGGAATTTAACAGGCTAGCTGTTAGCTTAGCCAAAATAGCAAGGCCTGATTTTACAATGGCTTGCTTTTATAACATTTTACCTATATGTAACAATGAAGTGTTTTCTATATATTTTTTTTTTCTCTGTGGTGTATTCACAGAAAGTATTGGTAATGCAGGTAAAAGCATGATTTACCCAACATCTTGTTGGGTTAGCATGTAGCAATAAAGGTTGCATTGACATGTCTTTATTCTTATTTACATGCACCAAACCTACCATACCTGATTATTTTTGAAGTAATTAATTCCCTGGTAGCACATTCTTATCAAAATGCTCTTGTGTACAGTCAGAAGGAAGTTATTTCTTAAAACCCAGCAAACTATTTGATCATATCCACACAGCAAATTTGCATCTTCAGTGTATAAAGTCATAGTTGTGTCTTGGTAGCTATGTTTCATTTTCTTGATCTTCTGATGGGTCCTTTCTGCTGCTTTTACATATTTTAAAGAAACATCATGCCTTGGAAAGATTGTATGGGATTGTTTCATTCCTTTCAGGAGAAAAACTGCTGTATATAAAACTGCTGTGAATCTGGATGTGGCAGCTGGAGCCAGCCATGCTGGGAGCAGGTGCTCCACGAGCTTTTCCCCACAGCTCTGCCAGCAGAGCTCTCTCCACTCCAGCCAAGCTCTTGTCATCTCATTACTGGCTGTCTCCTGGACAGCCTGGCAATTGGGCCAGCTTTCTTTTGTGTTGACAAAGAGCAAATTGAACTAGATTGCAGCTATTTCATTCATCTCACTTCTGAAACTCATGCACCTGGGTATTGTCATGGCCCCAAGGGCAGCTGTAGGCGTTAAATGCCCTGAGCAGCCTGCCCTGCCTCCCCTTTCCCTGCTGCTTTTCCACTGGAGCTTAGCTGCCTCCCTGGGCTGTGCCATAGGTGTGCCAGGCTGTCTCCTGTGTCCATCACATGCCTGCTCTCCCTGCTCAGGCTCTGTGGGGTGGTGCCAGCTGGTGGGGGCACAGCCTGTGCTGCACTCACCTTTGGCTCCTGCTCATTCTCCTTCATGGAGCTGCTTCTGGTGCTCCTTGAGAGGTGTCTTTACAGGGAATCCAACGTTTTGCAGTTCTTTACAGAAAGCTCAGAAATGCTAGAGAACCTGACCAGTCACCATTTTGATCCAGAGAAGTGAAAGAAACTTTTTACAGCGAGGTAACTGCAGCAGTTTTTTACTTTGCAATCCTTTAGGTAATTTTGAATACATAAGTTTAAGTGACCAGCTCAGAGTCATGAAAGATCCATGTGGCTCAAGGCAGAAATTCAAAGCTTAACCCCCTCGTTCCACATCTGCTCAATTTCTGAAGTGGCCTCATATGAGAAAAGAGGCAATTAAAATGCAATTAAAAGCTGTTAGGCTTGATTTTAGAGATGGTACTGAGAACTCAAGCAATATCTGTCTAGTTCAAGTTTTCTGTATTCACATCTACTCAGAAAGCAGGCATTGTAATGTAGGAAGGAAAAGCATTTATATCCTGCTGGGTCATGTGTTTTAGTGCCTTTCCTATAAAATAAATGCACCCAATCTTTTCTCCTCAAACCCTGGGAATTCTAAAAAGAGAAAAGCCACTGTTAGAAGAAAACTGTCTTAAGTACCTGCCATTGAGATAAGCTTGCATTTGTCTTCTGGCTGCAAAGGAACACAGACTTTTGCTGATATACATTTGTACTCTGTCTCCTCTTTCCCCAGCAATCCTGCAGGGTGGTTCCTTTAAACTCAGTGTACTTGTGCCTGGCCATTAATTATACCCTCAAGACATGAGAAGCCTTGAAATGTAAATGTGCAGGTTTTGCTCAGTCCTAAGGAGACCTGTGTGCTCAAGAGAGGAATCAAAGGGCAATACTCCCAGCCAGTAGTTTTGGCACAGCCACGTATGTCCTGTGAGCCTCGCCTTTTGGTATGAAACAGAAACAAAATGGCAAAATAAAACTCCACTCAAGGTTTATGTGGGCATTCTCTATCCCTTTCTTACAACACCACTGGTAAGATTGGAGCTTTGTAAACTGAATTCACTGGAATTCTCTGAAAGTTTTTGTTATTTGCTCAACAAAACCCAGCTGGAAATCTCAAATGGTAACAATTTCACACCTGCTCCCCAGACCTAAGTTTGTTAATCAGCACAAAGGCAATCTTTCCAAACTCCAGTGTTCAGAAGGGCCCTGTCAGAGTCTCTGGCAGGTGTTCATCACAGGAGGTGCCTCAATGATATTTCTTAACCTGGTTCTTTAAACTATTCTATTTTGAAATATCTTACCATTATTCATTTAATTTCTGGCAGTGCAGTTTACAGCATTTCATATGAACCTGTGCCAAAATTGATGTAAATGCAGTCAATTCTTTTTGTTTTCATTTCCTCTTGAAGATTCATTTTTAATCAAAACTATCCTTTGTAAACCTTATCTACCTTCCTTTTCTTCCCCAGAGGGCTCATCTGAGGTCCACTGAACTCAGAGGGGACTGTTTCAGGGTATTGTAAAGGATTTCAATGAGCTTTCAAATGCTGCCTTCCATGTGAAAAACAAGTAAACATCAGGATTTTTTCTTTTTTTCTATTTTTTTCAATAGGTTAGCATGCATTTTTAGTCATGTTCATTCACTGAGACTGGAAATGCCATTAATTTAGAACTTGTCAGATCCTTTATAGCATTTTCTATTTGCAAATCTTGTATGTGAGCCTCCTTAGTTTACTCAGAAGTACTCACCTCCCTCCCTCTGAAGATTAATTTTTACAAGTATATTTTCTTCCCTATTTTTAAACTGTTTGCTTTAACAAATAACTTGTTGTGTGCATTGCTGGGATCATGGGATATTGATTTTGATTTAGGAGTGGTTTACTCAGGTTCTTTTTCAGTACTAGAAAAATGTTTAATCCCTGATAAATTTTTCATAAAATTATTTCCTTAAATGAATCATTGAACACAACACCAAAAAAACCCATAGTGTTTTGGATAGCTATTGTTGTTTTCAACGTTGTTGAAGTTCATGGTATCAAGAATATGGATGATATGGAACCCTCTGTGCCTGTAAACAGTGGCAAAGTCCACCAGTGCCTTTGGATCCACCTTCTGGTTTTATCAAAGTTAACATGGAACTAATACCATGGGAAGAAAAAAGCCATCCCCACAGCTGACCTTTGTGTAATTTCATTTCATGATGACTTTTTATTCTTTCAGTTCTAAGGATGCAGTTAATAGAAAAAGAGGAAAAGGGCAATCAGTTTTCTGCCAGTAACCCAGGGGTCAGAATTTGAGGTAAATTAGATAATTACCAAAGTCCCTAAAGCAGACCCACAGTGGAAAGGGAATTTAGGAACTGATAAAAAGACATTTATAAAATTATGCACAGGAACTGGAGGTGCTTTGGAAAAAAACAGCATCCTTTCAATTAGAGGGACTGACACTATTAGAACTCGTAAATGACAAAGCAAGTCCATCTTCAAGGAAACCAAGTCTGAAACAGCCCCATTTCTTCCAACTTCTGATTTCCCCACGTGGCTTTAAACTCTAGATAGTAAAATCACAATTAAAGATCAAGAAAGGAGTAGTTTTGTAAGAAATAACAATTAATGTTGTCCTCCACAGAATCAAGGTGGATATTATTGAGGTCTGTGGTGGCTTGCAGCTACAGGCTGTATGTGTGGGATAATGTCCTTCTATAGGGTAAGCACAGATAAACACATTGTGGGGTCCTAGGAAAGAATGGCCTCAGCTTTAAGTTATACAATGTGGCAAGGGATAAATGCTGGTAAAATCCCAATATATTTACTACCTGGGTGGTTTTTGGATTTGTGGTATTTTGCTTTTTGGGGTTTTTGTTTGTTTGGTGGTGAGTGGTGAGATTAATTTGTTTATTTTTCAGAATATAGTCCCTGTTTTTGTGATTACCAGCATTTACATTGCCAGCAGTAGCTGGTAGAAAACTTGTTAAATAAAAGTAAACTGACAGAAGACAAGGGATGTAGGAAAATGCATTTATATGATCATAATGATCAAGTTCTTGGGAAAAATGAAACAGAACAGCTCTGTTGCTTCAATGAAAAATGAGAGTTTACTGTTGGACCTGATTTTTGTAGCTCCAAAATATGGCCACAAGGCTGCAAATTTGATTTTTAGGGACGTTTCAGAAAATGTGTAATGTAGCAAAAGGCTTTTGTTCACACAACTATCAGTGATTCTATTTATTAAACCAACCCTAGGAGGATCAGAATAGCATTTGTTTAAAGAAAAATATGATATCTGGTCTAATAAATGACCTGGTGCTAGCTGGTATAAGTCTATTCTATTCTGCTTTTCCACCAACAGAGGAGATAGCACTGGAAAGAGGAGAGTTTTGTCATAATTGTGTGACATGACACTACTATGAGATAAAGTTCAAACACACCACTGGGGATGAGTCTGATTATCCAAGCCCTAAATAATTTCATTTAGATTCAGTTCAGATTTCTAACAGATGACAGGATGGGAGGTTTTTATCAAGTACCTGACACCTGAAGGTCAGCTGTGGTCCTTCTGGTTTACAGAACTGTGAAATATTGTCCAGGAAGTTGCCATAATCCCAAGTGAAGAAAAGTTGTACCTGGGCCTAAACTCGGGTCCTACAGTGGAAAAGGGGCAAGGTGGGAGGGAGAGAAACACCTCCATGCTGTCCTAAGCACTAGAAATAAGATTTTATTTGGTCTTTACCCTTCATCCCCCACTCCCAGACCTCTGCAATTGTGGAACACTGCAGTGATGCCTGCATTTGCTGCCTGAGCTGGATGCCATGTGCTGTGGGGAATCAGCACTTAATCAGCAACCAAGGTGTATCCCAAATATGGGGAAAGCAATTACATTGTAATAATGCAATATAATAAATTAAGGTCATATTGGCTACAATCAATTTGAATAATTTAATATCACTGAAAAGCAATATCACACACCTATTGAAACATTCATTACAATAATTGTTTAGGCTATATGAAAAGCTTATAATTCAATATGAATATTAACAGCCTCTATTTCCCAGGCAGCTAGGAAATTATTAGAACTGATGATTTTGTATGTAATATGGAGATAATGTTCTTAATGGCAGTGAATGTTTTATTGCAGTGAAGATATGGAAACCAGATTTGTATTGGCAATAATGAATTGCAACAAAGTATTGTGTAGACTGAACAGTCTCTTCCTAAGTCAATATTTTTAACAAAGATGGGTTTGATTTTTTTTTATTGTAGAGTAGAAATGGGTTTTCTAGCCTTTGTTTCTTTGTTTTGCTTTAAAAGTAAATAAACAACAAATAAAAGCCCCACATTTGGCTGTAAAAGCAAGACTGAGCAGTGGCAATATGACCTAAAGAGGTTTGTATTCAGTTGAGGTCTCTGATGAAAGTTCTGTTTCTAAGGGTCTTGCTGTGTTTGGGCCCCAGGCCCTCATCTCTAAAAAGGATACAATGTGTTGTCTGTGATTTTTTATTTATTTTGATTTTTTTTTGTTTTGTTTTTTTTTTTGTTTTGTTTTGTTGTTGTGAGCTGCTTTGGAGAGAGCTTGTCTTTGTGCAGTACAGCTGCAGAGTGGTCCACTGCTGGCTGTTATACTCTAATAAAAAATCAAAGATGCTTTCTTCAAATGTCTTTTAACTTTAGAAACAAGTAGAGAAATGTTTCTTTCAAGTATTCTGGAAAGGGTAAGACAAGTCATATTGGCTGGACTGACGCAGCTGTACATGACACGTCTGTAAAGTCACTGACAGAGTTGTACTGAATCATTTTTATACTGTGTTCTTAAGAATTTCTTGTGATAGGTGGACAGCAGTAGATATTTCCTTCATGAAGCACTTCAGCAAATTTGTCAATACACTTAGATCCTTGATTTCTTGGGCTCCCTTAATGACTTCATAATTGCACATATTATAGAGGTCAAAGGGTTGCCCTTTTCATCCCAGCAGTAGAAAAATGTTTAATTTTGGTTCTACTCTGGTTAGAGGAAAAAATTGCTACAGTTTCTTACTTAGACACTGATCCTTGGGCATTTGGGTGTTTTATGATGTTTGCTAGATAGGGCTTATTGGTACACTCTAGATAATGTTTCACTTCTGCTATTGACTTTTGTAAAGCACAACAAAATGCAGACCTGCATCTTTGTTCCTTTTTACTTCTCTATGACAATGCAGTTCAGAGTTTCAGAACTGTTGTAAAGCTGGGAGCTCTGTACATATCCCAGTAAGAGAAAGTGAGCAGAGCTGATGCTTCTGAAATCCATGACAATTTTGGGAAGTCTGGCAGTACACAGAAGGAATATTACTTACAAATATATCTCTAAATGATTAAACAAAACCTCAAAAACAAAAGCTACTAGAAAGATGTATCTGTCTCACTGCCTTGGCACCTGTTTTATGTTTGTAGCTGGGCTATGCAGAAATCAGTCTTTATATTAATTTTAAGAACATTGACACTTACAGTTTGCCATGCAACTGTATGAGACAAGACCAAAGAAAACATTTCTCAAGTATTCTTGAATATCTGAGCACATCTTTTTCATTACTTATTTAGTAAGTTTTAGGGATCTGCTCAGTGCTTAATTGGGAGAGTGCTTCCCAATAAAAATCTCAGTCAGAATGGGCTCCTCCTTTCCATTCTGATCTGAATGCCTTGGTCACCCAGGTGATGCCAGCCTGGGATTTCAGGTGGTGGCAGAAGCAGCTTTGCTCTCCTAAAACAGGAGCTGCCTGGAAGGGACTGAACTGATTTCTTCCTGTACAAACCTGCTGCTCTGGAGACAAGAGGCTGGAGCCAACAGAGTCTGTTTAAAGATCAGTTAGAGCTCCTGGATGAAGATGCTGTCTTATACTGTGATTACATATTTATGGAAACATAATTGATCTGAGTGAAGACTTAATTTTGCTCTATTATAAATGGAAATAAGGGGGTTGCAGTGCTTTTTTGGTGGTGGTTTTTTTATGGTTTTGGGTTTTTTTGTTTTTTTTTTTGGTTTTTTTTTTGTGTTTTTGTTTTGTTTTTTTTTTTGTGGAATATGTCCTGGAGTTTCACCAAAAAAAAAAAAAAAAAGTTCCAAGAATGTTAATTTCATACTGCAAATCATTTAAGTAAAACAAATCTCCTCAAGCACAAATAGATGTAAGTAAAATTAGATCTAAATGCAATTTGATTAACAGTTGTCAGGGGAAGGGAAAAAAAGAACAAGAAAGATTTCTGCATGTACAGAAAGTACTAAACGTATGGACAATGAGACAATTCCAGTAAATTAGCAGCCTGCTTAATTCATTAAGAATTCATCTCTTGGGTAATTGCTGAAACTGAAAATGTTGACAGCCTATTACCAAAATCTCTGTAGGATCCTAATGTGGAGTTGAGGGATTTTTCTGTTAAGTTGAATGAGTCCATAGAGTCAGAGAAAAGAAGAATGTTGCCTGCCACCCTGTAGTTTGCCAGAATGAGTTCTATGCCATTAAATTATAAGGATATAAGGAAGAATCTTAATTTATAAAAGGCCATGTTGACATCAGCCCAAAATCCAAGTTTCTGAGTAATAGGATGCTAGAAATCGATAATGTTTTGTCTTTGAAGAGTTCGATTCTGTGTCTACTGCCAGAAATTATCACATATGTTTTTAGTTTCTTTTCCCAAAATAATTGTATCTGTGAGGTGGATGCATGATAACAAATTCTGAGATTGTGCAAAGTGGGCCTTTCTGGAAAAAAAAAAAAGATAAATTATGTGAAATACAATTGCTTTACTTTCTTATTGCTACCATCTCTATTAAGCAGAATTTGCCACAGCCAGAGCCACTGTGCAACTGAAAAAAACATCACAGGTGTGGGGGTTTTTTATCCTTTTTTAATTGATATCTTTCACTGCTGAATGTTTCAATTTTGTGCTCATCTAGTTCTTTATGTTGCTATAAATCTTCTGGATTGAAGCTTTGACAGTGAATAACAGGGTAGGAGCCAATTCCTTAATTCAAGTGCAATTTAATTTTCAAATCCATAAGTAGAGTGGTTGTCAGAAAAAGGTTTGAAAATTAATGTATTTTTCTATAAATAATGCAGTTCTATCTGATAGTGTGATCTCCCACAGTATTAATCTTTAATGATCAAGTGTTTCCACATTTCTCTTAACCATAGATCTACTCAGAATAAAAATTACAAAATAGTTACAAACAGCATCTGGTATTTCCCAACCCCCCTTTCTTTTAATGCCTGACAAATATCTCCAGTCTAGGGATACACTTGGTAGATTAAAAAAAAAAAAAACAAAAAAACCACACAAAATAAACAGTAATCCACTCAAATCAGCACATTGGAATTTAAAAACAATCATTAAATAGCACCTAGCATTGCAGAGTAGGTGGAAGTGTCCCTGCATTTGCAGAATTACCAGTTTGGAGAGACTCTAAAGAAACCATTAGGACTTGGTGTTAGTGTGTTTTTCTTCTGAAGTTATTCAGCCAGCTGGAAAGTAATCTCCTGAAGTGATCAGTACTTTGCTCACTTTGCTGATTGAGTCAGCCTTCCAAACCTAAACAGAAGAAAATAAAAACCACAGACAGTTTGTAAACCTAACCCAGCCATAAATGAGTCAACACGCCCATTAAGATACATTGATTTCCCATCTCTTCACATTTATAGTAAGTGCAGATTGCAAACAGGAAATTGTTAACTTTGTGGGAGGTGACACTAATTATGCACCACACTACCACCCAGGAAGCTGGTTTTGCATACTACTTACTGCACTTCAATTTTAGTGTTCTTGCCATGAAACAAATATAATTTTATCTTTCATGATGTTTGTCCAAATCGCCATCTTCCTAGGAAGAGTACTATTAGTGAATTCAACATATAATTCAGAGTGTGAACTTTGTAAGATTTTATTTCCTTATCTCTGTATAAATGTGATTATCCAAGTCTTTTCTATTTCTAACTGCTATTAGCTCGTGGTTCTAAAACCTTTATTCATGGGAAAAAACCTTAGGGCTCTAACTACACAGACATTTCAAAACTGATCACATTCTGAGAAATGCTGTGGCCTCTCACACCGCACAATCCTTCCCTGCTCAATGAGTACACACAGCAAACCCAGCTGCTGCAGTGGCACACTGGGGCCATGGCTTTCCATCCAGGTGGGGCTGGGACCCTCCATACTGGGGCCAAAATCCAAGCTGTGGATGTGTAACATGCGCCATTAGCAGTGCACATATTGCTCTCCTGGTAGATAAACAACAAAAAAAGTCTTCTCTAGACACTTGCGAGCTTCAGCACTTGGCAAGTGTTTCTGGTGTCTCTGTACCTCTCACACAGACAATTAGAGGAACTCTTTGGTTCATTTCTCACTTTGCAGCCCAGACTTGTTCTGAACTAGGCATGGAAGGCAGGGATTTGTCACCTGCCCTGACAGAGCTGACACACAGCTGCCCCAAACTTAGCTTCAGTCCTAAACCCTGATGTAGGAACCAAGTCTTGTTGGATGATCTGAAGTAGGATGAGTTCCCTTCTGTTTTAATGGAAGTTGGCTATCCTCTCTGAATGGATAGTGATTAAACACAGCATTCCATGAACTAACTAGTGAAGTGATTTCAAATGGCTTAATTCAAACCAAGAATTATTTAATTGCTAGAAAAATGAGTAACAACTTAGCTGTCTCTATATGCTCAATTACCATCCAAAATTCAGTATAAGATCTTGTTAATGATTTTCTCAAGTCCTTGCTATTTGCATTTAGCAAAGCAGTGAAATATGAGTTGTAATTTGTGATGAGTAGCACATCCCCAAGTTGCCGTGCCTCTGTGCTGCTGCACTGAATCTTCTCTGATGTGAAAGAGAGGAATTAAAACAGAGTAGGGAGAGGCAGATAACTGAGTGATAAACATGAATAATGCAATGATTTCCCAGTAAAACAACAACAAAAGTAGTAATGAACTTAGTAATTATTGTTAACATGTTAGTAACAAAATACAGTTCTTATATTTTGTTTTATAGCTCATTATATTCTAATCCAATATGTTCTGAATAATGAACTGCACCACAAGAGTAACTGACATAGATTGCACCTTAGGTATGCTTGAATTCAGGGTGTTGCTTTCTGGTTTGGTATGCAGTGATTTCAATATAGATAATATTTTTTCCAAGTAGCTTAATTGTTATGAGGAGGAAGCATTAAGAGGATATAGACTTTGTTGAAATATGTCAAGCTTGAAAATCTAGAGAGGAAAAGTGTCACTTCTTCCTTGAAAGGCATATATGGTTATAATGGAGTGTGTTGTGTTACAAACCTTGACCCTGTATCAAACTTCTCCTGAAAAAGCTCTTACAGTAACTATGTGTGTTTTTGGCTGTGCTGTAAGTAGAAACACTGCAGCTGTCCATAAGCTGTTCTCAGATAATCCATCTGTTACAGGAATATCAAAATCTCCAAAGGAGAAAAGCCACACAGCTTTCAAATGGGAGGCAACATAACTCTGCTTAACTGCCCTCTGTGGATTGTCTCTTACTCAGGGCCCAGCAGAGCAAGGCTGTCAATCAGTGCTTCAATGGGGACATCAATTAGCTCAGAATAGCTACTCATTTCTGATTGATTATTGTTGCAAATGGTTTATCTTTAGATAAATTATTCATGAATTATTATGGTCATCCTTTCTTTGGCTCTAAGGAATTTATATTACCTGATAAGTGACCAGTTTTTTGACTTTTCATCATTAATCATGGTACAGTGTTTTGTATTCCACCAGCTCATTTCACCTTTACTTGAAGGAGATGCTGACATATCATAGTAAATAATCATTGTACAGTAAATCCTTTACACTTAACAGCGTTAGCTTAAGCACCTTGCAGCATCTGTGCCATGTCACCATCACATTTGAGAGAAAGGAGATAATTTTCTTAATAAGCATCCTTTAAGCAATAGATTTTCCTGTGTTTCTACTATTAGTTCTGTTAGCTTGAGCTATCACTTTGTATTTAACTAAGGAAAGTGAAGCATGACTGTTTTCTAGTTTTAAGGCAATCTTCACATGGGTAAGGTTAAAATTTGCTTAAATGCAAAGATCTGTTGTGAATCCATCACAGTGTCACACATACTTCATGCAGGGACTAACAGCTCAGCCTGCAGGGAGGAAAAACTTAGGGAGTGCTCTGTGGTTTACAGTGATCAGAGCATCGGGATCTGTTAGATAAGTGAAGGCCTAGAAAAATATGAGCAGGAAAATTGTGACGTTAGGAAAAGGCTGGGGAGGGGAAATTGGACAGGCAATGTCTGAGAAAGTAGTAGACACGCGAGTGGTGAATTTCTGCTGTTGGGTGCTACTGAACATAAACTTGTAAAACTGTGCCCTTTTTGTATGTGAACCTGCTTTTATCTTGATTTTTCTGGTTTGGGGCTTAAAAAGGCGTAGCTAACTTCCTTACACCAACAGGAATGAAACATAGTTTGGGGCAGATGAAGGAATGGCTTGACTCCCAAAGGAAAAAGGAGCTGTGCTATAGAGAAGAAATGGCCTCAGAGTGTGGGGGGGATGTGGGAGGTGTGGGCATGGGTTCTTTTGTTATTAATAAGATATTTTTTGACCAGGGATAAGTAAGCTGTTGGATGACACTGCACAAAATACACATTGCTCTCGCTGGACAGGGTAAATACTCTTTAGGGGAAAGTCAATTCATAAACATCTTGCAAAACACTGGAAAGATGCACAGCATTTTTTTGTCGGTCAAGAAACCAGATGAGGTTTGGATCCAGTGGGATGGGATTTCAATATTGTTTTGCTGGTTTGCAGGATAAGTGCTTGACCAAAACCAAGCAGTCACTTGGACAGTCCTGCCTTCAGGGGATGCTCTGGGCTCACTTCCCAAGAGGATTGCCTGTTCTGTGGGGAACGCTGCTGCCAGAACCACCAGCCCTTATGCTGCACTGCCAGAAGTGCTGAGTGACTCCCAGGGTGTGGTCCTTCCTGGGTGCAGGGCTACCTGCTGTTCCTCGTGCCTGGGGAGGTTTGTTAGAACTCTTCCCGACGTGCCCACATGCTGGCAGCCTGTTTAGAGCACTGTCACCTACGCAGACAGGTCCAGCTTTGATGAGGATGAACAAAATCCATGACAGGAGAGGGAAGGCGCTGTCAGACTACCATCAGGACTGCAGTGTATATTAGCTTTTGCATGGAAATCTTGATGTGATTTCTGTTCCAATGGATTTTCTTCCCCTGGGAAATGGTATATTCAAAACGTCTTTCACAGCCTTTTGCACAGAAGTTGAAGTCATATTATATGCTTTAAAAGCAACCAGCACATTTGCAACTGTTTCAAACAGAAAACATATTGAGAGCCTGCTAAAATACAACTTTCTGTCCTTTGGGATTTAATTTGCTTAGAAACAAAACATTCCCCTGAAGATAAATAGCAACAGACATTGATTCTATTAACTGGAACAATGCTTCCAAATTAATTGAAAAAGATTTCCTAAAACCACTGTAACATTTCTATCAATTAAAAATACGTCCTGATTGGAAAGTTTGGTTCTGAAGAATTATAGTTACAGCACACAGAAAACTTACTGAATTAACTTTTAAATTAAGCTATTTCATATCAAACTATTTTAATTAAGCTATTTTATATCAGGCTACTTTATATCAAAGACAAATGCAGCATTACTTCAAAGAGTTCACACTGAACATGAAAATCATTAGCACTCAAAGATGTGCCATATGGCTTGGCAGGAACTGGAATACTCAGACATGGGGGCAGCTTGAAGCTTCAGTATTGTGAGTCCATTGGTCTAGAAGGAAAACATGCTGAAGATTTCAAAGAACATGGATATTGCCACATGGATCTATTTTGTTTTAATTCATTGGGTAATCCAGTCCTGAGTAATTACAAAGTACTTCAAATGTTAAAATAAATGTGCAAGTGGAAGGACAGTTGGTTTCTGCTAACTGTGTTGGTAAATAAATTATCAAATTCAATACAAATTTTAGATATAACTTCTTGATCTTGGGAAAATCAAGGGTGGAGAAACGAAGGGAAAAGATGTTTTTTGACAACAGATGATTGTGAGAAAATTCTATGCACTGGCTTTTGTCCTTCTAAATTCCAGGACATTCTTAAATCCTAGTGCAGTGATTAAAGCCAAAATGGTATGTGTACAGTTGAGGACTGTGCCTGGAACATTTTCCCAAATTCAAAGGATTTTACTCTGTGACTAGAAGATAAAGTGCTTGACTTTTCAAATGAGGTAATACAGACTCTACCTTAGAATACATTTAAATCCCTGAGAAATGCACACAGTGTGTAAATGAGAGAAAGTTTTATGTAAAGGGAAAGAAATAATCATGTACCTTGAAAAACCTCTAAACATGACTCTTGGACATTCAGCATGAGCACTAAATGCTGACAAGTGTTGCAAGTGCAACACAAACACCATGGGCAAATAAATCCATTTCCTTTCTTCCTCAATTCGTATCTCAAGATGCCTCGTGCAGGCTGGCAGGAATGGATCCCTCTGGTTTTGCTATAGAACAGTCATTTTCTCCAGGACATGTGAGGCTGGGCTGAGGGTGGCTGCCTGCAATGGTTGAAATTCTAAATTAAGGATTTCATTCTGCTTTTAGTCAGGAGCACGGCTGAAAATGCAGAGTACCTTGGAGTGCTTAACTCTCCTACCTCGAAAATGCTTTCCAGTCTTTCTGTAATGCAAAGGATAAAACTAGAATTAATTATTCTGAGGAAACCTATAATGGTTTGGGCCTTTTTTACTTCCTGAGGATTGAGAGCAGCTTCTTTTTTTGTGTGCCTTTTTTCCCATGACAAAGCTTGATTTTTTTTTGGACTATATGATTTGTTGCTACAGTAAAGAAAGCATTTAAAATATAGAAAAATAATCTGAGAAGATGCAAAAACATGTGATGTGACCAATATCATTTATCATCTGGCCAGTTCATATTGCAGAACTGTGATTGAGGATAGCATGGCAGTTGAGAGGTCCCGAATAAAAATGATAATAGTCGTCAAAAATAAAACTGTTTAAGGTACAAATTTATATTAAGTATTTTATTTTTTTTTAAACTTGTGCACAACTTTGCATTTGCAGGTCTTACCTGAAGTCTGCAAAGATAAAAGTGCCAACATACAGAGATTAAAAACAATTTTCCAGGTACTTCTGAACTGTCTGGAATTTGGAAGGACTGTAGATCTTATGACACACACTGGCCTCAGGAAGTATGGGCAATTCAGATAAGCTTTGAATAATCATCAAACATTTTGTTGCTTACTGCTTATCTTCCATTTCAAACTCTGAAATATTTTAGGCTTATCTGTCACAACAAAAAGGGAAAGGAGTCAAGGTGCTATCATGGGCAAAAAAATTGTACAACCATCAATAATAAGAGGTTTCTCAGTGCTCTGAGACATTTCCTGGTACCTGCACCCTCAGGCTGAGAACTGAAAGTAGGTAGAGGTTTGGGCTGTGTTAATTTAACAAAAGCATTTAAAAATATTAGCTCTTATCTCTAGAAGTGTTAGTCAGTGTAGAGAAAAGATAAGATTTCAATTAACTGGAGGTGAAATATTGGTTCAATGTGTTTTCCTTCTTGTTTTTGATGGCTTCTTATTTTCAGGATAGTAAAACATATTTAATAGTCATTATCTGAGTATTAAGCAATTATTTGAAGTTGTGCTGAACTGAACCTTTTTCCCCACAGCTCTGCTTTGACACTTTGTAATAAGGCAGTCTGGCCAAGTAGACCCAGTTTGGCAGAAGCAAGTGCTGTAATACTCAGTTCTCAGGTAAGTTACAGTGATGCTATTTTTATGATGCTTCTTTCTTATATAGTCTTATGAATTTCTGTTAAAATGAATTATGAAGCATTTTGTTTGATTTATTTGTTGGTGTACTTCTCAATTGTAGAGAATATATCCAAAAAAAGGGTATAAAAAACTCTCAGAGCTATTTGTCAGCTTATAAAAAGCAGTTCAAACAGTTCAATGATATTTATGATAAAATTATTTTGTGATCAGGATTTTGGGGTGGGGGTTCTATTTGTTGGGAATTTTGTGGGGGGAAGGGGATTCAGTTTGGTTTTTCATTGTTTGACGAGAAAGTTTTTCTAAATAACACAACAGGTGTTTGAAAGTCCAGTAGTTTACTGGTACTGGTACTTTTCAAGGAGTCTGCTTACTGTTAAGACCATTTTGCTCACACCAGTTTTGCTCAGGATAATTAGGATGGGCTCAAATTAATCAATAACTTGTGACATGTTTTCACTATTCTAAGTCATCTTAGACCATGCTTCCATGATGGCTGTTTTACCTTGTGTGCAGCAGAATCACGATTTCCCTAAATCTAAATAAAACCTATTCATCTTCAAAATCAGGCAGAAATATGTAATATAGATATTTATATGTAAATACATAAATGGAGAACTCATCTGTATGCAATGAGTGTTATGCTGAATATAATAAGTTTAATTTGGCTTATAAAAATAAGCACATTATTAAAAATGCAGTGTTTTGCTCACACTTGCTGTGGGAGAGCAATTGAAATTTCCATGATAAAGGCAAACTGCAGTAATATGTGTATGATTACTGACAGGATCAGAGAAGTTATGGCAAAAGGTCAAGGGATGAATGGCAATATTGGTGTTAATCAATCACTCCCTCTTGTCCTATAAAAAAGGAGAAAGCCAAAATGTTTTATGTTAGGTTTAAAGAGCATAAAGTAAGAACATCTGGAAGCTGAACTTCTTCACCCTTTTATTCCCCATATTGTTATTTATACGTTTTTATTAGGTTAGTCTTTCATCTTTTTCAGGTAAAATAAATAGACCCAAATGCTTCAGTCCTGCAGCTTTTCCAAACTTTCAGTGGCATTTGCAGTAGAACCCTCCCAGGTTCTGCAACACTTTTTTCACTGAGGACCTTGGCCACTATTCCAATAGAAATTTTATCCTGGCAAACAAGGACACAAAGTAGATGTTCTGTCGCTTCAATGTGCAGCAAAACTTCTGCTTAACACTTTTTTCTGCACTGTCATTGTCAGCTTGGGCTCAGGATTCCCAGAGCTCTCTTTGGCATTACTTCTTCCCAGTACCCTTTCCTGTCCCTAAGGAACGTGAACCACTTTTTTTTTTTTTTTTTAAATTCTGTATAAAACTTTATATTTAGCCAAACCAAAGATTAATGTTTCCTATTAGTGCCTGGTTTACCATCTGGTAAAGATGGCTTTTCATCATGATTATTCCACTGCATTACTCTTTGTCTCAATCTTTATATATCAGCAAATATGACAATAATTTAATTTCTTTCTAGTGAGAAAGTCACTCATCAGAGTATTAGTCTGGTTATAATATCCAAACTTGGAGGAACTTATTAAGTGACACCTAATTAAAAGTAATATCATTCTATAGGGTCCTTGAGGGACTTGTGATATCCTAAAGCAAATGTTTAGTTTGAGCTCTCTTTTGTCTCCATTGGTTTGTTGTATATTGAGATTCCATGCCAAGAGATTTGTGTTTACAGGGGGTGATGATGGTGATAGAGATGTCATTGAGAAAGTTCTTGTGGTATAATGAAAAAAACAACTACCAAAGACTGTGCAGCTGCTCTCTATTCCAAGTTAATTTCATGACTGAGTCCCTCTTAAATTTAGACATTTATATCTTGTGTTAGGTTTTATCTGTACATGGCTCTTTCAGAAGAAATTTGTAGGCACTGGCTGCTGTAATTTACTCAGTCCTCTCTAGAAAGTAATCAAAACTGTCCAGACTTAATGGAACACATTAATAACTTTAGGGGTAAAAGGTTAAAAAAAGAAATCACATGCAACTTACTACACATGAACTGATAAAAACACTAGCTATAAAATATTTTGCAAATTCAAATTTAGTGACTCCTACATTGTTACAAAAAATATTGAATATAATTTACTTATTGAAATTAAATTTTCTTACTTAATTCCTCTTGAACCTATCCTATTTCCAAAGTTTTGTGGAAGTGTGGTTATAAACACTGCATATTTATAATTTTTTATTTAAAATATTAGTAAAGAGAAAGGTTAGCAGTGATAGGAGGAATGGGAATTATTGGGCAGGTGGTTATTCCAAGACCTAAAGGATGATTATAACTGACCTATATTATTTACATCAAGAAGATTTCACCTCAGTTCTGTTCCTTTTTTGTTAGATGTGAGGATTCCTGCCAGTTAAACATAAAGCCTTCACTGAAAGAGCACCAGTGCTGAACAACAGACCACAAATGTGGTGCCAGTACTTAGTGCACCTGATTTTGTCAGGATATTCCAAGTGCCACCTTTTATGAATCAGTGTAACTTCACACACTAACAGTTTGTATTAGTGTAAAGGTCTTTTTTTGGTAGACTAAATAGATTTTACAGAAATTAATCTCTCTTACTTCTTTACTGTAGGTGAACTCAGATCTCTGTTTTGTCCTCTGGAGTTAGTAATGTATTTACCAGAACTACAAATCCTGTCAGAAGCTGCTTTGCTTAGAGCCTAAGTGCTCTGAGGAGCTCTTGAGAAGCTGGCAGGGCCCTGGTAAGAGACAATGGTGCCTTGAACAGCTCCTCTCTGTGCTCTTCCTTTGCTCACACAGCAGCACGCTGCTGGAGTGTGCTGATGTGTTTGGACACAGGTACAGAGCTCCACCTGCACAATTTTCAAGCCAGGTTCAATACCTGTAGCATGGGGATGCAGTATAGGTATCATTTACACTCTGCTCTGCCATCTGACTTTTCTGGGCAAGCACACTGAGCAGAGCTTCGTATAAAATGAAAATCAGAGCTCGGCTGTCACAGGGAAAATGCTTAACTCATGGCTTAGTAGAAGTAAGGTTTGGAGCAGCTTCATGATTTATTAATTGCATGTTATTAACTGTCAGTTAGTGAGCCAGTCATTCCTGATAGCTATAGCAGCCTGCACAAAATGTTAACCAAGACCTACAATTCCATAAATGCTTTATAACCACTCCTCAAGTGTTCTAGACCGTGAGCACGCTCCCTCTCCTGCAGGCCATGGCAGCTGCAGGCACCCCATCAGCTCCTGGGGGAACAGCTTCTCTTCAGCCCTTTTCACACAGCTCCTAGTAGAGTTTGGGCTATATGCACCTTGTCCCCACCTAAAACCTGTAAATCCACTAAACCAGCTGGGGAAAAAGTCACCACTGTCCTGCACACACCCAGGGCTGGCTCCCCAGTGCTCCTCTGGCTGACAGCAACTTCTGTCAATGCAACCTTCTGCTCTCTTGTCCTCTTCTCACTCTAATACCCCCCCTGATTTTGCAAATTTTCATGATTTCAACTCTGCTTTTCTACTCAAGTCAAGTTCAGCTTTATTCACTGTGTGAGAAGTTTAAGGAAATAATAGGAACTGGACATGTCAAAGCATGGTTCAGTCCCAGAAAATGACACCAAACCAGTCTGCTGAGCTGTAACTAAGCCTGACTGCCTGGGTGTTTCCTTGTTAGAGGAAGGATGGGGGTGGGCTGACTGTGGAATGAGAAAGCATTAGAAACTTTGCCTGGAATTAAATAAGAATGGAATTATTTGCTAAATCATAGTGTCATTCCTCAATGGCAGTCATTGTCACTTTTGGAAGCAGTTTTCCTGTATTCTTCCCCAGTATACTAAGAAACAAGAGAAAATTTCTGGAATTGTTTTTTATATTATTCATTTATACTTGTTTATATAGCGTTTGGGGCTCTGCAGTTGAAAACAGTATCACAACTGCATTGATAACGTGGGACTGAACTCAGTGTTTCAATAACTGGCTGCCTGCTGCTATAAATGTCCTGACTCCTGTGTGCTCTGGAAATTGAAGGTATTAACTGAAATAGGAAGTTATAAAATAATTGTTATTGAAGAAAGAAATCCATAAACTTGCACAAGATTATTTCATTTCCTAACAATGTAGCTTAATTAAACAAGAGATGTAACAGGTTAAGTGAAAAACCAGGAGAAAAGAGAAAGGCAGCTATACTGGAAATGCATTTAATTACCAGTAAAAACTTTAAGAGCATTCTAGATATTTCAAATGTCTGTTTTGTTGAGTAAATATATGACTCTACAAAATAAAAAGTAAAGTGGCAAATATTTGTCTGCAAATATATTGTTGTAGCAGGTAATTACTGTGAAGTTTTAGCTTGTTCCATACTTATGATGGGTTTGATAAACAAGTTTCTAAAACATTCCCAGCAGAGAGGGCTGTCAATACCACTTGTGATGTGTATCTTGTACTTTTATTACTCTGCAATTCTTGGCAGGGGTAAGATGAAGAGGCCAGAAAATGTAAGCATACTGAAATAGGCTCTGCTTGTCACTCTTTTCTTTACTATAGAAGAGGCATTAGAAAAAGGTTATTAATTTTTGCAGGGTTGGCATGGTTCTTTTGTCCCTGAAACAATTCATTTTAACCTGAGAAGACAGACTGGTTTGAGCAGCTTCCTAAAATTTTTCAATAACCATTATGCTTGCCAGAATTCGATAGATCCAACCAATTTTTTTTTCCTTTTGTGAGAAAACTGTGTCAAGCTATGTGTATTCTTTCTTCTGCATATCTTGAGTCACCATTTCACATTGTTGATGTTATGAAATTTCTTATTATAACATTTCAGAAATGGATTTGCATAATAAAAATTGTAGAGTATTATAATCAGAGATAATATTAGCAGGGCTGTGGCAAATGCAATCTCTTTTTGTCTTTTTGTATTTTCCTTTTTAATGCACAGTGATTGTTGATCTTTCCTACTCCAGAAGATAAATTTGGGGTTATTCTGTACCTTGTACCTTGATATCTTATTGACTGCAGTACATTATGAATCTTACTTGGTAGCACAGTCTGGCACCCTACCAAGAACAAGCCATTCCCTACTCCAGTTCATTGCAGTGTCTGCTTTGGAATGGAGCAAAAGTCCCTTGACAGATGTCCTGACAAAGCAATAATGAAAAGGTCATACCACATTTCCTGCAGCATTTATCTTGTTTTTTTAGTGGCTGTGTACTGAAAACTAGAGCAAATTATACCTAATTAGGGAGACTAAGTTCTGCAATAAAGTGAAGTGTCTTTTATCAAAGTTATTACATTTGTATTTGAAAATCCTAAAACTCTTAAATAGCATATTGACAACATTCTTATTCAGATCCAGTCTAAAAACGTTTTACCTTTTCTAAAGATCAAGGTCACAAACTCAGGAGTTCTTTTTTTATGGGGCCTTGGGGCCATTTTGAACTATTGCTACTGCAGGAATTGTTGATTATGATTGAATACTGAAACAAAAGCACATCATAGACATTCTGGGTAAGTCTTCCCTGACAGCATTGTCAGCATATGGAATCAGAAGTGCCCAATATTTAATGACAATTATGAAAATACTTGCTTATCGATTATTTCATTTTCCCTTGGCAAGTCATAAAGAATTAAAGGCTAATTCTAAAAATACTGCATGTTGGAGCAAATACACCAATTTTTTTTTTTCTTTTATCATAATCTGATTTTAGAAAAAAAAGTAGAACCAATTGATGATGATGAAGTAAGTATTCTGTGTCAGTATAGAAAACTAATTTAGTTAAGTTTGGAACAGACAATTTGGAAAGGCTGCAGAAGTCTTTCAGCTGACTTAATTAGTTTTGCTAGATCCATAGGCTGTTAATTATAGTGGCAACAGTGTCATCATTCTGTCACCAGTAAAAGAGGGTGCTTAATTGTGCAGTTATTACGCTGCTTAAAAAAGCCTTACTTATTTTCCTTGATGTCAGACCTTTTCTGCATAACCAGTAGCAACAGTAAACTTTGTTACACTCCAGCTTGCTCCATATTTTAAAATGCTTAGAAAATATGGTCCAAAATCAGAACCATAAGCAGGAGTTACAAGTCACTAAGATTGTTTCCATCACATTTTCTTCCAAATGGGAAACATAGATTATGATTAGTACATTTGGGGAGAACCTACTCACAATAAATCTTGTTTTCCTTCTGCTTTGTGTAACAAGTGGAGGAGAGTCATAATAAAGTGTTCTAATTAAACACATGCAAATACTGGCTCATTTTTTTTTTTAATTATATAATTGTTTAGTAATGGTAATTGTTCCACTAAATGTTTACATTTTTCTTTCTCTCTGTTTTTTCTAATCTGGTGAATAATGCGTGACATACTCAGGTCGATGACCAATCGAAGTTCTTCCTGTGTTCAGGTATGTTTTTTTTACACAAAATCCAATCAAAATACACAGACTGAAAGAACTAAAAGACCTTTCAATCCAACTCTGCCAATGTCCCTCATAAAAATTATTTGTGTATTCATTTATGCTCTATACTTGATATAATATACACTTAAACATGACCCACTTATGTCCTGTGAGAATCTTTTCATTATTGAAAAAGCTTTCTTCCAACACTGGAGATGACACAGCATCAGGACTGATGAACTTAGTTCACATTAAGAATCATGAGGGAGTGTAATAATTGAAATAAAACCAAAGCTAGTGAAATTAAGAAAGTGAAATGAATGAAGCTTTGATACAGTCTCTTAATTCCTCTTATTATTCTTGATAAGAAGCATATTTGTTTATTTACAAAATGCATCTATTGTTATGCTCTTATAATCTGAAACACTGGATTAAATTATAAATAATTTATATTTGTTTAATTTTATTCCAAGAAGATGCTATGGCTTTTAGGACCGAATGTTTCAATGCAGGTGAAGCTTTTGTGGGTTTGGTCTACTGCCTTGACTTTATTTCCCAAAGTTATTCCTCATACTGTGCTTCCATTTTTGAGCTAAACACTGAGATGTCCTGTTGGGGGCAGGGGATAAAGGCTGATCTGGGGAGCAAGAGCTGGTGTGAGATTAACTCTGTGTGACTGGGACAAGCAAAACTGTCTGAGAGCATCTGCAGAAACTGCAGTGCTGCTGGAGGTGGTGGTGATGATGATGATGATGACCATCATCCAGACTTGAAGAGCAGTTAGGGAATTACAAAAAGACTTTTGAAACAATGTAGAAGTACCTTGAAAAGAAATACCAAAGATATTGTGGGGTACCTACCTTGGGGGAGAGGGAAAAAGTAATTCTAAAGAAATTCTTCCCCCTCAGACATCACTTATTTGACTTGCTTTTTCTGGAAAGTCATAATTTTCATCATTGTAACTTCTACATAGTCTAATCCTAGGGGAAGAAGTATGAGAGTTATAAAAATGACTGAAGATAGAATAGATATTATAATAATTACTTAAGACAGAAATTATAAATAATCGGTGAAGTATAAATAAGTGTATTTATTTTTTTTCTCTGACATAGCAAACAAGGGACTAGATTCTTAGTAAAGAAATTGTTTAATGCAGACTCATTTTGTACAGTTGAGGATGTAGCCTCATCTACCTCAGTGCTGTTCTGAAAAAAGGCTCTTGAAATTTTTCCAGTTCTCAAATTACAGGTGCTGTGCTCTACTGAGTTATAAACAATTGAAGAAACAAATCATGTAATGGTATGGAGGCCTATTACACATCAAGATGACTTTCAAAAGCAAATCATGGTGCCAAAGTGATAAAGGATTAGGATTTTATGTGCTGCCAGTGTTGAACCACAATTATCTTAGCCGACAAAGAGTAATTATTCAAAATAAAACACAATTTGCTGTCAATGCAGACTGCTCAGAATATATGGGGTCTGTGTTCACAGATGTAAAATAGTTTGGCTCAAAGGCTAAGTTTTGAGAATGAGTGTGACCTTTTCATGTCCTTTAGTTATCAGTCTATTCTTATAGCATGGATAATATTTCAGGCACTTTAAAAATGAGTCTGCAGAGAGAGAAATTGGCTTTAAGCCTCTCTACTATCAACACTCATGGTTTTTTCTGTCATGCAATTTGGTTTGGTTGTTTGCTTTTTGGTTGGGTTTTCTTGTGTGTTATGTCCTGTGAATTAGGGGTCAGTGACCTTAGACAACCCCATGTTTGAATGCTCCTGGTGGACACTTACAGAGAGATACACCTGCAGGTGCTGGGCACTAAAAATTCTCCGTGAGAACTTGAATGGAGCTATCAGGGTGCTGTGGATTTGTCCTTTTTAGAACAACAAAAGCAAAAATCTGTACAGAGCACAAATAATTTCTCTCTTGCTAGGTGTGGCATTGTCAACAGAAGCAGTGATCCCCTGGATTTGTGCTGGACCAGAACACCCCAGTATAAGATGAGGGGCTTCTGTCAGTTTGGGCTCTCCAGAAGTGTGAGGTGCAATATGTCCTGGCCCAGATATTGCCAAGGGAGTACTTTTACAAGTTCCTCTCTGGTCAAAAACCCAATGAATCTAACTGAAATGTCATCACCTGGGCTCCCTGCCAGCTGTAGGGGTACCCTTTACCTGGATTTTTGTTAGGCATGAGCATTACAGATTATCACCAAAAGAATAAAGGGTAATTCAAGTGGTTCTCAGAATCTTTAGGGAAATTAGGCATCCACTAAGTCAGGCAAAAATCTAAGGAAATATATTGAAATTGTGCCTTAAGATTATCAAATCAGCTTGATAGGTTCATCATAAAGGCACCAAGAGTTTCTTTTCCTTCTCAGTGAATTTCGTATTGGGAGTGCATGGAATTTACATCAGGTACTTCATCATATCCTACAGACACCGAATGTCAGGATGCTGTTGTGGTGTTGCTCCATGACATAGAAAGAGCATTTCTGAAGTGGCATTCTTATGACATGTGATTTGATAAAGGGTACATTAACAATTTTCACTTTTGTTACATAATGACATTTCATTTTAGTTATATAATGCATTTCAAAAGTTAGTACATTCTCTGCATTTCATGCTGTAATAAATTCATCCTCTACAGCTTTTAAAATACAGGGAAAAACTACTTTTCACTGCTAAAACACAGCTACTGGCTTGGCATTTTCCTCAATATTAATGTGGTCTGACTTTACTGTTAATAGAATTTAAGAGCAAACAAGCATGTTAAAGCTATCTAAACTTATCATCAAATATCCTAATCTGTTTAATTTAACTTGTCGTTGGATTGTGCATATTTCTTCAGCTGCAACAAACATAAATCCTGTCATTGAACTGAATAATCCCTTTGTTATTTTATGATTTGGGTATCCTACTCATGCATATCAGTGGCATGACTAATATAAATATTATTTTACCAGAAATAAACTTCTAAAGAAGAATTCACTATATGAGAACTTAGTCTGGACAGGTTGTTTGTTTTTTTGTAATGATACTTTAATGGCTTGTTTATTGTTCATATTTTTCAAAGTTGATGATTAAAACTGAAAGCACCTGTAATGCCTGTACAAGAAAAAGCTCCGCAGTTTGTAAGGTGATACTTGGGTTTTTTTGCTTAATGAGAAAAAAGCTGTATAGAATAAATTTACTAGTTAGAGTTAGTGTTATACCATCTATAACAATATCCTATGGCAGCAGTTCCAGTATTTCATCAGAGAAAAGGGAACTCTTGGGGGCATATGCACAGATCATGAAACTTATGAAATGTTGATGTTCCCACAGCCACAGTGAATTGCAGTTGGGGCTCAGCCCAGCTGCCAAGCTTGTGTTAATATTCACTGAACACAGACACAGCTTTAGTTTCAAAACCAAAGAGTAATAAATTGTTCATACTGTAGCTGTCACTGTGAGTGGTGTCTGCAACCAGAGCAGCCTCTCATTAAGGGGAATATCTGTGAGAGCTTACACTACATTTACAGTAATGGATACAGCAGTTCCATTCCATCTCTCTGGATATTTGTGAGGATTGAATATCTTGGATCTTTTGCAGTGATTTAAGCACAGCTGTGCTGACAGCTGAAAAGTGTTAGTGATGAAGTCTGGAAGGGATTAAGGTTTATTATTACTAATCTAATCTATTTTAATGAAACTCAGAATGACTGTTGTATTGTTAGAACCCTTCATCTCTTAATATATGGAAGGAGGAGTACAGATCAGTCTTCCTGTTCAGAAATTATAAGTGATCAAAACAGTTTCAAATGGGTCTTTCCTCCCCTCCTTCATCATGTAAATAGAGTCTGGGTACATGGATGGATGAAAAATGCAGAGTACCCTTTCTCATCCTAATGCTTCCTGACCAGAATATTAATGGGCAGTGCTGATTTGTAAGTTACCCTTTTTTTATGTCATATAGACAATTTATGGTGCTGTCTCAAAACAGACATTTTAACAAAAAGAGCTCTTTGCTTTCTCAGGTGTTCTCAGGTATATCAGGCCATGGTGCCAGCTGGATTTCAAACGTGCAGAATTACAGTGGAACCCCTGTGGAAGAACCTGTGACATTAATGCGAACACCACGGAATTCTTAATAAGCTGCAGGTTATACTGAATACTGACTAAATTATTAAGACAAATATAACTATATTCCATCTTTGTGATCAGGGCAGCTGTGTGAGTAGAAAAGTAGGCATTTCCTTGATAGAAACAGTAGGAGAACTTATAAAGTCACAAAGCAGCACCTGTAAGGAAGGAGACAGATCTACTAGGCAGCTGGAGGGGGAATGAAAAAGTGCAGGCATGCCACTGGTATATTGTGTGTGTTTCTGTAGGTAATAGAATGAGTTATGGAATATCATGCTAAAATGTAAAAATGCCATCCCTAAAAAATTTTCAAGACCAGAGAGCTTATCATTTATTTGAACATTGCAAATACAGTATTACTGCAGGGTACATAGAATAAAATGAGAAAAAGAACAATTCATCTTTCCTGGTTTTTGAATTATGTTGCTAGTAGATATTTTTTCAGGACATTTGTGGGGGAAAAGAATGGCAGCTTCTTGGGGAGCGAGTCAGGGCACTAGGTGGAGCTGAGGAAATAAAGTGTTAGTCAGCATTATGTGGTACCAAGGAGGTGGAATTTCAGCTGTGCTGAAAAGCTTGGAGACTTCCTATTAATTTCTTTTATTCTTGGTGTTTCATAAAGCAAAGCTCCCTGGTGTAACTGAGAAGACAGGGCAGTAGAAGGCTTCTCAGTAGCTGAAACCCCACTCTGCTGACACCTTGTCCTTCCTCAAGCAAGTGTGACCAAAAAAAACAGTAAAAGGATTTTCACTGAAAAAAATGTCAGTGAAGCTGTAAAAATATTATCTTGTTGTTAGAATATTTTCTTCTTAATCTATAAGTTCTCTTAATGTTTTCCCTAGAGATGATAAAGAAACTTAATGTCCAAGGCAATACTAACCTCTATTTCATTTTTTTTTTAATTATTTTTGAAGAAAAGTTTCTTTTTAATGCTTGCCTTAGATCTGGTTGAAAGCTGTGAAATTCCAGCAACACAAACATATATCTGAAATCTTTGAATCACCCAGTAAGAGAACTTCTTCCCACCTCTCCCCAAAGGTTCAGCTTTCCTTATTACTGTGGAAAGATTGTTAATGATTCTTATTGAGGCCTTAACTGTTCAATATTGAAATAACTTCAGTACTGGATTTATCAGGATAAACTTGCACTGTTAACAGGAGCAAGTGTTATGCGCTTCATCTACTGCATAGATAAAAATGAGTAATTAACATAGTGCTGTGTTTTGTGATATTCAGTTAAACATAATACAGTTAAAAAATACCCACAGAAACTCAGAATTGTTATATCTCCATAGGCATTTAAATTTCTAGACTGTTTGACATAGATAACCTATTTATTGGTGGAAGGAGGGTAACTGTATAGCATATATGCTGCATATAATTAGGATTTTCCAGAGTTTTGGGTTTTTTTTTTTTCTCCATGATTTTAAAAGGACAAAACTTTTCAGAAAGTTTTATCCTCTGAAAGTTTAGGAATTTTTGTCTAACTTTTTTGAAAATCTTGATCGAAATGTATGGAGGTATTTTGTACCTTACTATTGTATACCTGACTATAACAAAGTAGCAGCAACCTAGACACCAGATAAAGTAGGAATGTTCTTAATCATGAAGATGCATTGGTGATTCTCCTCTTGTCTGGTTTTGCTCTTAATCTGCTTTATCAGACCTGGCAATTCCTACTGCTTAGGTTGTTATATTTACAAAAAACTCTCTTTAAAAAAAAAAAAAAAAAAAAGGTAAAAATAAATTCAGGCAAAAAATATTCAACAGGTAAAAATTCACCTTTTAAATTATTTGTAAGTTATATACATGACAAGTTTAAAAAAGAGTTTATGTGTTCGGATGCATCCGCTACTCAAGGCTAGCATTAAGTTTTCTCTGCAAATCTCATTATATGCAGCTCATGAATGTAATTAACATATTAATCTATATGCAGATATCCATCTAAATGCCGGCACATTTTTATACAGCAATTTCCTTTCTACTCTCGAGTTGGTATTGGGGAAAAAATGTGAAAGAAACTTGGTGAAGTCAGAATGGGAGGCATTGAGACTGACAAATAACACTTTTTTGACTGTTCTTAGTAGATGCACTTTCAGTTGTCTCAGTTTTCAGGACGCTCTGAAGAAAAAAAATGCAGATTTAAAAAAAAAAAAAAAAAAAGAAAGAAATTGTGCTTGGAATTTTTTTTGTCAATTCTTCAAACAAAAACCACACTTCTCTCAGATATTAGTAGACTTATTTTTGTGTTTGAATAAGGCATTGCTGTTTATTGTCACCTCAACCATTCTGTGATTCTGCAATATCTCTAAATACTCTTTAAAAGCAATCCCCTATAAGTGAAACCTGGAAATCTTTCTCCAGTCTTGTACTGTAATGGCAAGTGGGGAGCAAAACCAATCAGAAAATGCATTTGGGTTATGCTCATTTCATAAATAAAATACTAAGTTATCTGCTGCTTTCCTTAGAGCTTGTTCTGAGAAGTGGCATTAAGGAAGTGCACGTAACCTTTTTGGGAAGTAGATTGGGAATGCCTGCCAAATCTGTGTGCTCCAGCTAATTCCAGTGGAAAGTGCACCTCTCAGGAAGGTATTCCTGGCCATGGAATCTGGCATAGCTGATAATACTTCAGCCTTTTACAAACAAGCCAACCGCAGGAGAGTTATATCACTCTGATTTTCTTTAACATAAACAAGAGACAGCAGAACATCAACAGTCCATGAGAAACTGGGACTAAAAGCTTTTGCATTTTTGTGTTAACCAGCATACAAAAGTTCAGTCATGGGAGGTGACAGAAAGAACTGTTGAAGAAAATGAAGATTATGTAAGAGAATTCATTGTCCTAGTTCCTGAACAAACACCCTTTCTCTCAGAAGACTGATGATCACAGTGAGCCAGGACCGCTGCCCAGGGTTACCTGTTTCCTCTATGTGGGTTATTCAAAATCAACTCAGTACTGAATTTAGTGTACTACTTTTGGGGTTTCTTGGCTGGTTGCTTAGTTATTTTTTCCCTCATCTTTACTACACTGAGTCTGAAATGCAGTATTTTGTTCCATCTCAGTAAGTATTTTCCTAAAGCATTTAGTGGATAATATCAAAGAATAAGTAAGTTTGAGCTGCTCAGAGAGCTAATCATTAGCTGCTCCAGAAAGTTCCCAAATGGAAAAGAAATTTGCATTAGAAAGAGAAGATCCAATCATAAAAGTTATGTAATCCAATTATAAACACTTTGTGATTCTGGAGTTCATGGACTGTTTGCCTTATTTACTAATGAGCCTAATTAAAAAGATCCCTGAAGCAAAAAATAATGGGGATGGCAACTGTTAAAACACCATACAGTTGCCAAGAAGAAGTGTTAAGCTCTACTTCAAGTCTCCAGTTCTGGAAATATTCCTGACTTTTAGGATCTATTATTCAGGAGAGTAGTTGTACAATTACACATCCAGTCTTTATTTCCAAAAGTTTGGAGTTACTGTGATTCGAGACAAATGACAGCAATTTTTTGCTGCCTTGATTTAACGAAATCAAATGGGTGACTTCATAATTTTATGACTCCTGACTCTTTAGCCCTTTTTAGCCCTGTTTTTGACCAGCAGTTCAACCATAGCTAGAATTTTTTACTATTAAGATCAGGGGATATTATCTTTGTTAACTCAGTTAAGGGCAATTTTCATCATTAAGCAGTAAAATCTTTTTTCCAGTTTTTTTTAACAGAGAAAAGTTTGTAACTTCCCTTCTCTCTCTCTCTCTCTGATATGTACATTTGTCTATCTGACCCACAGACTGGATAATCTGGGATCTTTCACTCTCAATTCTCAAGAATAAGCAAATTGTCAGAGTCAGAACTGAGATCACTGTATGGAATATCAACAAATAAGTTATAGCTGAATTGCTTAATGACGCTAAGTATAATTACTAAATGTTTAAAAACTAGGGATGCATGTTCATTTCTAGTGTTAAGTTAGGAATCCTATGAATTCCTAAATGTTAGGACTAAAAAATAGTTATCAATAGTTGAGTAACTGCCTTAGGCAGGGCTGGATATAGCCTTGGGCAAAGAAAGAGAGCATTTTCTCCAAAGAGTCTGCTCTAATATAAAAAGAATAGTAGATGGTTTTATCTGACTCTGCTCTTTGTATTCTTTCACTGTATCCCAAGAAGCTGTGGTGCCTGCAGTCTCACTAATTTAAGGATTTATCTATTCCTACCAAATCTTATCATGGAATAGGACTGAAAAAAATTATGTGGTAAACGTTGTTCTCATTAAATGGATGTGTTAAAAAGCTGATATGTTTAACTAGTCATTCCAAACAAATTTAGGGTTAAAGGAATGAGCTAAAAGACCCAAAAGTGTACAATGATGTTGTATGTATGACAGTCAATGCACCATTAAATTACTGAATGAGAACATTTCAAGATACTTTTTTGGTTATTTGATTTTATGATATTATATTTTTATTTTATTTTATTTTATTTTATTTTATTTTATTTTATTTTATTTTATTTTATTTTATTTTATTTTTTAATCTTTTATTATTATCCTTTAAATTGCCATGGATTCAGTTTGGTAAATTGATTTCTATGATTTATGGGTCTGCAGGATCTATGATCAAACTCTGGTTTGATGTACAAATCATCCTCAAGCCTGAATTATGAAACAACACAGAATACTGGGCTCATGACTTACTCTGACATGGCATTGCTGCCCTTTTTTATTGACTTGCCATTCCATCCAAAATAATACTGAGAGAAGAACAGCACTTCTTTTCACCATGCTAAATGCAAACAGATTTTTACTTTATTGCTGTCTATTGAGAAATTACAACATAGTTCTACAGAATCAAGCAGAGAGTTGCTGAATTTCTGAAATGTGTATTATTTCCTCTAATATATATTTCAACTCTGTTTTCTGTAAAGGATTTGAGCAAGTTGGATGAATTTCATACAATGATTGCAGCATTGTCCCAGTGTACATGCTTAGAGAAACCTTACAATTTATTAATCTCTTATAGAAATGTTTGTCTAAAACTTGTTTCCTCCTGAAAATGCTGCTAGAGCAAGAAAAAAGTGAATCCTCTTAGGTAACAATGGGCATTTGAATGGATTTCACAGGAAAACTGAGTGCCAACAGAGATATAATTGTATAACTAAGTGGCAGAAGTATTCTACTTTTTTAAAGATTATTCAAATTGCCATGCTCTGCACTTGGGGGATTTCTGGAAGCTGTCTTCAGAAAAGCTTTGGCAGTGACATACATTTTCAGATCTGGGGACATTTGCCATTTATTACAAGCTGTAATATGAAGACAAAACTTGCGTAGCAGAAACTTCGAATGAAGTTACACTCCTTGTTAGTAGAATTAGATGACTTGAGTGGCATTCCATTTAGATGCTGGGCATCAGAGGTCAGTATTTGGTGCTGAGTGTTCAGGAGCCAGCTGGCTCTGCACTTGGCACAGTGCAGTGGCTTTCCTTGGATCAGGAGGATCTGCAGGTTCCAGAACAAACCCTGCTGGTGGCTCTGTGCCACTCTGCTCTGAGAGCACTGAGAACTGAGTGGGGTGAATCTCTCTTCTCTGAGGTGCAAATCAACGCTCATCTCAGTGCTCTGAGTCTCTAATGATTTTGATCAATGCCGTGCGAGTTGGAATTGTAAACTCTCCATGTCTGAAGGATACAAAGTTCCTGAGATGAAGCTCAAGCTTTATAACCAGAATGGAATGAGCCTGCTGAGTGCTTATACAATATAGAGCTCCACAGTGAAATGCATCTTACAGGCATTATAAATCAATTTGGGTAATGGAAAACAAACTACAGGCAGCTGCTATTTGGAATTTATGTCTTTTTATTCTTTTTGTTGCTGTCTTTACAAACATAATGGGAAAGTCAGAAAAACACATTATGTCAGGAAAATAACACTGAGGGCCTGCAGGGCAGTCATAAAGGTGTTTAAATAACCATCTCAAGTGTTTGTGATTAGTAGAAATAAGTAGAAAAATAGATTGTTCTTAGCCTATGAATGCACTTAAATCAAACAAAACTTCTAATCAATCAATATGGCCATTTGTTTTCTGATCCTAATGTCATTATTATCAGTGAATTGGAAAAACTATTGACATACCCTAATTCTGGCTTTACACTGTGACAGATTCTTTGCCTTTTACTTACGAGCTCAATCATCAGTCTGCAACTTGTGACCCAAGTGAATATTCTTCAGAATTTACAATACTCACGTTTGGTATTACTGCTTCTCGTTCAGGTCACATGAACGAGAACACAGATTTTATTTCATCTACTGACTTCACATTTTCAAGGAAAGTTTTCATTGTTATAAAATTTAAATGTGAAATGCATGTCTGTAGATTATAAGTTCTCTTTTCAAGGAGAAATATATTATTGTATTACAGTAGCTGGCTGTATAAGCTAGTACATGGTGAGAGGAGGCAAAACCTGCATAACTGAGTGAAGAGGAAAGAAGAAAGATAAATTAGGGACCAGAACAGGTTTATTTCTTCTCTTAAATGTTCCTAGGTGTCTCTAACATAATATATGCTTTGTTGTGTTATTTTTAAAGCATTTTCTGGATGCAGGCACTTAAGATAAATAGCACATGGTACAGGAGGGGCTTTAATTTCAGGATTAAGTTCTAAATCCTACTTATTCCAAGAAAAAGGTAGAGCACACAGATATTAACTAAGCAAATAAGGGAGTAGGAAAGAGCAAAGAATATTTTTACAAAATTTCAATTAAGGTATGTGTGAATAGACTTCATCACATGCGTACTTCTGCATAAGTGCCCCATTCCTACAGGCTGTTCTCAAATGACTGGATTTAACTGTGCATTGAAACAAGCACAGTGATAAAATCATCATCTTGATAGGAATACTTGGAAATAGTTACAAAATAGATGTTTTGTTGTACCTTTATAGTGGATTTTACAGTTCATGATGGGCATGATATATCAAAAGAGAGAGTCAGATCAGAGAGTTAAGATGACTCTTTCAGCAGTACCACAGAGCCTCTGTGGATTTAAATGTAATATCCAATTCCAGGGAGAATCACATCAGGTCTGTACTCTCTCCATGCAATGATGGTAAGGGAGAAAGAACTTGAAACACAAAAGATTAAGGAGACTGCAAAGTACAGTGGTAACGAGAAGCTTCAACTAACTTCATAAATCTTGAATAAATGTCATATCAGGACAGAATGCTTGTTCCTGACATACCTAGAATTCGAGTCAGTCCTTTTCAGAGAAATAAGTCAGGAAATCTTCAAAAGTAGATGTAGCACTCAATTATTTAGATCCGACTTAAGATGTAGTAGAGATCATAATGGACTTACATTTAACTTCTCTATGTAAGAATGGCATCCAGGAAATTTCATTCCTAAAGCATTTTTTAAGAGAAGAAACTGCTTAAAGGAAAATGGGAAGAAAGAGATAAAAGGTTAACCTGGTTAACTGGGTTGATGATTATATATGTCAGAGAACTGTTCTAGAGTAATGTATTTGACATTATATTGGAGTTAATGTGTACCACAATTTAGCAAAAAGTGCTACAGGGGTGACAGGCCAGCAAAATTAATCCAGCAGCTTAAGGAGGATTTTAAGGCCAAGCTTAGAGAGTGAAAATCATTTGTGGAAAATAAGAACAGAAAAAAAAGTCCATCAGGTTCAAAACAGTCCCAACAGATTAATTGAACACTAATTTTGGGGTTGAAGATGTTAAAGTCATAACATTTTATAACAGCAAGTGTTGTAAACAGCAGGAGCTCTGCTTGAGATTTGTGGTGCACACAAACACATACAAGTTAAATGTATAGCATATATAATGTAGTAACCTATGTTACATGAGAGATATAATTTGCTATATATTCCATGTTATATGTTAGATACATAATATATTGCAATTATGTTATAAATATGCTGTATATAACTATGTATAGCATGTTACAGCTATATGAAGGATATAAATAATATATCTAACAGATCCACTGCATATAATCCTATATTATACATTCTAAATTATCTCTTACATGTTCATGACAAGCCGGTGGCAAGTGCACACGGTGTCTGTGCTTAGTCTTGATTGAGCTGTTCTGACCCATCAAGGGCTTTTCAGCTTTGAATCTCATCTATACCTTTTTTATATTAGTTACTTTTTACTTATGTGAGTGGAGAATCAGATGCTTTATAAGGAAATTGAGAGATTCCATTTCTAGAGATAACCTGGATTTTTTCATTCTTTGTCATAGAATTTTATACCTTAAGCTAAAGAAGATCCTATTCAATGCCATATTTGCTTTATAGGCAACTTTCCATTCTCTGTGTGCTATATAAACATATGGGGTGCAAATAAATCTCAGAGGAACAGGTATGTACAATAATGGGGAGATAATATTTACAGTCATGGGAGGGATTGCTTGGAACTTCTCCAGAAACTGCTACAGTCTTCAGTCATTATTAAAAAAAAAAAAAAAAAAACCCAACTATTGCTGTGTAGTTTTGTTCCTCTTCAACACCACCAAAATCAGCTTTTTAAATGTATTATTAAGATTTTGCATTCAATGATGACCAATACAATTGTTTGAAAAGAGATGAGCTGGAGGAGAAAGAATGAAGAGGGAATGAGAATGAAGAAAAATAAGATTTTTTATCTCAGAAAATGATTTGTGAGGTAACATTAAGAAGATAAATACATACAATCTGAATAAGTGATGTCTGAGAAAGAGAAACAAGCTGAGGGCAAGGGTGAACACTTGGATAAGATGAAATATATTCACAAGAAATGTAATGGCATAATAGAGTGATGGCAGGTAGTGGAATTTTAGTCTGGCTCTTGTTGTATTTCTTTGCACACCTCTTTGTTGGAATAAAAAATGATGGCTTGATTTAGCGATCTCAGTGAGTTGAAGTTGGCAGAGTAATGACCTGCTTTTGTTGGCAGCTGAGTTTAGAATGAGTTCTCTAAGTAGTTCCAGAACCTTGGGGATTTTTCAATTTTTACTGCTATATTTCTTCCCAGATGTTAAAAACTCCCAACCTGTTATATATTCTTCCCTATGAAGAAAGTAGTTTTCAAAATAATTGGCTCACTAAAAATAAGTTTGAAGAATTTGAAAATATTAATATTTCATTTTAAGATGTCAGTTTTAATTTTTAGAAAGATCTGTAAAATTTCTGGTTCATATTCCTTTAGAGTGAAGATGGATGGCCACAGGAGACAGTGATAACAGCTCAACTTGGCTTTTTCAGAAAGTATAATACCAGTTGATTTTTATACCCTGTTTCTTGCAAAAGCCTGATAAGCCCAAAAAATACTAAACCATTTGATTAAAAAAAATTAGATCTGAATCTGTTAGAGCAGGTCCAGAGAAGGCCATGAAGATACTCAGGGGGCTGGAGCTCCTCTCCTGCAGAGACAGGCTGGGGCTGTTCAGCCTGAGGAAGAGAAGGCTCTAGGGAGACCTCAATTACTGCATTTCTTCCAGCACTTAAAGGGGAAAGTGGCTTCTGATGTGAGCAGGCAGTGACAGGGTAAAGCAGAATGGTTTCAAACCAAAAGCTGAGAAATTTAGATTAGATGTTGGGAAGAAGTTCTTAACTCAGAGTGTGGTGAGGCTCTGGCACAGGTTGCCCAGAGAAGCTGTGGATAAGCCATCCCTGGATGTGTTCAAGGCCAGGTTGGATGGGGCTCTGAGCTGCCTGGTCTGGTGGAAAGTGTGCCTGTCCATGGAGGAAGGGTCTGTTGGAATGAGATGATCCTTAAGGTCCCTTCCAACACAGGCCTTTCTATGATTTGTGCACTGAGAATTGTGAGAAAGTGAAAAATTTATTTTTAATTCCAGAGGTAACATGAAGAGAAACTTGCTCGGCATTTCTGTATATGCATGGGGATTTGTGATTAAAATCAAAATGGAACAAAAAAGTTTTTTGGAATATTTGCCTTCCATTTTTCAGTGAGATTGAGAACTATTATCTAGAAAATCTCTCTCCTCAAATGCTTTTGTCTGTAGTCAATTTACTTTCATTTAATTATGCTTAGATACATCCTCATAAGGCCATTGTAGAGTTGAAGTCACAGTTTGCATATGTGGAGTGATACCTGAATGAGAATTAGCATGGGTATGCAAAATGCTATTATTATTATTATACTTTCCAGTATTCTTCTTGGGGTTTGAGTTAGCATATATTCAGTGATTTCAGTATCCCTTTGGAGGCACACAGTTTGTGGTAATTGGGAGTGGGGCTGCAGCTGAGCCTCATCCCCAGTTGGCTACAGCTGTGCAGGACAGGTGACTGGTATTAAAGGTAATGAGTGCCCAGGGGCACTGACCAGTCACAAAGGGTACAGAGGGCACACAGGTGCAATGCATGTAAGATGAAGGGTATAAAAGACTGCACTGAAGAACAATAAAGTTCTGATCCTTGAAGCCTTCATCGGTGTCAGTTGTACCTCCACCATCATCGCTCGAGAAAAATCAGTCTGCTGGGAGCTTTTTCCTACTTGTCATAGGCTGTAAGTAGTCCTTTGTTATCAGTTGTAGTCAAATTGTTTCAATGCCTTTTGTCATTTACCTAAGAACTACTGGAATTTAAAGTTACTGTTTGTAATTGTTTTCAAAAACAATTGGGTGTCAGGTTCATTGCCAAATTTGTAATTAGATTAAAGATGCTCCATTTAGTGTATTTAAACTATGGAGCATTGTGCACTGCTGATGAAGTGTGGGGAAGAGTTGCTCATAATTTATTCTGCATTTTGTTTTAAACATAAAATACTAAACCAACTGAACCACAAGCCTTAGGTGGATAGATTTCTCTACTTGTGGTATTTACAGCTTGGGTAAATTAGGTGTACATAATAACCAGCTGTCGACCTCCAGATGTAGTACAGTCAAGCTGCGTAAATTCTGCAGTCCCAGACTCTGTGACTTTCCCTGATGCAGGGCTTGGAGGGCTGCTGTAAATAATTTCATACTGTGTAACCTAATTTCATGCCAGCTTTGGTTTTGTTTTTGTTTTTTTTTTCCCTAGTAATTTAATGAAAAGCATGTATGAGTAGCAAAGTCTGATTGCAGTGAAACTGTCAGAGCTCTACTTCTTTAGAACAGGGAGGCAGAATAAACCAGAGAATGTGACATTGTGACTGCAATGCTTGCAGCACATGACAGAAAATTAATGAGTGAGGAGGCCTCCCTTTTAGGAAAATGCTTGGTTGTAGTTCCAATATTACAGCACCATTAATAGAGGTTGGGCTGTTCTTCTCCCTTTAATTTTGTTGCTCAGGGTAATGGTGGAGTAATTAATTTCAGTGAAGATGGTGAATAGATTGGATTATTTGAATGACTAGCAAAACAGTTGCTCTCTAATGAGAAAGTTTCAAAAGCCTGATTTCTGAATAGGTCAAAAATCCCTTCGTATGTCACTCATGGGTTTCTCTATGTTCCCTGGTAGGAGATTATTTCCTTGTGATGTGATACTCCCTACACTCTGTTCTCCTATGAACTCACTTTCCCAGTACTATTGGTCATGTAATGAGTCATTAATTCTCAAGATTTCCATATCTTTCAGACCTGATGTAGTCTAATCTGGACCTCACTTGTCATTTAATTATTAAGATTTTTAGCCTTCTTTCTCTTTCTCCTCTTTAGACACCTTTCATACTTTTGATTTCTCTCCTACGTCTTACAAAAAAAGCTCATCTTATATAAAACATTTTGTCTTAAGATTTGGTTGGACTTTAAAGCATAAATTAAATATTTCTATTAAAAACTAATTACCACATGACTTGCTTGGGCTTACTAAAAGTCTGCCAAAGACATTTGTCCTCACCTTGTGCTTCCACATGTCTTACTACAATCAAATACAAGATTTCTTAGTCTAAAACAGCTGTATTGAATCTCTGATTCACTTTCCAAGTAATCAAATTAGGATTGTGTGTGTTCATCTTCATATCTTAGCCACTTTAAATTTATTACTGTTTTTGAAATCTGTCTGTAATTTGTTGTGGAAATAAATGAGGAATTAATTGCTGATTTTTAACTGCCCTATTATGCTGTAGTATCTCCAGGTTCTCAATGGAAGGGTTTTGCTTCTATGAGTCCCACTTCTCTTAAATGTTTTATTTGCTGTATCAGTCTTTATACTTTGCTCTGCAGTTTTTCTAGAGAACTTGTGATCAAGCTTGAAAATGATTTCATCATTTTGAAGATGAGAGTGTAGATTGCAACGAGTTGTCACTCAGTGTGATACTAAAATGTTATAGGGAAAAAATTCCAGTATGCATTCTAGAAGTCTGTTTTAAAACCTGCTTTTATTGTAAATGCTGCTGATTTCACTGAGCTGTAGCCATGCAGTGGCTGTATTGCAAAAACAAACCACTATTGATCTATTTTTACATGATCCTGTACAGAGTTTACAGTATAAAACTGTGTGAGTTCTTAGACTCTTGAGCTGAAACACAAAGATAAGCCAGTGCAGGCAGAGTGTAACCTCACAGTGCTGCAGTTTCATTGTCAGAGCTGCCCAGCTGAGGTGGATCTGAGTACATTTGTATGAATGCCTTTGGTTTGCAGCATGTGCATGATCTAGAGTTCCTCATTAACTTCTAGAATGATGCAAATTGTTTTGTGCTTAATTCTCTCTGACAAATGGCTCTTCATAACCTCTACAAGTTTCACATTTGGAATTGCATCCATCGTAATTCTGTATAAGCTAAAGGTGCTCCAGAAGCATTTGATGTACCAGATACAGTTGGAGTTTCCTGACAGAAATTCACTGATGTGGCTTCAGTTACCAGCTTGAAATGAAAGGTGTTACTCGAAGTAGTTTGTACTTTTCTTTCAGACATTTCTCTGCATTAACAGAAAATTGATTAACAGCTTCCATGCACATGTAACTATGCATACTGGAATAAATTAAATGTAATTATATACATGATGATAAGAGAATAAGTAATCAGTGAGTCTGAAGGTGCTCTGTATTAGACCCTCCCTGGCTTTCTCCCATCCTAGGAACCTTGCTCAGTTACCTACATTTGTAACAATCCAGATTCATAATTCATGTACTTCTCTAGGTGAAATAGCAAACATAAAGCTTCTGCAGAGCTGAAAGCTGTGCCACCTGTTGGTGTTTCACATTCCTCCCTGTTCTTAGGTACCCTTGGGTGAACTCATTTCACACTCATTACCCTCTGCCACAGTTTCAATCCAAGGCATTATGTCTTCATGTAATAAAGGACTATTGATTCTTTTTCCCAGTCCAATGAAACAGCACAGATGAAAAAATATTACCCCTCTTTCACAATATTTAAAATTGTATTAGAGATGGATTTCAGTAAAAAGCTGACCAAAAGCACTTGGCAAGTAATGAAAACCTACATTAAAAAGGAAAAAAATCACTCTTTTTCAAAGAGATAAGATACACATAAGATATATATATATTTTTTTTAAACTGTATGTCTTATTGAAGCCAAAATTCTCTTTTAGCACAACTTCTTGTGTCAGATTCTGATCAGCAGGGAGCTGTAAAGGTATTTTATGTGTGAGTGAAGTTAAAATAGTGACACATAACGGGAGTGCATAGAAAGATAATTTTGATTTGAGAACTCAACAGTATTTGTTGTATTTCTAAAGTTAATCAAGAACCAAAACCAAAAATTGATGGGGTTTTTTGAGTGGGGTTTTTTTTGTGGTTTTTTTTTTGTTTTTGTTTTTGTTGCGTTTTTTTTTTTTTTTGTGTGTGTGTTTGGGGATTTTTTTGGGTTTTTTTTTTGTATTTGATGTAACCAGGGGAAATTTCCCTTCCTTTCAATCTGATACTGGGCAAGGCTGGAAGGTTTATAAGTGTTGTGTATATCTAGGCTTAAATTTCACTCCAACACGGTACATAAGAGGTTTATGAGTGACCCCTTCTCCTGAAGTTGAGAAAATATTTAAATATTTGGCTAAACTTTGTTTCATTTCCAAGTGTTGTATGCCATAAGTGCAGAGCAGCTCTATGACCAGGGCCAGCATTCAAATACACTTTGGAGGGAGAAGCAAACCTTAAGACCAAACTTCATGCTTCTCTTATAATACATTTATTAGGTCTGCAGTATTAATTTTATGTCAATTTCTGGGGTTTGGGGGGTGTTTTTCATCAGGAAGAGCTGCCTATTACAGACCCTAATCAGCCCCAGTCTTCACACAAGCAGAGTTGTCATTGTGCTCCAGCTGTTTTGATTCCCTAGCAGCACAGAGCAGATCCAAAATCCCCTTAACAGGTTAGTTAAATAGATTTATAGTTGTTTGGCAGTGCCAGAGTGATGGTAAGTGTTCTGCAACACCTGAATACATATTGAGAAGTTCCCTTTCCTGTTTTTGAATTTCTTTTAAATTTGACTCCTAACTGATTCTTTTACATGATTGCAAATCCAGATAGGATCCTTGCAGTGACATCAAAGCATTGGTATTTCTGGATTAATTTTAGCCAGGATTTTTTCTTTTCTGTGTATTTCAAAGACATTTCACCTTGAAATATAAATGATTTTTGATCATTTAAGTTACTTTGGTTTCTGCTCTGAAAGTCATGTGGGTAGGTCTCAGAGAGTAATTTTAAACCATCATTTGTAGGCCTGTTAAGCAGCAGGAAAGAAGAGAAAGAAGATTAGTAATTGGTCTGTGTCCAGCACAAAGTGTTGCAGTGGATTTGGCTGCAGGCTGCGAGGTGACAGGCAGGCAGGGATTGCAGGGCTGGCTCTGCCCTGTGTCACACTCAGCTTTAACCCCCACGCTGCCGTCCTGGGGCTCCAGCAGCATCTCCCAGTGAAGCCCAGCCATGGCCTGCTGCACCCACACTGTTATCAAAGCCCTGCTGCCACTGGCTGTGGCTCAGCAGGCAGGAGAGCTAAGGGCTGTCTTTGCCCCTTCTGTACCTCTGCAAGGAGGACATGAAATCTTCCTGAATTTGCACTGATCAGTGAAGAGTTCCCTGCTGTTAGTGGACTGTGTCCATTACAGTAGTTGCAATAAAAGATCTGAGTTTCCTCTTTCATATAAAGATGTCATTTAATCTTACTTGAAACAGTAACTTATGGCTGCTAGTCTTGCTCCAATGACACTGCTAAAGGTTTTTTAAGATGCATTTTAAAACCAAAGAAGTGTGTGTTAGTTCTGATGGTTGGATCCTTGTGGTTTTTCTCTTGGTTTCTGATTGGATCTGGTCAAGCATCCTGTCTGTCACGTCTCCGGATATCATTTGTGTGACAAATATTTTAAGCTTTTATACTGACTACACACACTGCCGTTACATACAGGGAAAACATCTAGGTTTGATTCAGAGACAAGCTAGTTCTGAGAGCTATATTTTAGTCCAATTGTTTGTGCTCTGTCAGACTTCCACTGTCAGGTAAATGTGAAACCTCTCACAGAAGCTGAGAATCCTTCTGTGCTACTTGCCTGCAGCAGAATGAGCAAACACACAGAACAAGATCTAACAGTCCCATCCCATTCAGCACACCTTAGGTACCTCCAAATGAGGGCTTTGGAGTATTAGAGGCCATGTAGTCACTTCAGGAGGGTGTTTTCACTGAATTGATATATCTGGTTTGTCAGCTCAGAGGAAACCCTCTGTTGTTGAGGGAGAGCTGTTTATAACAGGGTAGGGGCTAGGTGGTCCCTGAAGACAGCTCCAGCTCTCTTCAAGTCTTTCTTCACTCTTGACCACGTACTCCTTCCTTCCACTTTGTCTGCTGAGCCAAATGAGAGCATTTGAATGGCAGAAAGCAAACTCCAAGAACAAAATAAAGGTGCTAAGAGAGGGGATATGAGACAATGGGATTACTTATTTTAAAGGACAGGGATTAATACATCAGTTTAGCTATTAAATCTTCACTCATGTTTTTGACTTTAGTTTCAATGTACAAACAGGCTGAAAAAAACCCAAAATGATTGTGTGGAGCATTTAAACCTTACCATTGATTTTAAGGATTAGAATAGAAGCAGTTACATCTCAATGAATGTTCTGAATAGACTTCCTTACCTCCCACAGTGCCCTTTCTTCCTTTATGAGATTACACAGTAATTTCCTGGGATTCATGGAGATAGGGTTTTCTCCTTAAGGTTTTGTTATATTTAGTAGATGCCCATTTGTTTGAGCTGTTGAAGAAGGCTAGAAAGGGTTTCCTCACTGAAGATCCTCCTTCAACTATCACATTTACATTTTACAGGTGACTTTATTGCCAGAGTGACCTGACAGTGAGGCCTCAATTCCAGTGCTTACATTTTAGAATAACTACATGTTCAGTGAAACTGCTTCAAGTCAGTGACCAGGGATTGTCAGCCTTATGACAGACACCTTTAGGAACTGAAGTTCAAGACAGAATAAAGGAAGCCTTGACCAGCTTTCTGTTGAAGTTCCAATGATGTTTTCAGCTTTGCATATATACAAAGAGTTCATGAATTTGAATGGTTTGTGACTGTAATTCCACAGATAGCCTCACAGCTCCATTGCATAATTATGCCTATTTCCATAATCAACCAAAGCTTTTATAAATACATTGCATTTCAGAGAAACTTCATTGAATGGTTTCACTTGGAGGAGACCTTAAAGATAATTTCATTCCAACCTCCCTTCATGGGCAGGGGCAGCTTCCAGTAGACAGGGCTTCTCAGAGCCCCAGCCCAAGCACCCTCAATCTCATCCTTATTTTGCATTAGAAAAGGATGCATAGAATGCTTTTACATGATTAGCTAAAATCCGTCCTTAAGAGAAACCTCTCTGCCATTGCTTTGTAAATCCTGGAATTACTATTTGTTGTAAAGGACCCTCCTTGCTTTAAGAACCTGGCATTAGGACAGTGTGTTTTCCATTACAATGACAAGTACATATAAAACACAAATCCCACTTGAGAGCCTAAACTGTTTAAAGGGGTTTAGTGTCAGACACTCATTTCTGGGAGGCTGGATTAGGAATTGGAAAAGATGTTTTTACTGGAGCACTGAGCTGGTACATTAACGTGTATCTGCACGTCAGGAATACAAAGTGTACTGAAAGGCCAACCTTTTCTGTTGCACATTACAACTACAGAGAATTCTTTTTACACTGAGACACTGATGTTTGCTACTTTAAAATAGCATTTTTTCCCTCAACAAATCCCACTGGATTAATTCCTCTTTTCAAAAAAAAAAAAAAGGCAGTGCATCAAAATTATGTCATCTGACACAGAAGAGAAAGAAAATCTGTCTTTTGGTTATTTTTCCTAATCTTTCTTGATGATGTTTTTCTGGACTTGCCTCTCCTCTCACTTGCATACTTGTGAATCACAACTGTCTCAGAAATCAATTATACTACAGCACTCTAAATTTAATGTAAGAAGAGTTTCCAGGTCTATGTGTTTATTTATAGACATTAATATGTAAGATACTTAAAACTTCTAAATACTTAGTTCTTAATGCATTATTGCACTGGCCATTTTCTTTTAAGATTTAGTAGTATTTCTTAAGAACTGGTTTTAGAGAGATTCTATCAGTCTGTGCTATTCATACTTGAAAAGGACTTAAAGATCCTAATTGATTTATGTAACTGGACATCAATAATCTTCTTTTCCCCTAACCTTTATTAGAGGTGCATTAACAGTAAGGTTGTAAATGTGCACCTGATGAGGAGGTAACCTGAACCTGACCGGTGCTATTATCCCAAAGCTAAGGGCTCATTATGATTATTTTTCTTTTATTAGCAAACCTATATTAAAGAACTGAATTTTGAGTATTCAGAGCTCTGGGTCTTTGTGATTGTAGAAATGAAGCAGATAACAGGCATTTCTACCAGTGGCCAAGTAGCAGTGACACAGGTAGAGGATAAACAGGAGGAACTGCCCCAACGCTCATTTACAATTTCTACTTTTTCAGGGTTATTTTGTGAGCAACAACTCCCCCTTTCCCCTCCCACCCCCCAAAGAAACCTTTTAAAAGAAAAATAACTCTCTCCTTTATATACCACATTTATTTCTGTCTAAAAATTATGCCCAGATGTAAATGGACAGTTGTCTTGAGAAGGGAGGAGGGGTTGCATCAGAAATACCAATACAGTCATCTTCAGTGCTTAACATTTCATGGAACGGGTAATAAATGGGATTCAATGACACCAGACTTTGACAGGTTTTGAGTTAATATTAACCATTGAATACCCTTAGTTACAGTTGGATTTTAGGCACAAGCTGGAATAATATGCATATATTATTTTTTTCATTCCCACCTTTATAGTCATTGATATAACAGTAATTAGAAGTCAAGAATAAAGCAAAAGCTGATCAAATTAACCTACATCTAATGACTTGTTTTGTAATATTGATGGACAATTTGATAGTGTTGAACCACTTTTAAACTAGTATAGGTGAGGAAAAATACTTTTAAATAATGTAAATGCTGAATAAATTGCAATTGGCCAATGAAAGCATTTTATCACTACCACACTACCTTTTGTCACTTATGAGGAAATCTTAAGAGTAGAGCAGGAAAGAATGTTTCCTGTATCATTTGCTTTAAAAATTATCAGGTGTCCTGGGAATAATGCTCCTTATGTGCAAATTGGACTACTAAGTTAGAATGGCACAAATACGCCTCCCTCCTTCCCCAGGAAACTAAAACCAGACCTATTCCTTATTAAACAAACATAGCAAAGTACTCTTTGATCACACCTAATATGTATAAAATTCATAGAGAGGCATTTTCAATGCCTGTATGTTTAGGCATTTAAATGTGTGTGTATAAAATTCATGAATATGGAGAGGCATTTTAAATGCCTGCTGAGCTGGACTCAGCAATTTTTTTGTCCCACTGTCTTTTTACAGATGTGATGCAGAGGTGATTAGGCTCTGCAGTCAATACTTCTGCTCTTTTATTGCTGTTCCCCAGCAGGAAGGAGCACAAAACACCAAATCCCCCTTTTCTCTCTCTTTTCTGTCCTCCTTTGACTGTCGTAAGTCTTAGATAGGAGTAGAATCCAGGAGGAGCTGAAATTATATGAACAAAATTTTGTGTTTTGGTTTGTGTTCTTCCCTGTCAGCAGCTAAATCATGGTGTAGTGCAGGCCACAGAATCCCACTGTCCCTGAGGAACCTTGTCCAGCATCTCGGTGTAGGATCCGTGCTGAGGTCACATCAGCTGGGCCTGGCCAGGGCTCCCTGCAAATCACTGCAGTCACCCTGAGGCACACACAGCTTCTCTGACAGACCTGTTGTGGCTGCTGTTTCGTGCCCTTCTGCTTTCACTGCAGACCTTGCTTGTGAAAAGCTTTGATTTTGGCCACCTTTGTTCATGTCATTTGTGACATAACGAAAACGCCTGCTGAATTGTTAATGTTTTACCTTGGGGCAGTAAGATCGAGTTGTCTGACAACAGCTTCCTTGCAGTTTTCAGACATTGGTTCCCTGTTGCCACCCACGAGCCAGCCCTGTTATTAAAATGTTAATAATATTTAATTCATTTTACATGCTGTTCAAATGTTGCTCAAAGACTCTGCTGTCAAAAATCCTTTCCTGTTTACACATCTCTGCAATGTCCTCTTAACCAACTCGTCTGCCACTCTCTAATTGGTTTTAATAAGCTTCAAATTCTTCTCCAAGGAGCTGATCCTCAACTGGATGAGTTGTCATGTTCTCACACTGATGAAGATTGGGTAGTTTTCTATCTAGCTTCCTTGCCCTTAAAGATGGACAGAGCATTTGTATCCCAGAAACAGCAAACTCTTTTACTGAAGCAGCAAATAGCAGAATTTACAAAGGTTTTTCCTTCTCAGGATCAGGTTAGGGAAAAGAGGAGACAGCAGTTCTTGGTTTTATAAAGGTAGTTTTTGATCCTGAGACCATGTGTATTTTATAGGTGCCTGAGGAAAAGTAAAATAAATCTTAATAAGAATGTGCAGAAAACTTCTGCTTGTGTTAGAACATAGAACTTCTTGTTAAAACAGTGCCAAATACAACAATATGAAAATTAAGTAGCACAGTCTCTAACTGGCTACTACTGATTGGAAGTTGTAGGATTAAAGGTGCTGAAATATTTAGCAATATTCATGAAGTTGCATGATTTTAAAACAAGAAGCATGTTATCTACACACTTTTCAAAAAGCAATGTGAGTGAAGGAAAGTGGTACAGAAAGCAACAGAGATAATACAAATATTGCCCACATTAGAAATAATTTATGATGCCAGCTTTGTGTTGTAAAAATACAATTTTTAAATTATCCATTTGTTTTGAAAGGTTGAATGTGTCAGACAATTGCAAGTAAGAAATTAGAAATCTAATAAATAAGAAATTATAAATCTGCCAATGCTTTTACTGTGCCTGTGGACAAACAACCTGTTTGTACTTCTGCAGTGCTGTGCAGTAAGAGAGGGCAGATCTCTCTTGTCCTCAAAACTTATATTAAAGCCACATAAGTAAATCAATTTCCATCTATTAATGCTAAATCTCATTAGAAATTGTGTGGAATCTAATTGACTTTATTTATATATTAATCCAAATTAATTTCCACTACAGGTGCCTTGATTTAAGTGCTTTTAAATCAGATATGTTTATTCACTCATTAGAATACTGGCACTGCATCAGAGTGCAGGATTCTTTTATGGACCTTCACTGACTCATTGGGTCAAGTGTCCTTTTGTGACATTTGGCTAAGACAAAGCTGCTTTGGATAACATAACTCAGCAGAGTTCTAAAAATAACATTTTTCCAGTATAATTTTGGTAACTTTGGATTTCATGGCATAGTAGGTAATAAATTTATTAAAAAACAAATGACATTAGACATTTGCTGCTCAGAAACCTATTAATTTATATTTTATTCTCACTTTTATCTGCAACAAGGGTAGATTCAGGAATATCTTGCTCATGCAGGTTTAAATAGTATAACATGTATGCAATTAATTAATTTAGAGTAAGAGATAAAGAAAAAGCTGCATAGCTGAAAATTTCAGGGAAACTTGGCAGAAATATGATTAACATGCAGAACTAAAATTGAAGACAGAACTTATTCTTCCAAATGGTCATCCTTGTCAATGAAAAAAAATGTATTTTAGTAAAGAAAGTTTCCATAGAGTTTGTGTCCATTTATCAAAAATCTAAGTAGAAGTGGGGACTGTATTATAGTTATCTCTAAATGCAGTATATTTTAATGTTCTAATTCTGCCATTAGTTTAAAATATGTTCCTCTGGTTTTGTTTTTTTTACAGCTTTACACGTTATCAGACTGAATAAGAAAATTATTGCAAATTAATCATTCTTTACTGTCAAAGAAAAAGGCTGAATTTATTGATTATAAAATTAAATTGCAAGAGAAAGTACAAATATGTGGTCGAACTGTTTCAGTTTTTTCTAGGGGTGTATTTAAGTTCCCCCTTGATAGCACAGGGAATAATTTTAAGATAAGTAAGTGCTTTAAAGTCAGATGTAATTCTAGAATGTACTGAGGCTGTTATTCAAATGCTTTGTCTACATAATAGCTTAGCTACTCTTTGCAATATATGGATGAATTTTGATATAACTACTAACACATCTAAATGCTGTTTTATTTTTCTGGGGGTATCCATGTCAGCAGCCTCGGGATTCCAAGGTCAGTTCATATTCGTATTTCTTCAGTTCTAGAAGAAATTATTAACCATGGCAGAGATAAAATTAGGATTCACTATTTGATTTTTAGATGAGCTTTTGTTAGGAATAACCTTGTCAGTCATACCCACAGTTGTAATCTCACAGTGTCGCCTTTTCTTGACCAACATGAACAAACTTTTCCTGTCTTTGCAAGGTAGAATAAAGTTTAGATCTTAATGCAGGATAATACTGAATAATTTAAGTCCTGCTGACCTCAAAATGAACATGACTGACCATTTTTAATCTCTGTAGTGGTGTGAAGCACTAACTGCCCTTGTTAAGGGTGAGAAGCATGTATTAATGCCATGCTTCTCAATCTTTGCCATTTTGCTTATTTTAGACATATTAATGCTTTAAGTACTAAAAGCATCTTCCTTCTGACTTGCTCTGAATTTCTTCAGACCAGACTTGACCTTTACCCAAGCAAAGCTGAACAACTATTGCAGAACAATTATTATCAGCACAAAGTCATAATCTAAACCAGTAAACTGACTGCTAGCCTGGACTACACGAAACATCCCTGGCCAACACTGTGAAATGTCTGACAGTTTTGTTTCTGGAGCTGCTAGTAGGGTGCTGTGGCAAATATATCACTATCTGAGATGTTTGAGATACCTTTGTTATGTGGAAGAACATAAAATATTTTTTAAAATAAATACATTACTAAAATCAGCTGTAATAAATATGATTGAGTTCTTTAACTTCACAACCAAGCAGAATAATAACAGATGAAGATTTTCAGAATTTGGATGATTATATTAAAGTATTAAAAGTTTTTGTATTAGAAGATGGGTTTCAGGATAGTCTAGGAAATATTCTGTGAATGAGTAAAGACCAAAAGAGGACTGAAATTGAGCAACAAATAATAGAAACAGATTGATTAATTACTTTTGAATCTTTTTAGTTGTTAGTGGGCTGAAATTCCCACATGATAAAGAGAAGTGGCTGCTAGAGTATATGACTTCTGATTGTTTGTTACAGAAAATTTAACTTGAATTTGAGAGCAAACCAGACACAGCTGGGTGCTTAGTTCAAGGTGTTTTATCTGTTCAAATATTTTCCAGGGTGCTTATATTTCTGTTTGTTCACATCCATGTAGTCCAACTTAGAGGCAGTTTTTCTGGATTGGTTAAAGACACGTTGGTTGGCCTAAGCAAATGAGCCCTTCTGAGCAGATCTGTGCATCCAGCTGACCTCTCTGCTATTGGTCCAAGTGAAAATGGTAAATGCCATTTTTTTTCTAGAAAAAAATATTTATACAAAACAATTTCCAATAAAATATACTCAGAAATTTACTCATGAGACTAACTCTCCAAGGAAATAACAGCTTATATAGTGATATTAGTCTCAAAGGGTATATTTAAAGCAAAGTTTGTATAAAACTCTTGAACTCAGCTTGCTTTGTCCTTTTGAACATCTACAGTAGACTCATACTTCTAATGGACAGGTTAATCTCTGGTGACTCAGTGGCTGTAGCCTTTTGACAGCTTATAGAGACCTTGGATAAGACACTGTGTGTTAAAATCAATGACTCCCATCCGTGCTCCCAGCTTTAATCAATGCTGTGAGCACATCCAGGTGCATCTGCTGAGGCTTTCACCCCCTGGGCTGCTAGCCAAGGCCTCCAAGTGAGTGAAACAGAGCCAAACCTTGTACCAGCCCAGCAAAGGGACCTACTTTGCTTCTTGAAACAGTTAGGAGGCTTACAAACACCTTATTCCAGGGAATTCACTAATACTAACCCTGCTCAAATAAACACAGGAGTTTAAGCAGTAATGGTTTTTACAGTGTTGTGGTACTTTGGTAAAATGTGTAAATGAGAATGAGATCTCTCTCTGTGTTTGCTTTGCATTGTGTGTGGTAGGAAATGTTTGGGGTTTCCAGTCGCGTGTTTTCACAATTAAGGAATAAGAGCATGCAGCATGAATTAGAGGCTGTCCCACTGAAATGGGAAAACGTTTTCACTGAAGTGTGAAAACCAGTATATAGAAAGTGGGATTATGCTTTCAGTAACAGAAAGAAAACCTTTCCAAAGAGGCTGTTCACTTGCAGATGATTATTTTAGTTATAGTACCCAGTTAAACATGGGGCAATCTTGCTACCCATTCTCTGTAGTTGTTCCTAAGTTTCAGCAGCTGACCTGTTTTTAAATATTGATATTGAAGAATTTTGCTTTGAACAAATGTGCAGTGATTTGGGAATACGAGCTGTACTGCCAGTGAGTAAGCTAAGCACCTCAGTGAAGCAACAACTTTCTCTTGGATCAACTTCTTTCCCTATATTAGGAATAGATCAGTGTGGAATTTTGTGGTGTCAGATATTTTGGATTCAGTTGTTTTGCTTTGTTGGGCTTGTTTGGAATATCACATTTGCTTTTGGGTTGCTTTCTGTGTTGAAAGAAGTGACTATATAGATATATATTGCTGTTATATAATGCCTTTTTTCTGGACAGATACATGCTTGTTCTCCCCTTTCTGAAATAGGATGAAAGCTGTGTCCCCACAACTTCACATGTAAACCCCATATATTCTGTTTCATTCTGGTGTAACTTAACAGGGATCTAGAGCTGTTCTGTCCCTGATATTCTTGGATTTTAGACAAACTGAGCATATGCAAGGCTGTAGTATAGTATGGCAAAATTCCCCCTAACAGCTTTACCTCCAACAGTTTTTCCTTCCTTACTCTCACAGAGAAGGTGGAACTCACTAAACTTTGCTATTCATGGTAAATATATTTTCTATTTAAACTGCATTTTTAATAACAATATCAGTTTACATCCTTGACATCCATGGCATAAAATGAGCAGTAGATGAGTAGCATTATCCAAATTTAAGTTTTTGTTGCATATGACTGGATTCATCTCTATTTTATGGTAACTTCAATGTAAATTCTGTCAGGAAAAATAAAAGTATTTCCATTCATATGTGACTCAGTGAAGGTCAGATATCCCTGAGTGAATAAGGTTGCAGGTATGAATTTTTGCAAGAAAATACACAAGCAAAATCCACTGTTTGCTCATAAAGTTTCTCCTTACTTTATCTGTGCTGATGAGTTGTTCTGTGTACAATCCTTGGTTTTTTCACTGCTGTTCTTATGTTGTCTTAATTGATTTCCTTTTGACTTCTCTGCTTTGTTAACTGTCACTCACTGCTAAAAGAAGAAGTGGGGTTTTAAAAGATTCTTTTAATCTTTAAAATAGTTGCAATACAAAATAAGTTACCATATCTACAGATGAAAAAACTAAAAAAACCAAAACAAAACCACTAAAGTTCTTCATGGGGGATTACCTGTCCTCCTCTAACTCACAGGAACCATGACTTGCCATTAACAAATGAAAGTTTTAGGGAGTTTTTAGTGGTCCCTTTAACATCAAGAGCTGTTAAATGAAAATCATTTGCTACCACATCTGAACAAGCAATTTAGCAAAACAAAATACATTCTTAGAATAAATTATTTTTAGGTAAAATGCTTTGGTTCTTTGCTACTGGTGTTAATGCTGCCTACGGTTCAGAACCATGAAGAACCAGGATAGCCTCAGTAAATTGAAATAAAGTATAAAACCAGCTGTTACATAAATATTTAGTCTCATTTTAACACACATAACTCTTTAGCACATTTTTCAATGAGACAAAATGGTTGCAAAGTTTTAGAAATGTGTTTTGGTTTATGACTTGAAGAATATTTGCTGAGAAAATTCTGCTAAATATAGTTCTCTGTCACTTAGGGGAGTTTCAGAAACCTTAGGGAAAGTATTGATAAATGTAGGCTCATCTGATAGAAATTTATGTTCCAGCAAGTATAAAAGCTTCAGTGTTTGCTTCCTAATTTTCACTCTGCCTTGCTTTATTTAGCTGGTGTTCTTAACTGTAAACAAATGTCAGACCTCATATATATATATATATATATATATATATACACACATATATGGTAATTCCTGATAAAAAATACAGTGGTTTTCATCATTGCACATGAACTTGGTTCCAGTAAAAACACCATGTTTCCTAAACCATGTAAAAATTCCAAAGCACATTTAGATTCTGTTCTCTTGTGCAGATTACATTCAAGATGGAGAAAAAAATTAGCATCATCATGTAAGAGCACTGATTTTTTTTGATATGTGCCAACTTTCATTGCTGCAAATAGTGCCAGGAGTAAACATCTGCTCAGTGTAGTGCTGGCTCAGGGTGTCTCACTTTGATCTTTGAATGGTGTTTGCTGGCAACCAGTTATGCTGAATTTAGAAAGGAACTCCCAGGAGAGCTGTTAGGAACATGGATATAGAATAATTTCTGACTTAAGATCTCCTTAAAGAAAGGAATAAACCCCACAAGATTTTTATGTTGCAAAACCTAGCCAGGAAAAAATTTTGAAATGGCAGTTTTCTAATATAGTCAGCTCCAGAAGGAAATATGTCCATATATATATTTATGTGCATAAAGTTAAGGTTTTTTTATAACTCAAGGGATCCTGTTTGTTGTGTTTTGGGTTTTTTTACATACACTGAAAGTTGTGAGAAGATATGCTTGTGAAACCTTCAGTGTGATAGAGTTAGAACTCTTAATATCCACCACATTTGAATTAATAAATAATACTACAAATATTATTATATGCTATCAAATATTAAGCATCTGATTTGGGCAGCTATATCAGGTGGCTGAAACAGCAAGACAGGAACACCAATAGAACATATGAAATTAATTAATTTTAAAAAGAAAATGTAAAATGGCAAATGAACTTCTGTTAGGAAGTTGATTATTTGTTCAAAATTCTTGCCTGAAAATAAATTCTCTCACAAGTTTCTTTAAAATTTCTTTAGCCTGCAGAAGTACAAATGTTTGCCTCCAGGGATGTAGGTGTGACAGCAGAGATCACTAGAACAGCAGTCAGCTGGGTGCTGCCTGCTTTTGGTTCAAGTGCTCCTACTGGGAGAAATGGCTGCACTCCTTGGGCAATGCCAAGGGAATTATCCTCTGTAAAAGAATGTCTGAATAATTTAATCAATGTGCAGGCAAGTGAGATATCTTAGCCCCATCTTTTCCCAGCTCTGATTTTCTTGCTGTTACCCTGGCTGGGACCCAGGTTTCCTCAAACTCCTTTATTCCATTTACATTCCTACATCACCCTTCCCATGAGGAATGGCTGGCAGGGCTGCCTCTGTGTGCTGTAGTGGATAAAGGTCCAGTGCTGCATTGTTCTGGGAAGAGATGTCTGTGATCATGGCAGTGATTAGTCAAGGATCTGTTGTACTTATCTTTCCAAACCCCAGACAGATTCCTGGCAGCCAGTGGCAAATTTCAGGGCTATAGGGGACACAGTTTTCTCTTGCAGCAGGAAGACACCTGGGTCTGTCTCTGCCTCTCTCTTTAGATGAGCCAGTTCCATCACACAATGCACCATTTCTGGGCAGAACCTTCCTGTTGTCATCTTTGGAAAGGACATTGTCTCCAGCTGTGTGATCAGGTCCTTCAAGGTGTACTTTACAGATTTTTCACCATAGTAAATACAAATTATCAGACTGCCTCATTTTTCAGGATTTCATTTAATAGATCAGAATGAATGGCATTGAGCTGGGTAAATGCAGAAGCCACAAAAGTAAGAGGAAACTCCCCCCAGTATCAGGATATGTGTATAATTTTAGTAGTCCTCACCAAGAAATTGTAATTCAGTAGCTTGCTTTCTATAATTCATAAAGATATAGTTTATAGGGAAAAGTGATGGGGGTAGTAGAAGAATATGTGTAGATTTATTTTAGTAAATATTGATTCATCTAAAGATAGAATTACAACATAACCTAATTTATGAGTAGAAATATACTAAAAATAGTAAATATAAAAGAAAAGTATATTAATATACTTGTCCTTTTCTATTTCAGAACAACAGCTCTATTTATTCTGTGACCTCACATTCCCCTATCTGCTTGGGAGCTCCTTTTCTGTTTCCTTTGAAGTTTTTGAGAATATTCCCAATGGACTAAATTAAGTATTACTATTTAAGAATCCTCTAAACTGAATTAAGCATTTATTCATCGAGATTTTTAAATTATAGAGGAGTCACTCCTTTGAAATGCACATGTGTAAAATGCCATGAGATTATTGATATGGAGAGCTCTGTAGAATTCCCTTGTTTTCCTTCAGGGAAAAAAAAAAAAGATAAAATTATAGTTCTTATACAAATAAGTCCATTACACTAAATTCCACAGGCAGCTTGGAGAAAGTGCAGTGGGACTGCAGATGTTGTTTTGGTGCTTATATGTGCCACTGACACAATTACTCTTTGGAGCTTTACCTCCTCTCTGAGGGGTTGAATTCTTGTTTTATGGATGCACTGGGACATGGGCCTGCACTGCCTTTGCTCCACTGTTGTAAGACAGGGATGGAAAATGCAGTGGTCTGGATCTAACACTGTATTTTCCTGATAAAATGTGTTGGCTCAAATCTGCTGTCTGTTAACTGGTGGAAAAGATGCATCATTCTTGCCTGTTTCTATAGGAATAAAAATTAAGAACAGCCTCCATATCCTCTATTTGGTCTACAAATGAACATTTCTGATCCACGCTTGTTGGTTTTATAGAGCAAACTGCACTCTCCAGTAGGATATGATGCAGATAAGACTCCTTGCTCTTAATGCTGGTATCAAATATAAATTAATTTAGACTGAAATTATATAAAAATAAATAATAGTATGGAAACTGTGCATTTTGTATATATTTTCATCAGTCCTAGCACTTTACACATTGAAGATCCTCCAGAAATCAATGGACATACCTGGCACAGGGGTGCAGCATGTGCTGGAGTGATCCCTGAATCTCTGTTTAGAAAACATGCAAAATTCAGAAATGTTTGTATTACAAATGAGAACATTTGTACAAGTGGAGTTGAATTGACCCAGTGAGATATCCTAGCTAATTAATACTGCAGTAATTAATTTCTATGACTGCTTCGCTCCTGGTTCAGTGGGATTGTATGGACAGGCTGTTGGAGAGCAGACAGCTGCAGGAGCTGAGCTGGGTAGCACTGCAGACCTTTTGGCCCTGGGAGAATAAACCCAAGGCCAGAAGAGAAGTGAAAACACCAGGTCTGGTCACTCTGACCCTCTGAGGAGGGGAGAGCTAACAAGGACTTGCTGGTGAAAGAGATAACAAGGACCTTACCAGTGTAAGGAGAATAATCAGAAGGTTGTGTTTCTAAATGGGTTGGAGTGGAAAATTTTGCCCAAACACAGTGACCTGTAAATACTGCTAAACTGGTGTAGTAAACTGGCTTTGCCTTGCTGGCATAGCAGAGTCTGTGTCAGTCAATCCTCACAACAAGCCTGCTAGCTTCTGGCAGAAAGCAGGAAATCTAGCCTGATCTTACATCCTAGATAAGGCATTTGAAAGCGTCATGACATAATTATCTACTAACCCTTTGTTCTAAGAGATCAGGAAATTTTATTTTCCTTGCAGATTTATGATTAAGTAAGATATAGAAAATATTGTTGTTCTTGTGGGGTCATGTAACTGATTGGGTACAGGCCAGAAAATTGAAAATGGGTTTCAAATTTATTAGCAAAACATACTGTCCTTGTATCAGTTAGTCTGAAAAGACTGTGTCCTGAAATGTAGATTGCCTTTGAAATTACAGACATGTCTAATTTAAACTTTTATTAACTACAAGAGTATGGCTGGAAGGCAGGGAAACACAAATCTGCTGTGTAATGTGCGGGGTAAACAGGATACCAAAAGAGCCTTTAAATTTAAATTGCCTACAAAGATCTACAAAAGAAGTGACTTTCTGACTTGCACAACATCAGCTCCTGTTAAATCAGGGGTCAATGAAAAGCTGACTTCATCACAAATCAACTTTTTTGTTGGTTTTTTTTTTTTTTTCTTCTCAAAAAGAAAGCAATCTTTAGTGAATTTTAGTGTTTTGGTTTGGTTGCTGTTTTGTTGGGTTTCTTCCATTCCCCCTAAAGACAAAAGAGATGCAGGTTATAATCTCTCAGATGCACCACAGAATGTGTGTGACTGCAGGAAAGGGGTGCTAGAGAAACTGATAAAATGAAAGCTTGACTGCATATGTTTTTATTGGTTTTTCCTATTTTTCCTGTATCATTACTATATAGTTTAGAAAGGTTTAATTGTGGCTTTCTCCGTTCTTAACAAGCTACCACCTTTGTATTTGACTTAATTATTTATGCCCACAGAATACGTTTTAGTAAATAAAACTTTGTACAGTACTTTGAAAGCTTTACTTCAGTATGTTTGTAGAAGGAGCTATCTCTTGGTATATTATCAAAGTCTGATTTCTCTGAATGATGATGTAAGAAGTTCATGTATTGTGTACAATTTCCTGAATTAACTGGTAATTTTGAGTTCATTCCAGTAAAAATGTGTTTTTATTTTCCTAACTTTCAGGTGTCAGGCTATAAAAGGGATATAAATTTAGAAATAACTGTTGACTTCTAGTAGAGAACAGCAGGCGTTAATTAGATGCTGCTGAGGATAATTGGGACATAAATGGTTCTGAAATATGAGATACCATGAGGGGTGTTTACAACTGTTTCTCTGAGCAGATAATCAAAATCGTGAACAGAGCATATCTTTGCTTCCATTTGTTTATGATTCCCTAAACTACTGACTGCATGTAAGATGTTACACTCAAAATCTAGTTTAGAGGCCAAGGGAAACATGCATTATATATGATATAATATAGAAAGATAGGTGTGAGCAAAATTGGTGATAAACACTCAACTGGAAAAACTGTTGTTACAGCTGCACCAAATGAAGCTCACACAAGGCACACCTGAGAAGCATCTTGCAAGTCTCCATACTGAGCTTACAGAAATTCCAGGGCCTGCACCTGGCAACACCTCAGGCTTCACTGGAGACACTGAGCAGGGACACTAAGTGGATCACATCAACAAAACAGTGTTGTAGTGCCCATGAACAGAGCTAGGATTTGAGCAATGATTTGATATTGCATTCACAAGTTTAATAGAAAGTGAATTCATTTAGGTATTTTTGCATAAATTTATTCATTTAAATTAATAGTGTGATTTTTTGGGGGGGGGGATTTGGTTGGGTTTTTAGGGTTGTTTCTGGTTGTGGTTGGTTGGTGGGGTTTTTTTGGGGTTTTTTTGGGGGGGGAGTTTTGGGGTTTTTTTGGTTTTTTGGGGCTTTTTTGGCGGGGGTTGGGTTTTTTTGGGGTTTTTTTGGGGGGGTTTGGTGGGTTTTTTGGGGGGGGTTTGGGGGGGGTTGGGTTTTTTTTGGGGGTTTTTTTTTTTGATTTTTTTTTTTTTTTTTTTTTTTTTTTTTTTTTTTTTGTTTTTGGGTTTTTTTTCCATTTGCTTCACATACAATTTTAGTGTCCCTGGGGGTATACCAGTGGGATTTTGCTGTCAATGACTGTTCTCCCTCTTTTGGCTAAGAATACATGTGATCTCTGCAGAGGAGAAGTGCAGCCATGTCCAGGGGCACGTGGTGTGATCCCCCAAACCCGTTCCTGTTGCACCTGCCTTGCTCCCCCAGGAGCTCTTAGCACATGGTCACTAGCGGGGATCTTGGGCAGACCCAAGCGCCACGATCCTCTAGGGCTGCTTTGTGCTGGAGTTTATTCCCTGCCACAGGCACGAGAGTCTCTGTCACACACAGAATTGCCTCCCTCCTTGGGCTGAAAGGTGCCTTTTCACTCTGTCCTGTTCCTTTACTGGGCTCTGAACTGAGCACTCAGACTTTGATGCAGCCCTGAGGGCACTCTGATCCATTCTACCACAAAGCTGCTTTCCATCTTCCATGTTTTCTTCTTTGTCGTTCCACTTCTCCTCCTGTTTTTCTCCATTACCCTTTCCTTTGGCTGCCTTCTCTGCCTCTTTTTCAACCTGAACCAGTGAAAATAAGTCAGTAATGCAGAGACCTCTAATGTGCATTAAAGCTCTTCATTTTGATTCTGAGCACTGGAATACTAGGGTTCTTTTGGTTGGGTATTTTGGAACCCCCAAGTGTTTGGGAATATTTGTGTAGATAGGGTTATAATATTCTGTCTCTTTTTCTTAATATTTAAAAAAAGCCCTACAGAAGTAATTTTATTGCATGTAAAAATAGAAAATTAATCTTAGTTTCTTAAACTAAGTATCCCCTAGCCCAGTGATCTTTCTCAGGCAAGTACTCCCAATGATTTCCCAGTGAAAAACCTAAGGCTATGGATAGATACATTGTTTGCAGCTATTTTCCTGCTCTCTAGAGACAGTAAATAGCTGACTTTTCCTATTTTTATGTTAGGTCTGGATGGGTTATGCTTCAATATTTGTTTGAAAAACTCTTTGAAGCCATCTAAGCTTTCAGCATTCACAGCCTTCTAGTTTTGTTCTTTCACCTGAGTGGGAGAGACCAAATAATCTTTATAACCTTTTTCAGAGCTGTTTGTGATTATATTTCTTTAAGCTGTGTCATTCTGTTCTGTCAGTCATTTTTTGTCCTATTTTATTTCTTTTTTTTTTTGCATATGGCACTGATTTCCTGCCACTGATCCTCCATGCCTTTGCTCTTTAGAGCTTCATTTTCACTGTTTTCCATGTGAGAATCAGAGCTGCCACAGCAGGCAGAATCCAAGTGCTCCATGGGTTTGCATGATTATATTATTGCATCCCATCTCCTGGCTCTACTTCTCTATAAGCAGTGTGAGTCAGTAGTGTTTGGTTTGCTCTCTGAACATTATTGAGCTCACTCTTTTTTCCCCAGTAGAACTATGTATTTCAACTCCTGAGTCTCATTTTTGAATGTTAATGTTCAGGCATCATTGTGTTCAGGCATAAATTGCAGCTATCTTTTTCTTGCATGCATCACCTTAAAATATTCAATTACAGCCAATTTTGATTACTGTCTTTATCACCAAATCATTTGTTATTGTGAAGACCCTGGCGGTTTCTACAAACTTTTGCAAGTCCATTATGTTCCAAATCAAGAAACTGAGTCAGGAACAAAACACAGGGATATGAGCAAATAACATTATCTCCTCTTGCCTTGAGCTTTCCATGTGTAAAGTGAGCTAGTAGTAATTTGTCTTCCAGTATAATCTGCTCTGGATCTCAGTGAACTTCCCTCAGTCCTGTTAAAGCAGTGGTAACTACAGCTTGCCAAGTGGAATGCTTGCATGGTGCACTTCTGAGCAGACTATCTTCTATCTCTTACCTGAATGCCTAAAATCCAGAAAGTACCATGTGTTTAACACGTTGTACCTTGGCCTGTCATTGCAAATCAGATTCTCAGATGTTGTAGTTTGCCCTAATAGCCAGTTGCTAGCTGAATAAAAGTTGTGAGACAGATTGAGATACAAAATTCTTCTCACTCAGCCATTAGTTTAATAGTTTTTATTTTATTCAGAATTGGTGCAAAATTTCCATGTAAACAGAGAGATCTTCAAGTATTGCTCTATCAGAGTTGTGTAAAGCCTGGAAATTTATAATAGGAAACAGCAGCATGGGTAACTGTGTAAAGCACTCGACATCTGTCCATATTTATAAGCACACTCTTCATTTGCTGCAGTTTATTTACTCTTGGCACACACAAATGAAATGTGACAGACACCCTGTGGCTTCTATTGATGAGAGGATTAATAAAGCTTGTACTTTGATTATGACATCCTAAGCCATCAAGCATGAAGACTTCAGCAGTCGTTATTGAACATTGACACATATTGCATCACTAATCAGAAATGACAGAAGACAAGAAGCTGGCAGAAACAGGACTTTGAGCTGTCTCTCAGGAATAGGATTTAATATGGCCTTAATGTATAGCCATGCACAGTTTCAGACTAATTTTTAGCTATATTCATTGTTCTTAAAAGGTGTATTACAAATAAAATCTCAGTATACCCATTTTATTGAGATGAAAGCAGTGCATAACACAATGTCGTTAGGTGGCAATGCAAACCATCATGGCATTGCTGGGGGGTCTTTTAAGGGTTTATTCCAGTATGGAGACTTCATTAAATACCCTTGGCAGGCCTGTATCTTTTCCTACACATTAGCAAGGAAAAATATTGGAACTTGAGGCAAAATCCTGTAGAGTCCCACTTACCACTGTGGGAAAGAGCTCCCTGATTTCAGACGTGGAGGAGACTGATGTAAAGCTGATGTGTCTCCTATGGAGTCTATGGAATAATTCAAATTACCTCTCTAGGTCGTGTGAGGAGTGAACAAAAGCTGCAGGAGTGTTTTGGCATTTAGCCCAGGCATTGAATTTTCCTTGTTTGCCCTTTAGACCAAAGGTTTGGGCAGTATATAGAGGGCTAAAATCCAGCTTTTTCCAGAGTACTCATCATGGTAGTGTCAATAGACCTTCATTGTGGCTTTAGGTGCAAGGAAGATATTGAGCAATTTTGAATTGTGGAAACAGGGATAGAGTTCTGGAAACGTCTGTTTGTGGTCTACATTGTATTTCTCATCTACTGCTAGGTTAGTAGTTAGTCTTGTCCAAACTCTGTTCAACTTTCTGAGCAGTAAATCTATTCTGGTTTGAACAAACCTCTAAATTAACAGTTTTAAAGCAAAGAAGCAAATCAATTAAAAAACTAAAGTTTCAAGGGTCAGCTTTATTAGGAAAAGAAAAAGGCAGTCCTGTCTCTGTTGAATTCTGTAGTATTTTTGCTGCTTTTGTCTATGATTTCTCAAAGTTTTAGATAAATGTAGCTTGTTGGAAGAATCTTGATGAAATAGATATTGTACCAAGGCTTCCTGGTGGCTGTGCAGGGTATTATTTCTTACAACTGTTAAGAACCGTCAAAAAGGTAAAAGTTAATTTTAATTTCTTCCTTTACACAAATTGATGTAGCTGTTCTGAGGTGCTGGCTTTTCATCTTGCAGCTATTCTTCGGTTTCAATCTTGAGCAGTTTCTATTGCCAACAAGTTTTTGGTTTTTTTTTGTTCTGTGTCTTCTTTCTGTAGAGAAACAAGCACAGGGATAAAATGCCTTCAGCCTATCTTTGCTTTTGACACTTAGGTTTTTGTGGCCTTTTTTCCCTTTGATTGGCCTTTTTTCCCCTTGGAATACTGACTTCTACACCTGAGAACAATGTCCATTGAGTTTGTACTGCTTTGTTGGCATGGCAAGGCTCTCCACAGGAGAGAGCAGTCAGAGCAATCTCTCTTTGGTAGATACAGCTTAGAGAAGGAAGTGTTGGAAAAGCATCGCCTACAAATAGCAGCTGCAATTTAACCTGGATTTAGAATAGGAAAAAAGCTGTGAATTAGAGCAAGTTGACAACCTTTTTCTGCCCTGTGAAGCTGCAAACAGATTGCAAAAGCTGGACATAGGTATGCACCTTCAAGTGATGGTTGAATGAGTGACAGTGAAGTGTTTTGCTGGAAGATTGGGGCTGCTGGCTCCAAGTGTTTGCTGAGGGACAAGCTGCTAAATTACATCTGTGCAAAATAGTCTGAGCCCTGAGCCTAACAGTGCTGTATTTATGCATGTTAGAGGCTTTTCTTTCTGAGCTGAGGCCTCTTTCCTACATATAACTGCTCTGTTTATATGGGTTTAGTCCCTAAGCGTCCAAGTTTTCTGAAACAGATCCACAAGTGCTGTCTTAAGAATAAATGTGTTTGTGCTGTATAGAGGAAGGTGAGATGCACCTCCTCAGCAGGGGAGGAGGAAAAATAGTATGAGGAAGCTGTCTCTATGCCAAACACACACAAAAAACCCCAACAGCCAAAATGAGGAAAAACTTTACTACATTCTTTCTCAAAAATCATTGTATCCAAGTTCTGTCATGTTACTAGATGCTGAAGTTTGTTGACTACCTACTTGCTAGAAAATAAATGCTTTCCATTTAGGTACAACCCACTTTTATAGGTGCTACACATCCTTGCACTGTGATAGTAGCAGGGCACAATATTACCGAATTTCCTGCCAAAGGTCATTAAAGAATGCTTCATAATCTGGAATTTTCTCTGTATGAGGTGAAGACTATTCCAGTGAGGCTTTATCTAAGATATCCCTTTGTTAATGTTACATGTTTGACTCTCAGGAGCTTTATGCAAGGCACTGTCTCTTTCTTGGAATGATTTACTCAGTGAAATACAGATGTATGTGCAGTCTAATCCTATAAATCCAAGGCTTTTAGTAAATATAACAAAAATTATAATGAACTGAAAATATGGCACTTTTTATTGACAATGTACAGTAAAATTTAGGAACCTCTCTGTTCCTCAGCCCCTTCTTCCCCACCACACCCCTGGCCCTCGATTTTGAAAGACATGACACTATTTCTGGGAAGAGAAATGAAGTCTAACAGGCAGGGGCTGAGAGATAAAGGGGTGGAAGAAGCTCCTTCTCTGCCTTCTGAGTAAACAATGCAGCTGGCATGGCTCTTGCCTGCTCTTACACAAATGCCTGCAGTATGGAAAGCAAGAATTAAGTCTGTGTACAGTTGTAAATCTGGATCCCAGCTCAAGTTCTAATCCTTGTTTAAATTCATGAATGTCACTCATGTGCTAAGAAAAAAAGGTTATTATTTTGTATCAAACTATGGAGGTTAGATAACTCTATGGGTATGTCATCTTGAAATTGAGCTGAGCAACTGGGTTTAAGGACTCAAACAATACAGAGTTGGGATGATTCTTATTCTCAAATGAAACAAACTACACTGGAGCTGCTTGTGTTGCCTTCATATCGAGTTCAAGTATAGGTAACTCACTTCTATTGTTCATTTGTATTTCTCCTTTCTACATGTTTAGTGGTTTACATATTTATTTTATAGATAAATGTTATGGAAACTTATTCTTATTGTAGCATTTGTTACCTCAATCTGAAATTGGTTCTCAGTAGTATATTGAAATTGGTTCTCAGTTTGTCAGTAGTGTAGTGTTTTCCAAAAATGTATCTATGCACACAATTATAAATGTAGCTGTATTGAATTTTCCTTTTAATCACGTCAACATGGCTTTTTCTTCTCATCAGTGACTGATCAAAGTGAGGTCTCTTTATGACTGGGTCAAGTTATGCTTCAGTATCTCGTAAATGTGTAAGGAACCTTTTTATTCCAGTAATGCACCACAAAGAGTGAAGCCCCTTGCTTCCCAGCAGAAGCAGAGCATATCAGAATTGCTCCTTGAAGTTCAGTGGAATTTATATGCAGAGCTCTAATGAACGGCATATCTGGAAGATCTCCTTTTCTGCAGATTATGTTCATAAATCTCTATTTGTTCCTCATTTTCATGATTGTTTATTCAATATTTTCTTCAGGGTTTTGTCAGACAAACACTGAACCTGACAAATGACAAGAGGAGTCCTCACAGGGATCAGATAGGCTATTCCAGCATTCAAAACTGAATTAAGACCAAAATTCATATGAAAGGATAATACAGGGTGCTATCAGATGCACTTGTCTTTTTCTCATTCTTCTTAATTAAGGCTGAATCAATTGAAAATGGGCAGATTTATTTGTTCTTGCCCTGGTTAATCTCTTCTTGAAGAGTAGAATAAATGCTCAGCTGATGTCAGTCACTGACATTCTCGTTAAGGTTCACTGAAATCTGGACTTTTGTCAGTGCTTTTGCCTTGCCTTCCTGAGTTGGGGCTGCAAAAATCCAGCAGTAGATCAAGTGATAGTGTGATTTATATATTTTTGTTGTCTTTTGTCCTGTTGCTGGGCAAAAATGGTTGTATTACCAAGCTTTACTTATGAATGTTGAAAAGGAGGAAAACATTATATGAAAATGGATGATCTGCATTTGTGGGTGCTTGCCTTGCCCTCTGACACAAGGGAGAGAGAAAAAGAATGATTTATATGTTGGTGTGTGCTGTAGAGAGTATTATTGTAGAGAATAGATTGCACTGAAATATTTTAGCAAGAGATAAGCAAAGGTGTTTGATCGTATAAGATAACTGGGTTTTAAAGATCCTGCCCACTCCTATCTGCATCTCAGATTAGAATTCCAGAAACAGATCAGGCTGATTTTTTTTTTTTTAATATAACTATTTTCTGAAACAATAATTTGAAATGGAACCAAGGGAAATGCCATAAGATTTAAAAGTTGATGTGTATGTATTTGTAGCACACTCAGGCCATGTGTCTTTAAACAGAGCAAATCTATTTATCATTGTGGGTGGGTTACTTAGCAAGCAGCTCAGTAAATTTCTTGTTTGCAGGACAAAGTATCCCTGACAATGACTGGGGCAAAGGGTGTGACTGATCATATCCAGACACTGCTTATTAAATAAGATTTAGGAGGTAAACTTGGCCTTCTGAGCTCAATCAAAGCTTTGTTGGGATTCCATTGTGCTGTTTATGAAGGACTGATAGGTCCAATCACTTGATCTTTTAGGGATTGCAACTCTTGAAACAGTAATTTAGCACAACTGTGGGAGAGTTGCGTATGGAATAAACTATTATGGGTTACAGAAATGTACTTTGCTTTTATACCTTGACTAGTCTTACCAAGTATTGAAAGAATCTCTCTTGATCACAACAGACTAACCCAGGTAAGCTTATTGCTGAGCCAGAGTGTGACAGTGCCTTCCAGGGAGAGCAAGAGTGAAGTTGGGTGGTGGAACCCAAGTGCTGTTTTGTTGTGGAGGTAATTCCCAAAGGGATCAAAGAAGGTGTCAGACAGCTCTTGGCAATGTTTGTTTATCTTGTGTTATTTCAGTGATATTATCAAAGTATTTGGGTGGACACAGACTGTTCAGAGCAGCATTAGAACTTTCAAGCTTCTTTTGTAAACAGTCCTCATGACCCTGCTGAATTTTTTTGTTTCAAAATATGCTTGTAAATAGAATCAGTAATGAATAATATTAAATAACACTAATATTTCTTTACAATGCAGGTAGCTAAAGCGTTAGTTTATGCCTTGGAGAAAACGTTTAGGATTAATCCTGCAAGATTTGCCTGTAGCTTACCTGTTGAAATGAAATGTGCAGAGAAATAGTTGTCAGTTGCACAGTCAATACATACATTCTACATTAGAGCCACTAATTTCTGTTTATTTTGTGCCAAAAAGAACACTTTAGTTATAGCCTGTGACATCTGTGGCTCACTTCTATTTTTCAAAGACCTTCCATATTCTGTTGCTCTCTCTATTCCTTAGCCTTCGCTTCTTCGCTAAGGTTCGGATTTTTGAAATACCAATCTGATATGAGTGAGATCAGTTGTTCCCTCATATAGTTCTGTTTTGAATATAAGGGGAGATGATGATACAGGTTATCAATATTTGATAAACAGTGTCATTCTGATGTGTCAAGGAATGAGTGTTTTGACAAACACTCACTAAATGATCCTGAGAATAACCTTTAGACTTGAATGACTGGAATTGATTTTATGCTGCTGCAATGCAATCCTTCCAGAATCACCTTATGCATTATTCTGAGTTCTCTTGTCTCTAGTTCTTGTTCATTTTGATTGTTATAGTCTTTGGATTGGTATTTTAGTAGTGCTCAAAGTTTTGGTCGAACATTTATGTGTGTAGGGGTAGCTGAGGTCATAAATGCCTGCAGAACAAACATTCCCTCAACTAATCTCTAATCTGAGAGAAGCATCTCCTCAGCTAATGGCAAGTGAAACCACGGAATGGGGCCATTTCATTTCATCAGAAGCCTGAATGGTCCCTTTTCACTGCAGCTGCCCATTAAGTATGTGACAGAAATACCATTGCCAGCCCTGAATTAGCAATGCAGCGCTCTGCGAGCCTTAATGAACCTGAGACTGTTCACAGCAGCACCACTCAAGTCCCAAGACTGCATTTACAGTACTTAGGCAGTACAGATTGTTAAAGAGGAAGATTTTGCTTCAGTCCATTGCCAATCCTCTTGTTGCAGGGGGACTGCACTGCAGTAGGGCCTTCTTGCTGACAATGGAGGAAATTCAGTTTTCAGTCGTGCTCTGTGGATGTTTCGTCCAGTCCATGGGGTATTTAAAAACAACCTTTAATGAGGTGGCATGAAATGACAGGTCTAGAGCTTAGAAATAGCTCTATTGCTGCCTGTCTGCTTGGAACTGGAGAATATGGTGCTAAGATAGAGACCCTGGGTTGAAGTGAACATTAAAAATGGGATAATCCAGAAGCCTTGCCTGCTGCTTCCATAGGGCTATTGCTGTGACAACACAGCCAAGTATAATGTCCCTGAACTCACTGTCATTGCTGGCACACATAGGGAAATATAGTGTCATCTACAGCTGTAGAATAAGAAAAAACCAAGTCCTAATGTGCAGATTGGGTAATACAATGAAGAGGGATCAAGAATACCTTACACAGTATTTTTGGGTCTGTGAATGCAAGGTAGGCTGCACAAGTTTTGTTGCTATACACAACAAAGTTGCAAAAAACCCCAGAATTTGATAGATGTCTAAACATCATTGCAAGAAAATCAAAGATGAATACTGGAGAACAGTACAGTGCAGACATGAAAAAGATTGAGATTGGGGAGCAAAAAATGTGCACTAACTGAATGAAGAAAATAGTTCAAATTAGAGGAAGAGGGACTGGTAAATCATTACATGAAGATACTGCTGAAGTGGATAGTTATAATTTTTCAGTACACAGACAAGTAGTGACATTTACAATGATTTTAACTTTCATGTTAAAGATCAAAAAAATTCCTAAAGATTTCATAATATTTCATAAATGCACAAGAAAAATCCAGCATCTTAATTAGCAAAGCAATTATTTGCCCATTTTCCTTAAAAACTCAAGTTCTTGTCTCTTGCAGAATACAATCCAAAAAATCTGAAGGCTGAGAGGCAATACCATTTTTGTGGGGGGTTTGTAAGGTGATGAAACCACTGAAGTTGTGAACACCTGATGGAAGTAAAATGCCTTGAAGTACTCTTTCAGCCAGTAGTGTGCTAAATACAGTATTATATCTTTGGAAGGCACAGTAAATTTATTTGAAATGCCAACCCCCCCCCAAAAAGCTTCTGGGACTATTTCTTTGGGCTTGCATATATTTTTGTGTTCTGCACTCTGGGTGGAGAGGGTAATGAATACATGAGTCTCTTTTTACCTTCTTAATAGGTTCATTCAGTGAAAGTGTATATTAGCTTGAACTGTGTTTCAAACCCCCCAAAATGTAATACAAATAATAGCACTTGTCTTTTGAAAGGTATAAATTTCAGTATCTGTAGGACTGAGGCTCATCCTTACGTTGTGCCAGTGAGGTTCGTAAGTGAAAACTGTGACTGAATAAGAAAGTAGGTGAGTAGAGGACTAAGAGGAAAGCCTGATGTACAGTATGAGAAATGACCAGTTGAAAAAGATGGTTTAAAAAATCTGTACTGTTTAATGTGTCTTTTACAAATACATATAGGAAACAGTGATGCAGCAAAGAAATTAAGACATTTGGTCATGTATAGACTGAAAATGCATAAAAATTTAGGAAAAGGTAGTTGTAGTTTTAAATTATTTGTTTTGAACTCATGTATAAAACCCTATAATCTGAACAATTTTTTTTTTTATTATACAGTTTTTTTAAAAAAGCATAATAAAAATACAGAACAGGATGCAGAGTAAGAGAGTTCATGCAGAGTGTTGCAGTTTTCCAGGTAACAAGACTTCCCCTCAAACTTATGTGCCTTTTGTGCACAGTCTACATGCTGCACAAATTTATTTTTGTCTCTTAATTTATTCTAACTTTCCCATTATCTAGCCTGTCCTTGCAACACTTTGAGAAATTACTAAACCCTGTGAAGCACAGACTAGACTCCTAGATCAGGTTATTTTATGTCTTTATTAGACAATCCCATTAGAACCTCACCAGTGGCAAAGGAGGGAAATATAATGCCATCAGCACCCATATAGTGCTGCACTCTCCCAAAGTTACTGGCATTAGTAAACTCATCTTACTGCCAAAACTTTTTAAAACAGTCTACAAGCTAATTTCATTGACTTATAAAACTATTTGTACCGAGCAATTCATTTTATGTTCTGCACTGAGGAGCAAATACCACCTTAGGTTTAAGTTGACCGTGTTGCTGAGATACCACCCTGTAACTTTGTATTTTTATGTCCCTGAGGGATTTCATTAAGGTAGTAGAGAAGTCTCTATCAAATATTCATAACCTCTAGTAAATGAAGTAATATCTTCCTTTTCATTGCAGTTTGACACAGATACATGTTCGTAGCTGACAGTACTTGCACAGATCCACAAATTGAGTTTTTGCCAGTTGGAGCTCTGCTTCATGATATTTTACATGTTGCTATTGTTTTCTAAATTTTTGAACAATGCAAAGATTCTGCTTTGTTAAAATCAGCATCCTTTCAGACCAGAAGCATCTGATAATTCATACATCATTTTTGCATTTAACTAGTTTGGAGACTTTTTCACATGCCAAGATCTTCTGTGGGAATGTAATGTCATATTACACCACCTCTAATTCAGGCTGACTTCTTACCCAGGTGGAAGCCTATGATCTTCTGAGAGGTCCAGAAATGTGCAAATGAAGTGGTTATAAGAAATAACACAGAATAACCTTCTCTGGAACTGAAGTATAAGGCAGCACCTTCCTAGGATTTCACGTGGCCATAAAGTGTGTGTAATTCAGTTCTGAACCCAGCTGGTTTCAGAGTACACTTTCAGGAGATGCTCTTTGAAGTAGATGTAGCCGATTCTCATTTGCATTTTTATATAAAGGTGCCATAATGCAAATAAATTGAGCTGGCCTACTTAGATGTTTGAAGTTAGGCATGTATTCCTGCATCTTGCTGAATAAGATCCTGACTCTGCACTTCATTGACTTCAAAGCCTTTCTTTTGAATCACTGAGATTTTCAGCTTTTGTACTGTTTTCAGCCAGAGCTGTCACATACTCTTTTTTAACTGACCACCAATTGTGAATCACCATAGGCTTTTGGTTTTTGTTTTCTCTTATGTGTGAGATACTGTCTGTAATGTTACTTCATTATAATTTGATGTCTTTAATTTGTGTCTGTTACACCAAATGCACAAAGTGGGAAAAAGGGAATTTTCTGGCTCTTACAAGAGGTGGAACAGAACTGTCTATAGAAATAGACCTTTTGTGCTATTGCACCATTCAGTGAGCCCATGAAAACAGTGAAAGGGATGGTTGAAAATGGCATGAAATGTAAAAAATATGATGTAGCATTGTTTCCCCAGGTGTAATTGTAGGTTATGCTGTACAAGTGGCAAGAAAAGAAATATTTGAGAATTATGCAGCTGTGAGAGGACACAGACTCTCTAAATACCTTGTGAGCAGCAGTGTTGAACAAATACTACTGAACCTGTTAAGCTTTACCTGCATGAATCAATGTAAAACATCTGCTGCACCTTGCTGTATCCTACTGGAAGGGCAGGCAATGGATATTGCCCTTGGGTTCAAGATGCTGGGATAACACAGCCATGGCAGACATAACCAGCCATGTGAGTGCTGGCTGAGGGGCTTGCAAGGAGGACTGGCTCATGAACAGTGATTCCTAAGTTCCTCATGGACCATCAAATCCAGCTAAACAAACCTGACTTGGTGTTTATGTAGGGAGGTCAGCCCTCAGGGCCTCCAGTTGTAGGCACAGAGTTTGTGGTCATTGGGAGTGGGGCTGGGCTGAGCCTCATCCCCAGTGGGTTCAGCTGTGAGAAGCAGGTGAGCAGCGCTGACAGCAATGAGCCATGGAGTGCCCAGGGGCACTGAGCAATCCCAAAGGGAACAGAGGCACACAGGTGCAGTGTGGGAACATGAGGGTATAAAAGGTTGGGCTAAAGGACAGGAAGGGCAGAGGCTTGCAGCCTTCTGAAGAGATAAGGTGTTACTCTTTATGGGATGAAGCTTTCTGCTACTGTATGATGACACTCCATGTACTGTGACATCCAGTGGACATAAAATCCATCATCACTCAACCCTGAGGAGCAGGTGTGGCTGGTGATGGATACCAGCAACAGTGGTGTGATGGCAGCTGCAGGCTCCTGTCTAAACTGGGGCTCTTGAGGTGCCTGGGGCAGGGCTGAGTTTCTGTGTGATGGTGAGAGATTCTGGGGACATGCAGTTCTACAAACTCTGGGCAAGTTACAATGAGTAACTTAATGTTTTAGTTTCATAGTTCCTCAGTTTACCTTTGCATACTTTATAGATTGTGATTCTTGGCTATCGGATGGTATTTCAGTAGTTCATGTCAATGTAAACCTCTAAGGCAGTTGTAGAACTTGCTGCTCTTTCCAGAAGACTTCCAGTGAAACTGTAAAAGGTCTTAAAAGGAGCATGCTGGCCCCACAATTGCATACAGAGCTTTATCTTGGGTAACTATGAAACCACTGCCAAGCACCTTCCAGAGAAATAAGCCATGATGCCCTCTCTGATGCTGAGCTCCTCCCTGGGGGCTGATTTAAGAGCAGAATAGTGCAAATGAGCTGTCAATCCCACTTACAGGAGAAAATCCCTTACGGAAGGAGTTGGGAGGGCAGTGGTCAGGGATGGCTGTGAGCCTTTGCTGGTGTAATGCCACACATTTCAGTTTAACTTCCTCCTGAGCAAGCATTTTCTTTCAAATCTTGCTTTCCACTGGTGTCTCACTGGTGCACTTCCAGCAGCATAAGTCACACAGGGTGTTTCATCACCACATGTTCAGACTAGGTGTAAAATCTGTATGGATTTTTTTTTTTTACAAATTTGTTAAATAGATGCATGGGAATTCCTTGACTTCTTTCTCCAGACATGTTTTACTCTGAGGAGTAATGCCAGAAATTAATCTTGTAATGAGTAAGCTAAATAAGATTATGGCTCTTGTCCTGTTCTAATTTCAAAGCAGGGTAGCTGCTACAAGTATATCAGTTAGCTGATGTGAGCATAGGGAAAAATCTATTCAACTGTTACAAGATTGACTTGGATAACTTCTCTGAAAAAGCACAGAACATTGCAGGATTGGACATTTTCTGAACTACAGAAAATTAAATTTCATTCTGTGAGAGGCAGGAGAGGGAGATGGATCCATTTGACATGATTTTAAAAAACCAGAAATTACTTCAAAATGTGTGATCAGCTGAACAAACAACTGTTGTGTTTGAAAAACCGCTCCAGATTCTGATTTCAATCACTGTGATGTGAACTCACAGAAATTGTAGTGAGTATGTTAGAATTGCTCTGGATTAAAAAAGGAGAAGGAAAACAATTATCTGGCCTGCTGTGTATTTGTGAGGTGTCCTGTTTAAAGGTAAATGTTATTTTGAAAACTTCTGGAGAAAAAAAACCAATTTTTTTTATCAGCTGGATGTTATATGCATGAAAATACTTTGCTCCATGGCTAATAGTTCTATTATAAATAATAACTAGTTGTTAGCTTATAGAGGGAGAATACTTCTGGAGGGAAAGGTGAATTCAACTAACCTATCAACAAGGAAACAAAATGTAATTTAGTTCATAATTTTGAAGAATACAGAATCCTATTCTTTTTATGTGGCTAATAAATTCAGTCAGAAAGTCTTTCAAAAACTGACAGTACTGCAAATGCCACTGTCCTTATGTTGTCAGACTCCTAAATTAGAATGAATACATTTTTCTGATTTGAATACAAATGATATTTGCCAGATATAACATGAGTTATCATTACATTCCATCAGGCTTATGTTGTGACTGAGCTGAACTCCAAATCATGCTAGCACAGAAGTTGAATAAGAAGGATGAGTGCAGACCACATACTGTATAAAGGACTGCTCTGAAATTTTTCAGTGTTTCATATACCATAGTGTGCATATCAGAAATTTATGATATTGCAATTCACATGCACTGATATTTCCTAATAGGCTTTAGGCTTTTCAAAATTAAGAGTAATGATTTCTTAAATGAGAACCGTGTTGCACCTCAGGCTAGAATCTCAGCTTGGTTTTGTTTGTTGAAGAGATTTTTGTTAGGTGAATGATAGGATAACTAGCATCAAGAGAATTTTTTTCCAAAGAATTAATAAAGTAGTTTTTATGTTTTAATAATTCTTAGGTCTCTCTATAACTAATTTACTATATCTGTTCAAAACCCTGGAGTTGAAAGGTAACTCTGGAAACCATCCAGTTGCCTCCTTTAAGTCACCCAGGAGACCAGTTGTAAAAGTGAAAAAAATCATGGAGGAGGAAGGATTCCATGGATCCTAAATCATAACAAGCACTGTAGTATCCAAAAAACCTTGGTGCTTTCTAATAGAGGTGCACTTTTAAGCGGTGCTTGTCTTGAGACCAAGCTGTCAGCATGGAGGCTAAATGGAGCTGATGTCAGAACACTTTAATGTCAGGCACAACAAATGGAATTGCTTCCCTGCTCTGCAAGCGAGGTGGTGTGCTTTGGGAGGAAGGTCCAGTGGTCAGCACAGTGGTTCCAGCTGTGCTGCACAAACACAGATGCTGCAGGGCTGTGGGGCTCATTCTGCTTCTGCTCAGGTACTCCGGGTCTCTTATGGGTCTCTCCAAAAGTTACTCCTGACCACACTTGTTGTTATAGGATTAGGTAGAAGATACCGAGTTCTGACTTGTTCATTCTGAAACTCCCCAAAAGCTTTGGCTTGGAGACCTGAGACCTTACTGATGGAGATAGTGTTGATTGGTTAGGTGGGACATCGCTGCTAGGAAAAAAAAAAAAACTCAAACCAACCAATAAAACCCCAAAACTGAGGCAGCATAAGTGAATTGATCTATCTGGATGATTTCTTGCTCCCACAGGGTCAGTTTCCTTATTTCCTGTCTTGTTCTACACGTTTGCCTAAATCCAAACCACTTTAAACCAGCACAGAATTCGTAGTTGTGAGTAAAGAGTGGAGATGTTTTCAGAGTGCAGTTTTCTGTTTTATGCTGAATTATGAGGTGCTTACCTGAGAAAATGTCTTTTATTTCTCTCAGAAATCAATACTTGGGGATCTTGGCAGAGGACAATGCTCTCCCTGTTGGGAAGCACAGCTGAAGAGCAGTCAGGCAATGACAGCTGGCACAGTTCTTTCGTGGGTTCTGTCCATCTATCAGCAAACTTCGCAGCATGTAGTCCTTTTCACAAACTAAAATAGATAAATGGCTTTTTTTCCTACTAGCTGTCGTGTGTTCCAAAATGTATTTTTATTATTATTAGAGTATTTTTCCTCATTTCCACCTTATTTCCTCCTACCTGATGTACATGCTCTGATCTTGATTTATGTACTTTGTTACATAGTTCTCCCTATGTTCCACAGGTTTAGTTCCATGTATTTCAGTGCCATCACTTCACTTCCCCGGATGAATATTTTTCCCTTTTCACTTAACTTCATTACTCTTAGATCTATTTACCTTTGTTTTCCTCAGCAGCTTACCTGTCTTTATTACTTTTTGGAGAGGAATTCACAGTTCATGTTGCTGAAATACTTGTAAATGTCCTGAAATTAATTTTTTTAAAATTTGGATTATGAAAAAGTATGTTTGCAAGAGGGAGTTTTGCTACTTAAAAATAATAAATATATTATTTTGGGCCAGGGAAATATTTTTTTTCTTGGAACTCACTCCAAGTTGTCTCTGTCATAACTGGTTCTTAGAGCCATGAAATGGGATTAGCAAGGTCTTCTGAGTCTGAACACTGCTAGGAGCTCATTAGGGGGTTTAAACACCAAGTCCATATGTTATATTTGAAATTTAGCATACAATTTCCTAAAGTATCCTCATAATTCTGTCCTTTTAAAATCATGGTTATTCGGAGTCTTCCCTTGCCTTAATTCTGGTCATTATGATGTCTCCTGGTGTTTATTAAACATATTGTGTGTGTAAACAAGACTTAACTGCACAGCAAATTAGAAAATGCTCTGTGGTTTGGCAGCACAGCTTTATCTGAAAGTGGAAGATGTGCTCTGGTCTTCAGACTCCCTACATTAACAATAAATCACATTATTTATACATAGATATGTATAAAATACGGAGCAGCTTAGTAGGCCTTCCATAATATCTTCATTTCATGCTGGCATGGGGGAGAACGAGGAGCGCGTAGCAGTGGATGCAGTGAGTGAGTCACTGCACAGAAATTAGAGAGCAGCAGGGCTGATCCTACAGTGACTTGGTCAGGGAGCTGGAATCAGGGCTTGGGCTGGAGCTGTGCAGCTGCAGCACAGCTGAGAAACAGCTGCATTGCTGCCCCACAGCACAGGAGAAGGAACCCTGGCAGAAATAGGGATGGCTTGGATGTTTGGATACATGGAGATGTGAGGCTACAAAAAATATCTGACTGATACTAAGGAACTGGTTGTGCAGGATATGTGCAATATGAGGATTTATTCACAGAATGACTGGGTTGGAAGAGACCTTAAAGATCATTGAGTCCAACCCATGCCCCAGCACCTCAACTAAACCATGGCACTGAGTGCCGCATCCAGGCTTTGTTTAAACACATACAGGGATGGTGACTCCACCACCTCCCTGGGCAGGCAATTCCAGTACTTTATCACCCTTTCTATAAAAAACTTCTTCCTAATATCCAACCTATATTTCCCTTGATGCAGCTTGAAACTCTGTCCTCTGGTTCTGTCAGTGCTGCCTGGTGAAAGAGACCAACCCCACCTGACCACAGCCACCTTTCAGGGAGTTGTAGAGAGTGATAAGGTCACCTCTGAGTCTCCTTTTCTCCAGGCTGAACACCCCCAGCTCCCTCAGTCGCTCCTCACAGGAATTGTGTTCCAAGCCCCTCATCAGCCTCGTTGCCTCCTCTGGACACGCTCGAGCGTCTCAACGTCCTTCCCAAACTGAGGGCCCAGAACTGGGCACAGCATTCCAGGTGTGGCCTCACCAGTGCCGAGTACAGGGGAATAATGATGTTCTGCTCCTGCTGGCCACACTGTTCCTGATCCAGGCCAGGTGCCATTGGCCTGCTTGGCCACCAGGGCACACTGCTGGCTCATGTTCAGCCGGCTGTTGAGCAGTGCCCCCAGCTCCCTTTCTGCCTGGGCACTGTCCAGCCACACCGTCCCCAGCCTGTAGTGCTGCAGGGGCTTGCTGTGGCCCAAGTGCAGGACCTGGCACTTGGACTTGTTAAACTTCATCCTGTTAGACTCTGCCCATCCATTCAACTGTTATGTGCCATAATGCTGGGTTTAATGTGAGCTGTTTAAAACACGTATGGAAATAATTTCATTTTGCTTTGAGATTTCATTTCAGAAGGATTAGATCAGAAGCATGTTTTGTACTGAGTTGTTGTCAGGCTGCTTTGGAGGATGGGCCACTGCCCCTGGGGTTGCTTGGGAGGTGCTGGAGTCAGCATATTGGCACTGGGTGCATCCTGCAGAGAAACCTTCGTTCAGCATTCTGCTGCAATGGATCAGTGTTTTCAATCCAAGGCAGCCCCTAAATCTGATTCAGCTAAAGATTGGTCGGGTATTCCACCTCTGCTGAAATGAAGACGTTACTTCTGGCTTTGCTTTGCTTTGTGGTTTATTTGTTTTGAGTTTTTAAATTGTATTTGTTGGTTTGCATTGATCTTTGTTTTGAAAAGGAAGGAAACAGTAGTAACTTTTCTTGCTTTCTTTCCCTAATTTTCCCTATATCTGCTTTTCATAATCTACCAAGCAAGAAACTCATCAACAGAGGAGAAAGGTGCAGGAAAATTGTGTGTAATGTACATAAAACATTTTTTTAAAAAACCAAATATTTAGCTAGGATTCATTAAATTTGCATCCAAATTTGGCGAGAGGTTTACTGGTTTAATTTATATTGCTATGCTGTATAATTCAAATAATTACAGCAAAAAAGTCTGACCCCCTCCCCAAATATTAAATATTTTATGTGATTTTTTCTCTAGATCAACTAAGCAAGAATAGGAAGCACATTATTAAGTGACTTGAATACTCATAGAAGTTGAATTAGAATACTCAGTTTCTTATTAGAAACTTCTTTCCAAAAGAAGTTCTTATTACTTTCCACCTCTATTATTCCTTAACATTTCTTCCTATATGAGACTGTAATAAGGTTAGTGCTGTATTGTTACACACATTGCTTGTTCAGGTTCTTTTATACTTAAGGGGATTCTTTTTGCCAAATATTGTTTATAGGAAAATTTCAGATCCATTCTAATGCCTTGCAAATGAAAACAGTTGTTTCTGTAACACTTCCCCATTTAATTGTTTTAAGGGACTGCTAAATCCATTAGTGAGGGTACTAATTGAGAGGAATTGCAGGAGGAATGGCAGGATATTTTTCAAATTAAAACAATCTTTTTTATTAGTTGAGTTGGGAAAGCATAAATATAACTTCTCATGTTTTCCATATTTGTAAGGTAAAAAGATTAATATAACAATTATTTTTCATGTCTAGTATACACATTACTGAACTGCTGTTTATGAAGCTACAAATTTAGCTCTCTGTTAATCAACATATTGAAAAAAATGCAGGTAAATTATTACTGCTATGAATCATGAAATTTCAATAAGGATGCAATATAGAGTGTTATAAAGGTTCATTTATAATATTTCTGAATTGGCTGCATCCATGACACTGAATTATGTTTAGAAACTGGAGAATTTTATTAGAGTGCTGTGGGGAAAAAAAATTAAAGCATAAAATCATACATTTTAACATGGAAGTTACTAAGTAGTAGGAATTAAATATGAGAAGATAATTGTTGCTCTCTCTAATAAGTACAACTCTTCTAGTAAATATTCTCCTTTTCTAGTAAATATGAATATTCTATTCCAAGAAATGTTGTCCAATTCTAGTAAATGTTGTAGCCCCAGAAAACCTTGAGCTGGTGTAGCTGTTGCCTCAAGACTGGAATAGTGAATAAGGGAATTCACGTGTGAGACCTATCTGGACCAAAGGGGCTTGAGCCCCAGTGTGTCAGGTTTGTTTGTTGTATTAATGAGTTCATGAAACAAAGTTTATATCACAGAGTACGTTGTCATGTGAATCTGAGATGCAAATGGACCATGACAGCTTTTCCTGGAAAACAAACAAAAAATGTGTATTTTTTGGCAGGTTGTCCTTATTGTCAAATTTATAATAAGACATAATTAAACTCGGTAGGATTCACGTTCTAATTAAAATATGGTAAGAATTTATTCTGTTATCCCATGACACTTTCATAAGAGATTACCTTCTAGTTTCATCAAATTTTTCATTAAAAAAAAACAGAAGCCAAGAAAAAAAACAACAGGGCAACTGAAGGAAATTTAAAGATGCCAAAATTTGAGAGCCTCACATGAGATGGGGACGTGAGATTGCACCCTAGCAAGGGGTTATGGAATGAGTTGTTCTGACCCACCTTGGTTTTTTTATACTGAAGAGAGGACAAATAAGGGGATAGGTAAAACAGGCAGCTTGTAATGGAGGAATGAACAGAGACATGGAATCAGCAGCCAGGAGCTCTTTGTACCTCATGTTTTGGTGCCAAACAAGTTTGGAGAGACTTAGAGTTTGAAAAAAAGCCTGCTCTTCAGGATAAGGATGCAAAAGGTAATGCAGAAAATTAAAAGATAAGAGACTAAATTTATGGCACATTTATTTGTTTATGCCATGCTTTGATTTTCACAGGCTCGAACTTTGTTTATGAAATGTTCCCATCTATCTGTGACATGAAAGGCATTGAATCTTGGATTCAGGCAAGAAGTGAGAAGGGAGTAAATATGAATTTCCCTTGCTGTATAAAAATTCAGGTGTAGAAATAGGTGTTGATTGGGGATAGTTGTGTGCAATGCTGCCCATGCATCATCTTCCTCCCCGAACTCGGCATGTATGGAGTGATTCAGAAGGAATAGAGCTTAGAATTTATCTGCATTTCCTAGCTGGATTGAGCAAAGCAGACTGGTGGGGTAGAGCAGTAGTTTGTAGGTTCCTGTTTAAAGGAGAAGGAAGCTGAGAAGGAACGGAGTAGCTCACCTGAACTGCTCTGCTGTGAGAGGGAGGGACTTGTTTGCAGGCAATGAAAAACAAGGAGGGTGTCAGGAGGGCACACTTCCCTTTTTTCCCCCCTTTTCTATTTTCTTTCTTCTGTCACAGATTTAGGAGTTCTAGGGAAGATTAAGGAATAGTATCTCTATCTTTCTGTAGGAAAAGAACTATGATGTAAAGGCTGCTATCATTAGCCCATGGCAGAAGATACCCATGAGTGCCTGGAGAATCTGTTCAATTATAGTCAAGTTTCTTTCGTGCTCAGTTGAGAGGGCAATACTGTTTTCTCTCAGCAATTTTACATACCTAGAACTGTATATATTTAAATTTCTGGAGGATGAGCAAAAAATGAAAGGAGTTGGTAATCTTAAAGTCTTTTCCAGCCAAAATGCTTCTCTCCTTTTGTAACTAATTATTGTTCAGTGAGCTGTAAGATTGCACACAGAGACTGAAATGCAGTGGAAGAGTCCAGTTCTGGTGTGAGTCTAACAGCAAGAGCAGAACTATCTACTCACCTTGTGACTTCTCATGCTGATAGGTGTCCTCTCTATCCCCATGTACCTCAGGAATACAACAGTGCAGAGACACTGAGTGTTGTGTGTAAGAGGTGCCTCAGCAGTGACACAGATGTGACTTGAATAGGACTGAGTAACTACCAGAAATAACACATCTGAGCCTTCCTTTGGAAATGAGGGCAATAAAGAAGTCTGTCTGTATTTCAGGAGGTATAAGTCAGTCAGGAAATACAGCAGTGCAAGGTAAACTCTCCCGAGTTTCAGCACATTAAATACTCGCCTGCTTATGCACAGTAGTGTTAGTGGGAGAAGGAAGGGTGGCTTCATTGCATCTTGATAATTGCTTTTGCATTAATTAATTCAATTTAATTTTTTTCATTGTATCTTCTATGCTTGTTCTTGCAGCACCAAATGACACTAAGACTATAGTTACTTTTAAGACCATTAGAGAAATCAGATTTGTAAAAACAATTTAATAAAAGCATTGCAGGGAAATTCCTTCCAGATTAGTTTTCAAGAGCTGTGTTTGGAGCAACTTGGCAGTTCCCAAACAAGAACTGAACTTGCCATGCTCTTTGCCCCCATCTTCCCTGCCATATCTCCCAGTGGCTGGAAAAGGTTGGGTTCTTTGGGAAGGTAGCAGTAGGAGAAACCTGTTCTGTTTCCAGTGCAGACTCATTACTGATTCAATTTCACTGCAAGGACCTGTAAAACCAGCAGCTTATTCTTCCTCCTCTCCATCAGCATCCTCCTGTGGAAAAAATGAGACAGGAAAGGAACAAAGGCAGCAGCATGAGACCATGTCAGTTGTACTTAACAAGTTCTACATGTGAAAGCCACCAGCTGTTAGGGGGGTTGTGGTCTCTGGTGCTTTTTTCACCAAGGTTTAAGAGCATTTTTCCATTCATAGTTACAAGTTTACCCAAATGTTTTTTTGAAAGGCACTTGCTGGTTATGTAGACTGAGTATAAGCATTTGGGTTTAAAAATGCTAGAGTTTTTTTTTTCCCATTCAAACTTTGTTATGAATTTCAAAGTTATCCAGGACAGCTACAGTGTATTCCTTCTCAGTAGATTTGCTTCAACACAATCCTACAGAGCCTCCAGAATCACTGGCTTGTCCCAAATCATCTTTAGCATCTGTGGTGCTCAGGTGTTTAACCCGGGTAGTGAGATGCAGCTGTTGTTTTGTTAGCAAACCTCCTGCCCTATACCTTCAGGAATCACTTCTCCCAAGCACATGAAGTCTTGTGCAGCCTGATGGAAGAGCTCATCAAAATTAAGTGATGCAGCTCTTGCAATTGCTTTAGTCTTAACCCTGTTTCAGGAAAGGGAAAGCAGATTTGTTGCCTACGAGGAAAACAGACAAGCAGATTGTTAATATGCTGTGCTGCCATCTAAAGAGCCCAGGAGGTTGTAAAGTATGTTGACACCTTAGAGATTGACTCTGCCTCTGGAAAGTTGAAATCTATAATTTGATAATTCCTATTCTATAGCATGCTCTGATCCCTTTAGGAGCAATCACCAGCATATGAATTCCTATGGCTTAAAGAAAGAAAAAAGTACAAACCCCTCAATTTTCCTCCTCTTTTACAAGGCACTCAGGACTTAATTTAGCAAATTGTTCTTCCTGTACACGCAAGTCTCCCAAAACTATCATCAGCTCTAGTTATTGCCATGTATTTTTTCTATGTTTTCATTAAAATAGCCTTTTCTACAGCTGCTGTAGTTGCACCACACATAGCTGCAGGATTATGGTACTTCTCTCTCTCCCTGGACCAAGCAATTGCCCCTTGCAGCAGGTTCCAGGGGACACCTGTGAGTGACCAGCCACCCATGGAGCCCGAGGGCTTTGTCTCCAGGAGAGGCTCAGGGCAGATCTGCAGTGTAGTTGTGCTGAAGTCACTCTGTAATTCACCTCATTACTGCACATATGCTTTTATCCATGCGCAAAGACGCCAATATAATTTTTTTTGTGTACTAACCAGAGAATACTGGGGTGTTTTATAGTGATGCACAGAAGTAGTAGTAGTAATCCCTTTAGTCAGAGTGTTCTGTCACTGTGCTGACTGTATTCTGAAGGGGTGGGACTATCCTCTAGAAAAGACATGCCAAGCACTTTGTGTGTGCAGAAACACCACAGAGGATTCAGAAAAGTTTTTAAAAATACTTATGATTTTCCTTTACCTTACCTCTGGCTTCTCTTTGACTCCCAGGATTTTAGTGTACTTTTTTCCAATTTTTCAGGAAAAACCCAAAAAGGGAACAAAAATCCTTAACATAAATAATTCATGGGAGTGTATAGTATAGTTGGTTAAAAATAAAACCAATTTTATTTTTCATTTATGGGCAGGAATGCATTGTCAGGAAAGTGAAATGTTGAAGAGATTAAATCAATTCGAATTTGGCTTGGCTGTTTTAAAATTACATGTGCATTTGTTTATTAAAGGATGGTTTCTCAGGCAAGCTATTCAAGCCTTTAGTGTAATTTCTAGTATTTTTTCCTACTATGAAACATAATTTTATAGTGATTTACATGCTGTTTTCAGAGGAACATTTGAATACTTGCAAGAGAGCCCTTATTAAATTGGTAAAATAAATGTCATTAAATACACAGCTTGTTGCCTGACATGCCCAAAATGTTGCACATTAATGGATTAGAGCTTTATTTATAGGGGCATTAAAATATGTCACTTTTATAAAATTAAAGTTTGCTTACAATATCACAATTTTTTTCCTCAAACCACAGGCAGACTCATTGGATATTTTATTTTAATAGATCTTCCATGGGCTAGAGAAATAAAGTTCTATTCTTTGTTCTACTTACAAATCTAAATGTGAATGTAGTTAAAAGCTTGGTAAATTCAAAATCTGAGAATTTTCATGTGTGGGAGATGGCTGGAACTGCAAGGATAAATATTAGAGATAAATAGAATGCAAGCTCTAATTTGGATAAATTATTGTGAAGTGAGACTGTTTAGCTAAAACAGCAGAGAGGCATGTGAATATACAATGTACTAAAGAGATTAATCAAAGAGAGGGCCGAGAATTATAGATGAGGTGTCTCGACTGTTGTGCCTTTATGCTGTATTTTATAGCCAGCCCTCTGCTTTACTTGCCAAAATCATTGCAGGAGATTGTCACAATATTTCATTTTAAGATACACAGGCGTGACTTTTGATGTTTTCAAAAATACACTCCCTACAGTTCAAGCAGGGTTCTTTCATTTGTTCATCTCAGTCTGATTTTCCTTTCAATTTGTTGGACACGTTTCAACCGGTCTGTTTCACATTGGGCATTACAGAACAAAACCAGAACAAAGCGGAGAATTTTGTGAACATTCCCTGTCTATTTAATCTGCAAACCTCAATATGGGAGTTTTGACAAACCTTTTTCAGAAGTGGTCTAATTTTCCCCCTTTAAGGAAAGCTAGGAAGTGCAAAAGCTGTGCTGTTTAGCATGTCCCAATATGTGCAGCAGCACAGAAACAATCTGTCATACACACTGTCCATATTCCCAGCTCTGAAGGAGCTCATTATACATTCCCTGTGTTTGTGACTTTATTGATCTTTTGTCATTCCCACCGAGTGAAACTGATATTTTCTAACAAAATGTAATTTGCTGGAACAAACAAGCAGTCAAGTGCTGATGAAAAGGATTCAAGGAAATGGCCACTGTGCCACTCCACAGGAGTTTTGTGGGCCAGTTCTGCTCCGTTGATGTCTGCTTTGCATGCACTTTGTGATGCTCATGGTCCTTATTAGCACTGTGCCTTTTAATTAAAAATAACTACATTTTCACTTATTAGCCTCAATGTTCCCAAGCTCATTAATTGGAATTTTCCAGAGTTCTGATAGGAATTAGTCATCTAACTTCTACTGAATTTTAATGCCATTTTGATGTATGCATGCAGCAATAAAATATTTCCTGAAAGAGCCTGTTGGCTGAGGTAGCTGTTTGTGTGCAAGTTTGGTGCTGTGTTAAGGAAACTGGGTTTTCACAACTGAGAGTGGGCTCTTAGTCCCAAGAATTTGTAGACTCCTGGGTTGTAGAAAAAATGAGGTGTTAATTCTAATAACTGAGACTCAGCCTCTTCCTAAGAGCTTTGTGAGAGACACAAAACCCACAGTGGTTGTTTTGGGTGAAAAAGCTGGCACAAACTATGCCAAAAATTTTGTTTGCATCCTTTTTTTTTTTTTTTTTGCCCTTGAAAACAGCTCTGAGAGTAGGAGGGAATGTCCAGGCCAAGTTCTGGACAAAGCTTTTTTTTTTTTTTTGCTGTGATTCATACATATTTGAGAAACAAAATTAAAATTACCTCTCATACAAACTACCCTGAAAGAGCCTCTATTCCTCAAAGTTCATTACTCTGCTCTTTCAGAGTGGTTAATAGGAATATTGCTGCTATTGAAAGAAGAAATGGAAGATGGCTTGTATTTCTTGGCAGTGGTATATAAATACTAAGGTAGTATTTTAAAGCTGAAAAAAAGAGAAGTAAAAGTAATTAAAATGTTTATTCATTGTATTGCTGTAATGTGAAGACTCAAGTACTGAAGAATGCTCTAAGAAATAGAGAAAAAATATTTTGATGCCTATATTCATTAAGCATTGAGAATTAAGTTTAAAAAAATGGAAATAATTCCGCAGTTTTCTGTAAAGAGTGTGTTAATTCCTCCTAGTTTATTTATGTGCAGAATATTGTCCAAATGTTTCATTTGCCCTCAAGCCAGTACCTAAACAAATATAAGAGAAGAACATTAATATTAATTTTTGGTTCTTTGCAGTGTTTCTATTAATCATATTACTGTGTTTTATTTCACCATTACTTCTACTTCAGTCTTTTTGAGGCATCTTTGGCATTATTGATTTCATTTTTGGTGACTCTTGCTTTACATTATAATCATATTGCCTTTTTGGTATTTAGCATGAAACACCTGGAATTTATCAAAATCGCAACTGAGTGGTTCCTCTACTATTTTTTTTTCTTTTCCTTTGTTCTCTTTCAAATCTAGCAATGTTCTTGTCTCTCTTAAAGAAGTTGAATGTCTGACAGCAGAAATAAGGCCATTAAGCCTAATCTGTTTGTAACTGCTAGGAAGCTGCTGTAATTGATTACCAGCCTTGACTTCATGTTAGTTACTCATTAATCTAAGATTAAAGAAACCATTTTGCACAGGCAAATTCAAGGCTCAGTCTACTCAGTGAATTCACAAACTGCTGTCTTCATTTATCTCTCTTAGAACTATCTGCAGTGTTAGAAGAAGTCTTACCATGATGTTTTCTTTGGCTGAGGCTGGGGGACATCTCAGGGAGGTCCTTTAGGCTCTTGTTTAAGCCCAGCCTGTACCCATTTCTTCCGTCCTGTAGCCAGTGCTCCTACCTCTGTAAGGGTATGGAGCTAATTAAGACTAATTTCTAGGATTTCTCTCTGTCTGATGTCTTTGACCCAAGTCCTCCACTATGATGCTTTATGTTTACCAAACAAAGCAAAACATGAAGCTGCTGCTTGCCTTAAACTGGAAATTCATAAGATGGTATTATCCCATGTGAAATAAAAACTAAATACAAAAGTCTGTATTTTTCTATTATCTCCTTTCTTCAGTTAATATTTATTATTTATATGTGCTTACACAAGTACTCCAGCAAACAGAGATACAGAGTGTTTGGGAAAATGTGTTTGGGAAGGGCAATGGCATGAGCTTGTGTTCTTTTTTTATAGATAAATGCACTGATTTAGAAGTAGGAGACAAACTCCTGACTAAAACAAACTTACTATTTTGTGAGAACAAGGGCTATGAAACGCTTTTTTACCCGATCTTAAATATTTAGATGCTGTCTTACTTCACTGCATATGCATGTACCATTTATTTTCATGCAGTTTGGGCATACAGGCATCATTTAGAATTCTCTGGGACCCCAGATTTCAATGAGCACATAAAAAAAATGAAGTAACAACTCATTTGTCTTAGGTAATGTATTCCCAAATTTCATTAGTTAATATGTATATATTGTTCCAAAGAGGATTGTGAGTTTTGTTGCTGTATTCTGGTATATTTCTGCAGATTTCTGTATTTGACATGTGAGTTAAACACTACCACTTCCAAGAAACAAACATGCAGTCAGGCAAACCTCCAGCAAGAAGAAAAATGTCAGCTATCACTTGATTAGATTTTTGGTTTAAGCTAAAAGCTGAAATTTGATTGGCTCACAGCAGAGCCAACTCAAATCACACATGCAGGGAAAATGTAAAGATTTGGTCAGGTTTTTAAATAAGTGGTCTTCATGCAGAAGTGATTTTAATAATCCTCCTTCTCAGAGGCTAAAAGAGTTTTCATTATGCACACACAGAGTGTTCAGAAATAATCTGAATATTTACTGTAAAGCCTAATTTCATTCTGCGTGTCAAGTCTGGCTTGTCCAGCCACAAATATTGTCCTCAGTGAGTTCTGCATTAAAGGTGTAGTGGTGTCACCATGGCATCCTGTCCCTTTCTAAATTTTCAGTCTTCTTGTCTTTGCTTCTTAGCGGTGCTTTTTGTAGAATGGCAGACTGAACTAACATACAGTATTGGTACATTTACTCAGATCTGAAGTTCAGAATAATAATCATTAAAAAACAAAAAAAAACAAACCAAACATCTTGACAATTAAATCTAAAACCAATTTAGGATTTCTATCTACATTGTAATTAAGAATTTCAGGAAAGAGGACAACTATTTGGTCTGACTTAACAAATAAAGGCAACAATTTGCCACAGTGATTGCACTGTGAGATTAAGTAAAACTGAAAAATAACACCCAGGAATCATATTGTCAAAACATGGATATGCAGTTTTTTGGTGTAGAACAAAGAGGAAATTGACCACAGTGCATGCTTAATTGCATTTTTAATGATGTTTTAAGATAAGGATTATGATTCTGATTTTCAAGTAATTAAATGATGAATAACAGATTAAAAATAATCCAAACCCACCGAATAGAAAACCCCAAAATACAACAGACTTTCAGTAAAGCCAAACTTGAGGAAACTGATTCAGTTGGAGTTTCCTTTAGATTTCCATGAAGCCATCAGTTCATCTTTAACCTTTTGCTAAGGAGAACTCTACCAATGTTCTCAAGTAAACTCTGTGCCCAGGCTTGCCTTTTGTCCCTAGCTGAAGTGTGAAGGAAGCAGTCACAATGAGGGCACAGGGAATGACTCAAGGACGTGGAGCAAGTGTTCAACAGGAGGAGCCCGAAAGGAAATGCTTGAGAACAGGAAGAGATGGAATTTTTCTATCAGTGCCCAGGTCACAAAGGGACAAGGCTCAGTGAAAGCCATCTGAGTTTGCTGTTGTTGCAGCTTTTCTTGCCCAGACAGGTTGTTGATTCAGTGAAGGACTTTTTGATAGTATGTTACAAGCCCATTAAATTCTTCGCAGGAATTATATCAGTGTCTTAGATAGGGAGTTCTGTAGTTGTTTTTTTTGTTTGGTTGTTTTTTTTTTTTTGGGGGGGGGGGGGGTTGTTTGTTTTTTGGGGTTTGTTTTGTTTTGGAGGTTTTTTTTGTGATAACTGCAGGGCCAAGCTTATTTTTGCACAACAACACTTTATTAGGTTCTTCAGCCATCTGCTGTAGGACAGCAATGTCTAAAAGCTGTCAGCAGAAAGAGCAGGGTATTGAATTTGGCATGTTTGTGAATTGCAAACACGTGTTCAACTTCAAAGTGGTCAGAAGTCATCTTTTGCAAAGTTAATTAAAAAAAAAAGAATGCTCCCTAATGAATATGACACAAACCATTAAAGCATTAAATTAAATTTGCATACTTTGTCACAGCTGGCATTCTCCAGACAAGAAGGTGAAGACCAGCGTGTGTCTGGAAAGATCCTGAAGGATCTGTCAGCCTGAGCAGGAGCAGTTTATGCACTGCAGCTTTTGCTGTTCCTGGGTGCAACACCAGTAAACACAGACAAATGAAGTTGTTTGCATTCAGGGTGGCTGGAGTTAAGTCCAAGGCAGTCAGCTAAACTCTCCTCTTGGAGCACAATCCCTGCTGGAATTGTGATAGCGTGGAGACACTGGAAATGTCATCAAAAGAGGCTTTTTCCCTCTTGCCCTGAGAGAAGGAGCACCCTTGCCAAAAGCCTAGCCAGGTAATGTGAACAGAAAAGAAAAGAAAAAAAAAGTTTTATTCAAATGTAGTAAAAAACAACATCAAACCAACACTTTTTTTTGGGGGGGGGGGGGCAGGGGAATTATTTTGCAGTACTTTACCAACATCCACTACAGATCTGATTAGCTACATAATAATACAGTTTTGAGTGCAATAGGTCTTAATTTTAGAAAATATCTCCAAGTCTGACCCATTCATTCTGAATATTACTTTTTATTGATGGTCTTTTTTCACAGGACAACATCATGTCTAATATTTTTGGTAGAATAATTTTTTTCAACAATTCAGTGCTTTCTGCATGAGCCATTATCTGTTCAGAACTTAATCTATTTCACTTAGAATAAAAAAAAAAAAAAAAAAAAGACTGAAAATCCAGGCCTGTCTTATCAGTACAGTTTTACAGCCAGAGGAAGGACTAAATCTCCTTAATAAAAATTCTGGTAGTTAATGCTTGAAATGGTACTTCTTATAAAGGCTGTAGATAATTTGATCGTATGAGAATGCTTTCTATTTGTACATGCATACTCGGTGATATTTAGCAAAAAAAAAAAAAAGAGAAAAGCAACATTGAAGAAGACAGAGCAAACAGAAGAAATTTGTGAGCAGGTATGCCTTAATGTGCATCAAGTTTGCCCCCTATGGAAATGTTGGATACAGCTGAATAGAAAAGGTTTTGAATATTGGAGACTCGGCTAGAACAGGTGTTTCTGTACTTGGTGTTAGAATTCACAGCAGCAGCAGCACAGGGATTTCTTTGTAAGCGGCTGAATGGTTTCAAATGCTGCATGCAACACAGGAAGTGCAGGGATGGTGCTGCTTTAGGCAGTGTCAGGAAAACAGCAGCAGTGCCCTGCTGCATCAGCAGCTTGTTCTCAGGGGGTGTCCAGGGTGTGCCCACGTCACTCAGTACAGTACAGATTCCTTCAGCAAAACTTTGCAATATCTGAACAGTCCCAATGAAGGTTTGTTTTGATTAAAAAGAGGTCGTTGTTCCATGTGATACAATTAAACCTATGTTTAAAGAATGCAAACTATAGTTTTATTTGAAATATATACAGGTTATTGTCTATAGTTTAAAACTTGTAATTTTTCTGGGTGGAATGCAAAGTACCCCATACATTGGGGTCACTCATTAGCATAAGTTAATTGTTTATTGTTTACTTTTTTGCTTAAGCTGGAATTCTATTTACTTTTTTTAAAAATGTTAATTTTTAGCATTCTGATTTGTCAGATGGTATTTTTAATGGGGCTTAGATTTTAAAGCACTTATCAGTGTATTTGTCAGCTTAATGGCTGATCCTTTGAAATTCTTCATTGAGGTGTGAGACATTGAATATCCTTCTCAGAATTTGAATTATAATAATGATATTAGAAATCTGAATCTAGGCTTCTTAATTATCAAGGCATGTCATTTACATTCTATTTGTGACTGAAAAAACTCCACTCAAAGAGCTGGCAGGATAATTTCCTTCACATTGTAGAGAGAGCTTCTAATGTATGATTGGGCACCTTACAATGAGAGATTTAATTATGAAAATCTGATGAAATGCACTTTTACAGTTTTTATAGTAAGAATGCCATAAAAAGACCCCTATCTTTGAATAGGAAAGATTTAGGTAAACCTTTTTATCATCTATTGTCAAGCCTTTAATATTCCCTTTTGTTATCTGACTGGAAGAAATTTTCCATTTTTCTTTTCTCCTTGTGAGAGTCATGAGCCTTACTAAAAGTTGGGTCACCCAGGGCAGAACCTTTTTCTGCTCTTTGAAACAAGAATATGAATGTTTTTTTCACTTGTAAAATAGGTAATGATAAAGAGAGAGATGAGTGCCAACACCTGCAACCCCACCTTCATAAAAGAAGTGTACATTTATTATAAAGCTGTGACTTTGAGCAAGTTCCTGAGTTGAAACCCATGAAAATGTGCTACTGTTCCAGGGATTTTCAATCAATAAAAAAGTGCTGTCCTGCAAAGGGTTTCAATTCATGACATTAATGCAAAGAGTGTCATGATATACACTATATTTCTTTTCTAGAAAAAAAAAAAAACAAACCCTGGGCTGTATATTTCTACTTATTGACTACAAAATAATGAAAAGATCCTCAGTGTTTGTAAGAAATCCACATTGCCCTTTGCAGGACTGCTGTGATACATCACATGAATACACATGAAGTGACACTTGGAACAAGTGGTTGATGGAACTGTGAATGTTACGTAGCAAATCTACAGCAATTACATTTGACTTGCGTATTGTGCTGATATATCAAGATATGAGGGTATGGTTTCATTTGTAACTTAAGCAGGAAGGGCTTTAGTCCGAAAATATAAGAAATATTGTGACTATGACATTATTTTGATATCTGAAAATGTAATTTCAGTATTGAAATACCATTTTAAAAGGAAATTTTCAGCAACGGTGAAACAATATTCTGAATTCATAAGTGAAAATTCCCCAAGGCCTCTAATTTCTATGAACACAAGTAAATAAAAAGCCATCGTTTAAATTTTCTCTTTCCTCATTAGTTCTAACAGAAATTATTTAAGACTCTAAGTTTCATTTTATTTTAGCATTTCATTAAGCACAGGAATAAGTTCATTGCATGATGTGCTTCAGAGCCAGCAGCCTATCCTTTAGCCTGCTCTTGATACTTTCATTTGAGGAGTGCTAAAATCTATTGGTATCCTACAGCCTTTAAAGGGTCTGGAAACACAGATGTCATCTAAAAAACTTGGCTTTCCAGCAGAATTTTAAACACATATGTAGCTCTTTAAGCAATTGGTTTGTTTGACTGTATTAGTATTATTTATGTGAAAAAAAGGCTATTATTAATCCTGATGTAGTGGAACTATGTTCCATTAAACTAAAAGCATTAATTAATTTCTGCTATTTTTAATTATTTCCTGAGTTTATACGTTTGTTATCATTTTATGTGCTTCAGTCCTCTCAAAAAAATGGCTTTAGTGTGTTTTTCCATTGATGGCTTGGGTTTCAAATCAGCATTTCAAGTAATGTATTTATTGGGTTCAGCTGACATCAAATCAGTGATGGAAATTCAGCAGTCAATGGAAATGTGGTTACCTAGGCCTAGAGGAATACCTCCTCCAGAAAAACTTATCTAAGGAAGTAGAAGGAATGAGCAGGAACAGAGAGATTCTTCAAAACAAATATATTTGACAAAATTATAAATAGATAATATATGAAGGCTTCTCTGCATAGAGCCCTTTCGGGGTTTTATGGGCTGAAATGTACAAGATATCATTTCACTGTATTCATCCACAGGAAAACTGGAAATGGTAAAACCTCTATTCCTATAGCTTATAAAGTACATCTCATATATTTATCCTTAATTTTGTAGGTGGAAAAATCCAGTGTAAATTGGCTGATTTCTGCTCATGCAATTAAGATGTTGATTTCTTGAATAATTAAAGTGAAAGACTAGGATCATTTTATATGGAGGGAGAAATGAGGTGGTGTTTAAGCTGCCAAGATGTAAAGTAATTTCTAAAGTTTAGAGGGAAAATACCTTTCACAAGATGCACTTTTTGGTCCGGAAAAATGAGCAATGCCATTGAATACCAATCCTGTATTAAATGAGTACCTCCCAATGTTGAGAACAGGAATGTTGAGAATTTGATCCCATTTCCTCATGTCCGCAGGTCTGGTTTCAGACAAATGAGATGTCCTGCAGGTTTTGCAGCTCCTCTAAGCTGTACCTGTGTGTGGCAGCCCCCAGCAAACAGCTGGAGGTGTTTATGGCACAGCAGTGCCTTTGGTCTGCAGCTGGGGCTGGAGCCATTTGCTGTTCCTGTGCAAAGTGGGCATTCCTCTGTGCCAGGAACATCACCAGCAGCTTGCCATGGCCTGTCCTGCTGCTTAAGTTGTAGCAGCTCTGCAAGGGAGACTGAATGTGCCAGCAGGTCCAACCTTCTGCAGCAATAAAAGTTGTCTCCATTATGTCAGTTTTAGGTGTATGAGTTCATAAAAACCTCCCCACACTGTGGAGCACTCTAGGTTTGAATCCCTTGAGAAAGGATTGAGTGTAAACTCAGCTTGTTGTGGACTTTCATGCTTGCTTTGTATTCTCTAATCCACGTATGTCTTTTTTTATTACCTTAAGGCTCTAAACTTAAAGGGGTGGGGGGAAAGCCTCTATCTACAGGAAATCACCTTTTAGACAGCTTGGCACCGTGAGCTTTGTCCTTGAGAGCAGAGGAGGGTTTTGGCACTGCAAAGACAGAATCAGCTGTGAAGGAAGTGTTTTCAAGCAGGTGTTATCTATCCCAGGGCAGGCAGTGCTCAGGTGTGAGTGCTCGCTCACCGCTGTGCCCGGCAGACAACGCTTCTGAAAGGGGCCGGGGCAGGGAAGGGAGCCTCGAGCGCCCTGGGTTTGTCATTGCTTCCTCCCCACTCACTGCTATCCAAGTGACTGGCTTCTGATTGCAGGAAAATGATAGAAGAGCTGTCGCCCTGGTTATCAAGAGTTTTCTAAAGCCTTCTGAGTTTACATTCTTGTAGAGAACTTTCCCACACAACTTTCTGTAAACAACCTATTGTTTTGCATTCTTTCATAGAGGCGGAGAAATTTGATGTACAGGTAGTTTGTGCAGTGTCGTTGGAGAGGTGGCACGTTCACCCTCCAATCCACTGGCACCTTTTGAGAACTATAAAAGATTGGAGTCAGAAAAAATAAATGAGTCTCTTCATCGTGACCAAAGCTGTGGTGCGTCGTTTTTCCTTGTGTCATTTGGTGACATCGAGCCAACAGAATGTAGCTGAGCTGAAGTTTAATCTCCAGGAAAACACTTCATTCTTGAATTAATGTTAATGCAAGCCACAGAGAAATAAATCCCTGAAGTTATTATCTGGAACAAGAATGACCAATTATCTATGATATGAAATTTTTCCTTTTCTACCTAGAATAGTATCTTCTCTTCTTGAACCTTCTTTTTCTGTTCTGGAGCATGCCAGTGTCTTATTGATAATTATAATTATTATTCTTGATAATTATAATTATTTTCAGTAGCATTTCAGCTAAAACAACTCTGGGGTAACAAAACTAAGGAATTAAATATAATTTATATTATAAATTTGAATAAATAACACAAATTATTATATTTAAGTACAAATAATTTTTTAAAATAATAATTTATATTATAAATTTACCACATACTTATGTAAGCTACTGTGCACTCATTAAATATTGTTAAACTGCAGAGGTTGGCAGACATTTATTATTTCATTCAAAAACCAGAAGGTAAAGGTGATTGTAAAGACAGTATCTCATAGCAGTATTGTTTCCCTCTGATCACCTTGCAACATCCTCTGTGGTATAATTCAAAATTTTCTCTTATTGTCTGTCTGACTGATGAATTCCATGCTACTCTGCAAGACTTACAATTGAACACCCAGTTATTAAATTTGTCAAATATTTATATTTTTGTTTTGGGTTGCAAGTCTCTTACCTTCAGAAAATTTGATAGATTTTTCACTGCATAAAGTAATTCTGCAATCAACATGATATTCTAAAATTTACATAAACACTCATGTAATATTCTGACTAAGAAGCATGGAAAATTAAGTAATACATTGCCCAAATACTGATGTCATGATTCAGAGTTTGAGAACAGTTTCAATCATTGTCACCAGAATCCAGAAGAGCATTATAACATCACCCATAAATAAGGATTTATAGCATTATTTAATTAGGTGGAATGGTCTCTTCAAGTTTATTTATTTTAGAAAACTATCTTTTTTTCTAACCTTTCAAAGATATTTTGTCTCTTGCAGACAAGAAATAAGTGCTGACTAAATCAGCATCTTTGAAGATTTTTCTTATGCCGTCAGCTCAGCTTCTGAGATCCTTTCAAAGACTTCTGAGGAAATATTAACTTATTTCTCTTTCCATTTTGGTAGAAACTTTGATTGACCAGTACAGAGCATTTAACAGTAGTGTGTGTCTTTACAGCTTCTCAAGGGAAAGCCAAGCTGAAGAAATGCCTTGTCTGCATTTGGTGGTTTCTGTAGTCACTCCTAGGTGTTACGTAACTAAGACAGTGTTAGTTTTTTCTACTTTTCATCTCTTTGTGTTTCCTTTGAATATTGCATCAAAAAGAAGCAGTTTGATAAATCCAATGGGATTACACCTACCAGGAGCTCCTGATCACACAAAGAGGGAATGTTTAGTCCTGCTCAACCCTCTCTAGGAATCTGCTTGAGGACGAGGTTTCGACAGGATGACCTTTAAAGGTCCCTTCCAACCTCAGCTCTTCTGATTTTGTGGTTTTCTATAGAATCTTATAATGGTTTGGGTTGGAAGGGACCTTTAAAGGTCATAAAGTTCAACCCCCCATGCAGTCAACAGGGGCATCTTCAACTAGATCAGGTTGCTCAGAGCCCTGTGTCTGACCTGACCTTTAATGTTTTCAGGGCTGACACATCTACCACTTCTCTGGGAAATCTTTCAGTGTTTCACCACTCTACATGTAAAAAAATGTCCTTTTTCCACCTAGTTTGAATCTACCACTACCCCATGTACTATTGCCACAGGTCCTACTAAATAGTCTGTCTCCATCTCTGTTGCAAGCCCCCTTTGAGCATTGAAAGTGTTAAGGTCTCCCCAGAGGCTTCTCATCTCCAGGCTGAACACCCAGCTCTTTCAGCCTGCTCTCACAGGAGAGGTGCTCCAGCCCTTTGAGCACCTTTATGGTCCTGCAGCCCTCTGACAGACCCGTGTCTGTCCCACACCGAGGGCTCCAGAGCTGAGCTCCAGGTGGCCTCTCACCGGAGTGGAGGGGAGTAGCTAAAGAGGCTTTGGGCCAATTTCTTGGGGTTACCTCTCCATCAGCCACACTGGAGGAAGGAGCAGCCCAGTGGTTCTCCAGGGTGCTTGGTCACCTGCTGTGTTCTGATGCAGCAGATGGCTGCAGTGAAAGAGGTGAGATAACCAGCCCCATTCTAATGTGAGCACAAAGATTATGTTCTTCTAGTAATGGGACTTGCGCAGGGATTATAATGAGAGCTCTCTTTAGCACAGCTTCTCAGGATACAAAATTCTCTGTCCCCACAATCTATTCCTGTGTTTCATGGCTTTGTTTATCCCAATAAGACCATGAAGCTTTGAGAGTGTGCACCATCTGTTTCACACTGTGGAACACATTGGTGCCAGCAGAAGACAGTATGGATATAGCCAGAGATAATTATCCCTCCCTGAAGGATAACCAGTTCTTTCCAAGCCATTTGGTACAGATTGTTGACTTCCTCTCATTTTTAAATCTCTCTTCCTACATCTCCTTTTCTAAATCATAGGATAGGATGTGAAGATTTACAGCACATGCCTTCTTTGCAATGATTTATTGTCTTTCTTTTTAATGATGATCCTTGTTGTCTAAAGAGAAAAGCAGTTAAATACCTGTTTCATAGTCTGTTTCCTATACTTCTTGCATCATTGTCAGCTGTGTGTGCTTCACTTGTCTTTTGTCAATTTGTCTTCAGGAAAAAAGAGAAAAAGCTTAGCTGTGTTCCATTAAAAGGATGTTTTTCCTCTATGTGTCATTTATAAACTATGGCTTTCATTGATAAAGTCACAAAGCAAATTACCAGGTATCAAATAACAGATTTGAAATAGCAAAAGACCAAAAGTATAGATAAATGATGCATATCTAGTGCATAAATTTATGAAAGCCTTGTTTATCTATTGCAATAACGGATCTTTTCAAAACCGCAATCAGTGTTTTTAGAACACTGGGGGGCAGACAGAGGTTCTTCCCCTGATGTCCAACTCATAATTCTCTTACCAGATACCTTTTTTTGTTTTTGGATTGTGTCTAGCGACACACTGAAATTACACAGTGCAAGTTGTTTAATGTTTTTGTTTAACTCTCTCAGGAAAAATCCTGAATTTTCTTGGTTAACCCCCCCTCACAGTAAAGGAGTTACTTTCTTCTCCATTCTACTGTTCAAACTGCTTCTGTCTTACTAACTCTCCTTGTTTAGATCTTAGTAGGAGGCTCAAATGAGCTGCTTTTCTTCCTTAGACATTAGAATAACAAAGTCTCTCACTCAATAAGTGTGCTCAGATTCTGATTCACTTTAGAATTGCTTTTTTTTTTCCTGACATGCTTCTGCAGTGAGGCAGACATTTTATTTGAATTGAAGAAAATTAAATATGAACATTTTAAAAAAATTAATTTGTACTTACAACTTCAAGTTTGGAACAGTAAAAATGCAATACATTGAAATCCATTTCTTTGATCCTTATAATAATGCAAGTTAAATAGTATTTATATGTTCTTAGCTTTTTATGCCTGGAGTTCAAAGGTTGAGAATGAAGTTAGATCATGAATCTTGTTTATGTCGAGTAAGCTCAACACCAAAGAAAACATGGAGAATTACAGCCTTCCATTTCTCTGTTTTGACTTTTGGGAGACTGTGAAGTATTTTCTATACAGAAATTATAAAAAGCCACAGCTTTTACTATCTCCAGAGTGGAATACCTGAATGACAGGCCACGTGTATTTTGGAAATGGCAGACAAAATCCTCAGCTGGCCAAGTGCTGTGTGCAGTGCACGGCTTGCTCGCAAAATAACTGTAAGCAGTGGAAAAGGAGCAGAGCTCTGAAGCCTGGACAGCTTCAAGCAAACAATTTGAAATATAAATGTGTTTGGGTTTTGCAAGTAGGAATATGCTTTTTTGGGGGTTTTTGGTTTATTTTGTTTTGGGGTTTTTTGACTGTGTTTGTTTGTTTTTTTGTTTTGAGTGTGAGGTTAATTGGACAATTGAGATTTTTCTGGTAGTCTAAAACTATAGAACTCTCTAAGTCTTCCCCTCTAATTATACCAAATTATTTTAATTGGTGTCATTAAGGGAGTGCTCTCAAATATACTGATAATCACCATTTAAAATTCTGATCTTTGAAGTTGGATGGATGCACTAGTGAAAACCAGAAAATTTTGAGCAGTGCAAGAAAATGCGATTTTTCTAGTTTGTCTTATTTTTGACTGTCAGGTTTTACACTTTTTTCCCCCTTTATTAATACAAATTGAACTTGATGAATGTTTGTAAAGAACCCCACTCCTAAATATTTGGTGCTTACATAACTTCAATTAAAGAACATACCCTCCCCACCCAATAAGCAGGCATTATTATAACATATCTTTGAAGTCTAAACTCTTGTGAAATGAAAAATGAGGTGTAAACTGTCCTCCACTTATCCTGCTCCTCTTCTCCAAACCACTATATCTCAAAACTTTTGCAGTGTAAAATACTTCCAGGCACCTTTCAAGCATCACAGAGAATATTACTTTGAAAAGAGAATCCTTCTCTCACCTTAGTCGATAATAGTTTCTGCTTTTGCAATTCACCTTAAAATAAATGTTTTTTTTTTCTTTTATTTCCTTTTTCTAGACTTGTCACCAGCTTTTGTGGACTCGTGTCCACATCACAATGTCACAATTTAACTTACTCTTTGATGGTTTTTAGTTTTATTGGAGAGGCTGGCATTGACTTTGGACTAGAAACCAACCATTTTCTGCTTCTCAAGTGTTTGTTTCCATGACATGGTGTAATGCTCTTGTGCACTGTTTTTCTCACCTTCAGGCTTCCACCCTCCAGGTTTGTATAGCATCAGCTTTAAATAACTCTATTTTTAGTAAAAGCGATAAAAACTATATTCTACAGTTGTTCAGAAAATTCTCCCAACTCATTTGGTTCCACTGTGAACAATTACTTTTCAGACTCCCATATACACTGACATACCTAGAGTTTTGTCCATAATAACAAATTATGTATTTGTATTGTGTATATTATCCAATTCTCCATCAGTGAATTGAATCATTTAGTGAGGAATAAGTCACATGATGTTTACAATTACCTTTGGCCAAAACAATACAAAAGAGTCTGAAGATTCTCAGGAGAACCTGAAACTTCTCAAGGGCTGATTGTATTGAACTCAGAGTGGGAGCTCATTAAAATAAGAGGCTTATTTAGATAATCTTATGATCCTGGCATGGTGACTTGATGGATTGAGCTAAGACTCCCTGGACAGTTTTGTTCTGCTGAATTCGTGTATCCAGCTGGCCTGTGGTTCTGCCTGATGACTCCAATTTGTGTGTGATGTTTCCTTCGATTATTTGAAGTTCTGTGCAAAACATCACACTGTTTCACCAGGAGAGAGCCATATGGGACAATTCTTTCATCTGCAGGAGGTCTCTTCTGACAAAGTGTCTTCTCTACTGAAAAAGGGTAGAATTTGCTTCTAAACCAGGAGCTACCTGGGGAAGCTGCTAAGACACCCCTGTCCCTCTCTCAATGTTATGGAAGCACTGAAGGATCCAGGAGTGCCTGTCAGGTGGTAAATGCTTGGCACAGGCTGCCTGAGGGAATCTCTGGAACTGGCTGAAGGTCTCACCTGGAGAATTCCTGTAACAGTCATGTGCTGTGCTGTGAAGTCAATTAGAGTTTCAGCAATCACTTCCTCTCAAGCTGCTCCATTTCTTCCCATGAAGATGAGCTGCTAAACCTCCTAGGCAATCTCCTTAACTCCCATGTGTTTGCTGACAGCATTTTCTAGTGCTAGCTCTAGTACTTTCTGGAGCTTTCAAAAGCAAACACAAAAACCCACGAAGAATAATTGTGTACTGCATTGGGATACTGTGTTTCTCTGTGCTTGGACCTGATTCTTCTCATATATATATGCAATGTTGCCATCTGTCACTGTATTTTGAGGGGTGATGTCCTTTAATGAAACAGCTTTGCATTCCTCAGCCCACAAAAATGCAGGAAAAAGTAGTAATATTTAATAACATGCTACTCTATTTATTTCTGCTTAGCTGTTCTAAATGAGAAAAGGGTGGTGTAGAAGATAAATTCTTAAGTTTGCCTGCCTATAGGATTTGGATTTGCTTAACGTGAAAACTGACATTTTATACTCCATAATCTGAGTTTTTCATCTAATATGACTAAAAAAACCCCACGTAATTGTGTATTTCAGGTAAAGATTGTTTTTAATAATGCATTGAAAGTTTCAGAAAAATCAAACAAAAGTGAGCTGAAAGAAATTGCACTAGAAGAAAAACCTTCAAAGCAAACCCAATAAGGAGATAGAAAAAAACCATTGTGACTTAGATTTCTGAGAATATTTTTTATTCGCAATTGACTTAATGTTTGAGGCTTAAAAAAAATGAGCTGAATAATGTGAAGAGAAAATGAAACTTTGCTTGTAGTCAAAACAAAAAAATTCACATGAATTCAGGACTCTTATCAGCACGGGAGATGTTTCAGAACAGGCTGTTTAGGTAAACAGCTGTCACATTTATATCAATATCTGTAAGGAAGCGTGACGTAATGGTTGATCCTAAAGTGTTTGCAGTCAGTGTTTCTGCTTAAGTGAATTTCATTAGTAGACAGTGCTCAGGATGCTGTGCCAAGCATTCGAGCTGTGCAGCGCAGCCCTCCCAGCACCGCTCCCAGGCAGGATGCAGTGCGTTTCACCGGGTGTTCCACGCCCCACAGAGTGCTGGAGAGTCACTTTTGGAACTGCTTGCTTGTGCATTTTCTCTGCATGGGGAGGATGCCTGTAAGAGCAGGCAAATGGAACATATTTCCTTCTCACAGCTGTGTTTGGAGTTGTTTGGATGTGAATCAGAGCATGCCGAGTTGCTGGGATTTCAGTTTTAGTTTTTCCAGCTCTGATTGTAAGCTCATGATTTTAATTAACTACTTCTCTTTTCCTCATAATTAATTCTTTCTTTTGCTTTTATGATCCCTCAGTCTCATCCTCTATTTTTGGTCTCCTGTAATGCATATATCATTGTATTTTCAGCCTGCATACGCAGTTTGTAATTTTGGTGCTAGTCCAAACCCTCAATTAGGTAAGCCATATGTTTAGAAGAACAGTTTCAGAGCACAACACATCAAGAAATCAGAGCTCAGAACTAACGTTCAGCTGACACAGTCGTTGCTGCCTACCTTCCCTGGTCTGAATTTAGTCAGGTGCAGAGCATTTGGGGTACTTGATAACCTGCTCTTTGCAGTCCAAAAACTTCAACCTCTCACACTGGTAAAACTGGGCACTGAGCCAGTAAGTATTTAGTGTTATGGAAATTGCTCTGTTTCTGTTGCAATCCTGAGCCACTGCTGTTTGCAGTCCCCACTTTTCCATAATGCTTTATGGTAATATTAAACCAGGAGAGTGAATAAAGACCTGGCTTTAGCCCATAAGAAAGCCAAGTGTCTCTGTCGGGGATGTGCAGCTGTGGGATGTAATGCAGGTCTGGATTCTAGGAAGAATTTAATGCTTTGTTACTGATTGGTGTGGTGGGCTGAAGGCAGCTCATACTACCTAAGGAGAACTTTATTTTCCCAGTGACCTCCAGATCTGAAAAGTGGAATTAATCCATTGCTGCTTCTGTGTGAATAAAGTACAATAATGATCAACTGCACATATGCTAAAAGCTGTTCAGTGACCTGCACCCGCTTGAGTAACATTCCATCAGGTTTAGTTTCTCTCAAAAAAAAAGGAGTAAAGAAAAATTGGGTTCCTCAATGAAAATATTGAGATAACAGGAGATTTGTTAAATCTCACAGTTATATAATTGCAGTTCTGGCATAAAGGCACACAGAAGTGCAAGAATCAGCTCTCTGGGGATACCAGTGAAGTAATTTTTAAATTAAAGGGTACTTGATTAGCATTCTTAAATAGACAAAGGGGATCAATAAAGGCTATACAAAATATTACAGGACATTTAATTAATAAGGAAGTTAAGAGATCATTAAAGGATCATTGGTGAATTGAAGTACAGCAGAAAACCTCAGGAAAAGGAACAGAAGTGGACTCCCTCAAGAGGCAGCACTCTTAATTTTCTCCCCAGAGTATTGTGGTTGATAATTGCTCGGGGAAATTTCTGAATTATGACAAGAACAAAAAATTAATTTCATTACAAATATTTTTCTTTTATAATTTTTTCCAGTTTTGTAATAAAGGACTTCAGCTACTCTTGGCTAGAATATGGTAAATTTATGAGAGATTAAGATGATTGTACAGTGTTTGCTATGGTTATGCATCTGCTTCTCTAGAAAATGTCACTAAAGGAATGGGGTAAAAGAAAACTTGGGCAGTCTAAAGCCCACAGCATTCTTGGAAATCTTATGGAGGGAAAAATGGGTGTGAAGGGCAATATTTATCTGCAAAGATTATTTTGGGAAGTAGTGTCATGAAGTGCCTGGACATAGAAGTATTCTTGTATTATTTGTCAGTTTTATATCAGGTATTAGGAGAAATATCTTCACCTGAAGGGTGATGTAGCACTGGAACAGGTTTTCCCAGGAAGAGGTTTGGTCACCACTCCTAGAGGCTTTTCCAAGAGGTTCAGGTGTGGCACTTGGGAACAAGGTTCAGTGGTAGCTTGGCTGTGTGTTGGATGTAGCTTGGGTGTGATGGATAAGCCCTTGCCTTTTGCCCAGGCCTCTGGCAGCAGGCAGGAGCTTTATTGAGGCAGCCAGCACCCCAAAGCCCACTCTCGTTCCCAAGTTCTTTAATAATGCCTGATTTGTTCTGTTACAGAATGAATTATTTATGTAATAGGAAAAAAACTAACAGACATAAGTCTTAAACGAATACTACACAGGAATAAGGACAAAAAGAACCTACTAGTGAACAAATGCAGCACTGGCTTAAAGATACCTATTAATGTTACAGCTAGCAAAGAAATCACAAACAGGATTCAATGTACCTTACTATCCAGTGGTTGGTGGGCACACATTGAGATCCTTTCCCTCAGTCCCTAGGGAAGTAACACAGAATCTGTGTCAAAACTCTGGGAGAAATCTCAAACTCTCGTAAGGGTGTAAGAGGCTTCTGCCTCTATGATAACTTGTGTGTCTTTTATAGTTTGTAAAACAGTGTCTCTCAGGTAAGAATATTTTGTTTCTCTTCCCACATCTGCTCCCCAGACTAAGATGTTAATTCTGAGCCCTTTTGGCACCAGAGATGCCCCCTTGCTGGTCCTTTCAGCCCAGGTTATCTCTTTATGCACCAGCTGTCTGTGGTAGAGAGGAGTGGGGGGATAGACATCCTGCCACACTGAGCTGGCTTAGCAGCTGGAGGTTGAACTCAATGATCTTAAGGGACTTTACAAGCCAAGTGATTCTGTAATTTCTGCAGGGTCACAGTCACTGAGTCAGCCCAGGATTTGTATTACTTTTTGTAATTTGTCTTCTGGAGAATATCCTGCACTTGGCTTGCAATCTGCATGAATATGACATTTATGATTGGAGATTCATGAAAGAGGTGTGAGGTTCTTCCCAGTACAACTGCATGGAGAAGGTTATACATGATCTTCTTTGTCTAAACATGTAAGTTTTATTTTCCCAGGGAGAGGGGGGAAAAAAGGTTAAAAAGAAGAAATTTTCTCAAAGTTCAGCTCATATGAGCAAGCCAGAAGAGCTAGAAAGGCAGGAGGTTAACTTATTTATCACATAGAACATTTCATATTAACAGTCTTTACATTGCTGTAAATTAGGAGCTATAAATGATCTATCAAATGATTTATTTTCAGAAACAATATTTTATATGTCTGTTATAATTTGTACCTCTTTTAACCTCATTAAAATCCAAGGAGATCTATTTTTTATGGCCAAGGGAATCGTGAAGGACAAAGTAGTGTCTGTCATTTAAATATAGGAAAGCAAAAGAGTTCTGCAAGTCATTTCTACTGGGAGATATAATTGGTGTGCAGTAAGTCTCATGAATTACCATTGTTATGAGAACTAAAGGACATTGGATCAGCTAATTAGGACTTTACAAAAGTCTCTCATATAGCATCCCCAAAAATTAATTGGAAAAATATCTACATGATAATGTTATGCCAGTGTATTCACTTAGTGTATTCTGATTATTTCCTTCGTTTCATTTGTTTCACCTTTTCTTTTTGCTTTCTCAGCAAAACTGACAATTTCCATTTATTCACACACATATTGCTGTAGGCATGTCTGCTGTATTTGAGAAGGGTATATTTTATTGCTGAATTTAGCAAATGTTAACTTTTATTTTGAAATTATATCCACTATCAGACGGGGATTATCATTAAGTCACCTACTTCCTGTTCTGGTTCCATTAAAAATGTTTTTTAGCATTAAACATATATATGCTAAGGAACTGTATTTTCATTTTGTTTTTCTATCTGATCACATTATTGAAATTAAACCTTGAAAGCGCTCCCACAGAATTCAGACTTTGATATGTCTCCTATTTCCTTCATAAAGAACCTATTAATGATAAAAATTAAGCTGCAAGACAGTTAAAATTTGCTAAGTGAGACCAGTAGCACTTACGCATCACATAAGCACTTAAAAGCAAGATAATCTGCCACATAAGACATTTTTCTTATCAGGTGTCTGGGTGGATGCTTAAAGCACAGTGATTTAAGCATCTTGCATTTTGCTGTAGTTTATATCATTTTAATACAAATATGTGATATTTGTGGGTTTTTCGGTTTTTTGGGGTTTTTTTTGGTAAATGTACTGGTTAGGAAAAGTCAAAAATACCACTCATGTGGGTTTTTGTGGAGAAAAAATAGTTTATAACTTTTTTTCAAGAAATTATATATGCAGTAATCAGAGTGTCTCATTTTAAGTAAGGGAGAAATAATATCCTGAAAATTCCATTTAATGCTTAACACCATGTCACTGTGTGCTTATGCAGTTTTTTAGATTATTTTTTGGATGAGTTTTTTGCTGTCAATATAGCCTGTGATGAATAATGAAAGATCAATACTTTATTGTATGGCTAAATTTCATAGGTATTTTAAGAATTATGCATTTAAATGTTGGAATATCAGGTTTGTGGTTTTCATGTGGACAGTGAAGGATTTAAGACGTAATTTCTCATCTCCTTGCTTTTAAGCATACATATTTTGTAAATTTTGTTGTCTTAAAACTATTGTCACTAAACAGCTTTTACTGATTTTTAAAGTGATTTTTTGGTTAAATTTTTTTTTCAAAATTCTATGGCATTTTATTAGATTTTGTAGGTTTGAGTTTTTAGTGGGGTTTTGGCTTTTGTTGTGGTTTTTTTTTTGTTTGTTTGTGTGTTGTGTGTCTTTGGATTTGGAGATTAGATAAACATCTATTAATTAGACTTGTGATGACTGATCAGGAGAGTATCTAAACCAACATATTTAAATTAATGAAGAAGAAAGAGAACAAGAAAGGATTTACTTTATCTGTAGGAAATACCCAACTTTTTTGATCTTAAAGGACGGAACATATTTTAAATCTTAGTTTTGTAAATCAATTTGTGTTGACATTGTGACAAATGCTTGATGTGTTATCATCTTAAAACCCTCTAAAGACAAAGTTGCTGCAGAACTTAATGGTTTTCTGTCCACTAGGTAAGATTAGAATTTTGAAGACCTTTGGAAATAGGGAGCAGATCTCATAATGTTTTAAAGCTCCTTTGAAAACTCAGTGCTGAATATATACCCAGAGTAAAAATGAATATTTTGAGGGTTGGGTTTTTTCTAAACTTTTGATGTTGATCTGGTTTTCCCTGATGGTCCTTACCTGTCCCAAGTCTCAAATCTATTTTCCTGCTGTTGTCCACAAAGGTATCAAGTAATCCCCAGTGTGCACTCTAGGTTTGAAGAAATCTGTGAACAAGTTAAATTTTACAGCCTCCAAGAAAAGCTTTAGGGTAAGGCAGATAGTGCAGGATTGGGGTGGCAGTTCCTGAGACAGGAGCTCTTGAAATAAAGGGGAGAAGCTGATGGGAGCAATCAAATGGAAGTGCGTACAGTGTGCTCTGCTCTGACCTGTTGTCATCAGCACCTTCCTAAAACAGCTCTAGCTCGTTAACTTTTATGTCAGTTGTGACAGAGAATTCTTGGCTGGCTTGCAGGCTGGGAGGTGCCTCAGGATTGTCCTCCCTGGGTGACCCTGGACCACGATGGAGCTGCTGGAAGGCTCAGTGGGATGGGTGAGAGAAGGCAGGGGAGAAGGGAGCTCTCAGTATGACAGGCAGCAAAGGAGCAGAGAAACCCTGATGCATCTCAGATGTGGCTGAACAAGAACCATCCTCGTTCCTGGGTCCTTGGACACACTGCAGGGTCTGCAGTGCCAGGGTCAGAGGAGGAAATCTGAAGGGAGGGTCCTGTTCTGTGCTGGCAACATGCTGAGGGTAAGTCTTCCCACTTTTGTTTCATTTTCTCTAGTTCGTAGGTCGTGCCTCTAGTCTGTCATGATGGAACTGAAGCTTTAGATTTTCAGCTTTGGTGGGTCTGATGTCTCTGTAAGGAAAAAAGTAAAGGCACAGGTATGTCAAGGCTGGAGGTTGCTGAAGGGTGCCTCAGAGAGACTTTGTCCCACATTTGAAGTCATCTGTGTGACAGTCTGGCAGATAGGGAGGACTGGAAGCTCTCTTTCTTTGCATAGCTCTGCATATCAGCTAACTGAAATGTTTGAAAATTGATTGTGTCCACATGGAAAATATTTCAATTCACTTAAAACTTCCAGTAGCTTTATTCAGTAATTGAGGTTTAGTCTTTCTGGAATATTTGTTTAGTATCAAGCCCAGATTCCAATTCTTTATAGAGCTATAACTGGAGAAAACAATCTGGAGTCCCGAACAGGAACTGAACTGTAGTCAAATTTTGTCCACGTGACAGACATGGATCGTATGACTTCTGCCATTCCTTTCAGTATCTGTGACAAAGTAACTGAGCTGCAAAATAATTTTGTCAGTCTGTGAGGAGGAAAATAGGTCTACAGCTATTTTTAAAATTTGTGTGAGTAATAAGGTAAATTGACTAAATCAGTTTTAGGATATAAATGGATTCTAAGCATTTGCACAACAGATTAAAATGTACTTTTGCTGTCAAACATTCTGGTGATTACCGAGAAGGAAATAAATGTCACTATGACTGATTCAGAATAAGCTGTTTGCAAGACAATAAAGAAGCAAGAATTGCTTTTTAAAAGTAAGTTGCTCAGTTTCCTGCTACAATATTCTTCTGTTAATGCCAAAGCAAAGTTACTAGGTATTGCCACACAAACTTTTATCTTGTCAAACTGTTTAAGTTAGATCACCTTGCAAAATCAACTATTATTCTATTAGTTGTGCCTGCCTACTCCAAAATGAGTCACCTTTCAGAGAACAGTGTTTTCAGCAACTCCTTTTCTGTCACCAGGCAGGTTCTGTGTTACAGCATGCAGTTGCAGTCTGTGGAGAAAAGTTGTGGTTAGAATGAAGAACATGCTTTTTCTCTACTTTGCAACTTCAACAATTTCATGGAAAAATCTCCATTTCTTCTAGAGTGACATTTTCATAGTCTCTGAAAAGATGGAAAATTCACTGTTCAATTTGAACTGGAAAGAAGGGCCATTTGTAAATCACCATTTTCACCCCTCCTTCTACCAGAACTAAGTTCCTGGAATACCCATAAGACTTGTATTGTATTAGGGTGACTAGCAGCATAGAGGAGCAACACATGTTTTTGATTATGCAATAAATAAGAATTTCAGTTGTGTTTAGTGCATATGAAAGGTCTTATCAGCTGCTATACTAAACAAATTAACTTTCTTTTGATGTAGTCCCAATAGCCTTTATTACGATTCCAGAACAGTTCTTGTCACTTGCCAGTTGCTTTATCATTATGTTTAAAGAATATTTTCAGGTGATTAAGCAATCTAATTAGCAATCTACTTGCTCATATATTTTATTATTTTATAACTGGATTCATCTTCTTGCAAAGTGACCTAGAGTTGGTTTTTCCTTCTTCCCTTGAAGAAAGGCTTTACTTGGTACTGTTTTCAATGTGTAGATTTACAGAATCAATCTCAGGGTGTTAAACTGTGACCTCAGTCCAAGAGTAGAGTCATGTACTTAATTTTAACTGTGTAAGTACATTTTGAGACTTCAGTGGCAATGAATAGTTGTCTAAAGCATGCAATTGGGAATAATTGATACGGTGTGGTGTAGGGTTTAAGTCTGAGTCAGAAGCACATAAATATTATGGGCCTTGAATAAGCAGAAGTTAATTTAACAAAAAGCCGTAGTAGAGAAATTGATTTTGGGGTGTGCTTTATTGATATGTTAAAGCTGATATCAGGGAACCTTACAAATTATAAGGACTAATGTAGTCCAGAAATGTAGTGTGGATGAGTTTGGTAAGTAGGAGAAAGAAAAGAAAAAAACAGAAAAATACACCCTTGCTATTAAGTCCATTAAGCAGACTTATTGCCCACAGCTTTCTCACTGGCTCCTTTATTCCAGTTTATTTATTTATTTGCCATTTATCTCCCAGCCTGTGCTATGGGATTAGTGTCTCTTTCAAATACAGGTTTACAGGCCAGGCTCTGTTCTGTCTCTTTGAGCATTCTCTGCACTTGGACCTTTCATTCCAAGCTGTTGACTTTGTATTCCAGAGAACACTTTTTCCTTTAGATGCAGAGCTTTGTTTTGAATATTCTTGCTAAACATTGGTCTGTCCCTTTGCACCAGACTTCTGTCTCAGCCCTTTGCCAGGTCTTGCTGCAGCCAGTGTCCCACTCTTTGTGACAGTGTGGCCCCGAGTCAAGGTGCAAGCCTGTCCTTGTCCCAACACTGTTGTCATGAAAACAACAGTGACACCCCAAATTTTCTTTGGGTGTTGCTTCTCAATCCTTATTAGGCCATTGGTTCTAACATTCCTTCCTGTTGTTTTAAAAGTTAAAACCATTGAAGGAGTTTCTTGGAGTCCAGCATTCCTGCCTTCCCTTTGAGAGGCAGTTATTTGTTAAGAATCATCCATGCATTTGATTTTGCACAGGACAAAAGGAGTCAATGATCATTTTGTTTAATGGTTGAAGAAATACAAAGCATGGCAGCCTCTGAGACCTAAGAAAAGCCCTGTATCAGAGAAACCTGCTGTTCTTCAGCTGCTGAGTTGCAGGTGTAAAACTTCCTTTTGTTTGTTGGTTTTGACATGCCCAAAGGCTTGGGCACTGCTGGAGAAGCCATTGGTATGTTCTGAGGTGCCAGCAGCTTATGCAAGGCACTGTAATGCAATGGATGGGTTTTTTTGCTATCTCATTTATAAAAGGGTTCCTGTATGTTTCTGTGCAATGCATGCAGGCTGCCCTGTTCACAGAATGCTCTAAGAAATCCCAACGTTGGCTCTCTTGGGAGTACACTGCTCTGTCACTTGGTGTCAGCTCAGGAGCCATCGTGTGCACTTGTGACAATTTCATCTGTAATGCTTCACTCGGCAGGAAGCCTTGCTGGGCCACGTTGATTCCCTGCATGTCACCTTGTCATCTTAGAGTACCACATCATAATGTAGCTCTCCACGTTCTTTTCCCCTGACAGCAGCTGAAAGTGCCTTTCATCTGGAACATGACTTCTGCAGCACAAATGGCCATCTTAGTAAACAAAACAATCTGCGTTTCCTGCAACACCTACTTTGTTTCCTACTGATTTAAAAATTATTTTGTGACTTGACTGGGAGGAATATCCTGAGTAACACTTAGCAGTGAAAGGTTTCAATAGTTTCTGCTGGAGAACCATATTTTAAGTAAATTCATCAGTTTACATTTGACAGTGCTAAAGCAGTCTTGCTCAGTAATACAAGATATTATGCACTGCTTGCAAAACAAAACACGGGTTCTCTAAAGTTTGGAAGCATCTCCAGGTGTCTTTGTAGAGCCTATGGAATGTGCTTCTGGACCCCTTGAGTCCTTTGGAATGTGCCTCTGGACCCCAAAAGAGAAGAAGAACAGTGAAGACTAATCTGAGTTGTTCTCAATCCCAAATATGTTAATATGTGATAGTTTGGGGCTGGATTCTTTTGGTTTGTGTTTTTTTTAATCCTTTTTTTTGTGTCTGTGTGTCAACAAGTCAAGATGCCAGTGCATAATTTCAAGTAATACTTAACAGATGGTCATGATCTTTTAAATTGCTTGAGGCTGGAACATCATAGTATTCTTATATATGGATTAGTATCTAGGGAGAAAGGAGGCTCATTTGGTCAGGAAATCCATCTTCAGATAAAATCAAATTACACTTAACTTGGCTGCTTGAATGCCAGTAACATGAAACAAAAGACTACAATAATAAATAGATTTTTTTTAATGCACATATTTTTGGTGGAGAAAGGAGAAGGTGACAGTCTTGGAATTTTTTCATTTGCAGGGTTTCTTTAGCTCAGTGGAAAGTAAAATGAAATATGATTTTAAGACAATCTTTGTACTTGTAAAATATTTATTCAAGATGATCAGACAGAAAGTGCTCGTCGAGATACGCAGTTTTTAGGAGAAACGTCCTGTACGATGTTTGTATAAAGAGGAGTAGTGAAGTAGATTTTTTTTGCCTTTCATTAATAAATAAATGTAAATCCATAAATAAATGAAAATCCCAGGTACCAATAACCCTCTTTATTAACTACCCTTCTCTGTCCTAGATACAGGCTCTAGGAAGGCAATTTTTGTAATTTCCCAGCTAACAATTAGGATACAGTGAGAGGAAAAAGCAGTAGCTTCTCCTCTCTCCCCTGCTGTAATGGGAAAGAAATCGTTGAGTGTTTTCCTCTCTCATATGTGAATCTACTGAGACACAGAAGATAATGAATGACACAATGACAATAGACTTTTTCAAGGATTAGTTAAAATCTCATGGAGATTCCTTGAGTTGAACACCAAATTCTCACACATTACAGCCTGATTGACCAAACAGACCATAATAACCTTGACTGTTACCCTGGATTGTTCCAATCAGATCTTTAAATCCCTGCATACTCCTTGGAGCTGATACAGATGTGATTTATTGAATGCCTAAATAGAGTTGCAGATTTACAAGACAGGCTGTATTAGAGCTAATTGCGATATTATAGAAACATTATTTTTTAAGATTGGTAAATAATAATTTCCTATGTAATTTAATGACTGACTATGGTACGGAAAAAGCCAATGTCCCCTGCATATAAAACTTGAAACAAAACCTGGGGAAATGAAAGGAGCTTTTCTTGACTTCTGTGGGCCTTCAGGTTCTTCCTTTTCACTCTGAAACAATATACAGAACATTCTGGGTGCAGTTATTTCACAAAACAAACCATGCACAAGCCATTGCCCGCTCAGCCTTGGGCACGGTTGGGTTTCTTAAGGGGTGACTGCTGTGATGAGCAGAGTCATCCCAGAGTTCAGAGAGAAAGCAGCCTGGTAGAGCACATGCTTTCCTCAAATACACATGTAATGAACCCTGAAGGAGGAAGAAAATATAAGATATTCAATGGTTAGGTATGCCCATAACAGAGCACCAATTTTGTCAGATTGTACGGTAGTTTCATTCCCTGCATTGCTGTGTACTTGACATTGAGAGGAGATAAAACATCATTTACTTGTTGCCTCAGGCAAACTCATCTAAGCACCATATCAGGTAAATATTCAGTACAATATTGCTGTTCATGTGTTTAAAGTGTGATGGAATACATTCACCCCTCAGAGTTCCCGTGTGACAGACAAAGTCAACTCAACCTTTTCTGTGAAGCTGATGATGCACTGCAAGCATCCATTTCAACAAGTGAGAATTATGATATAAAGTATTTTCCCATACTGTTGAGGCATTTCATTTAATATTTACCTATATTCAGTGTATAGATTTTCCTTGATTGTGCCCAGGGGAGGGAAAATATTTTCACAGTAACTAATGGTCTCTGGTTTTTGTAATTCTAGTCAAATTGATATTTTCTTCAGACTGAAGTAACAAGAAGGATAGGTATTGACAATAGATTCTGGAAAGCAGGACTATGAAAAAGGCAGAAATATGAAGAGAAATAGCAGCACTGATCAAATGAGATCAGCTGTTTCTTTCAGTTTTAATCAGAGCTAGATCCTAGGGAGTCATGAAAAATGTTCTGTTAAGAATATTGGACTTGCCCAAGAATACTCAGCAAAACAGGGAGGCAGATGAACTGGTTTGGTTGGGGAAATAAGCCCTCTGAAGCTCTGGAATTAGTAGGGGAGATGGAATCTTGTGAACATTGGGGTAAATCTGAGAATATTAATAATTTTATGGTTAGAAAATAGTTTTCTAATTATAGCTTTTGTCGAGGTTAGGACATGTTTCCCTGGTAATGGAAAACATGGTTGCAACCAAAAGGGTAGTTTTCACTTTCTTAACTCCTGTTGAAATGCTCAACCTCAATTTTCTTAATATCTCTGCACAGAAAATGACAAACCAATAGAAGGTTACACAGTCACCTTGAAGTTTGCTGCTCCTAACGTTCTTAGCTTCTCAACTTTCCTTTGGGCTTTACCATTTAGGTCACCAAATACATTAGCCTGCTCTCTTCCTTCTTCTGCCATAGCAGTTTCTGGCCTAATTAAACAAAAGATTAATGAGGGGATAGCTGTTCTAGCTATCTGAGGCCCAAATTAAGCAGCATCCAGTTTGAAGGCAGCAACTGAAAAGCTGAATTAGATTTAACAAAGATGCAGAGAGTTAAAAGTGCTGTGCCTTTGTTCCTGACCAAGCTTGACTGCTGATTAAATATTGCAGTCCCTACCCCAGGAAGCTCTGAGCCAGGCTAGAATGAAGAAAAGCAGCCAGAACTTCAGAGCTGTGCTTCACAAATGGGAGGTGCTGGTTTGTAATCCAAGGATGAATCCGTGAGAGAGATTCCAGGTCAGCTTCAGCCCAGGAAGGCACTTTTGGCAGGCGAGGGATGCTCTCTGACTGACCCCCTGGGACGTGGCTGCTGCCATGCACTGAGGAGCCCCGGGGGTTTCCTGCCTGGTGAAAGGATCCTTTGAAGGGAGGTGTCCATTTAGGGGTCATTTAGGCAAGGGACTCTAGGAAAGGAGGGTTCTCTTTCCTCCTTGCAGTATCCAGTGTGTTTTTCACTGTGACTTAGTGAGGTGCAAGAAAGCAATATAGAAACTAAGGTAAAGATGCATCTTTCTCTAGCTTACACTGATTAATGCTTTTAAATGGTGAAAAGACGAGTAAGTGAGGGGAATCAACTGATAAAAATTGAAAGACAAAAGTATTTAGTGGTATTTCTAGGGTAAGGGCAAGGGTGTCAGCAATGTCATGAAGTCATTGAAAAAAAGTTGCTGCTTTTAACATCAGGGTGTGGGGAAACATGTAAATACTGTAAACATGTAAAACTCCAGAATATGATCAAAACCATTAGATTGATAATTCATTTTTTATTCACCCAAGAAAATTCATTTCTCTTTTGCAAAGGAAAGCAAGACTTATGAGTATTGGAAAAACACTAGGGATTATTGAAGTAATAAGAAAAAAATCCTCCTTTTAATCAGAAAATCCCTGTTCCTCTAAGAAAAATCCTTAATGCTGCACAGACCATAATACCTTATCTCTCTTATCTGCAGGGCTGGCTTAGATGGAACTTTTTGTGGTCATTGCCAGAAAAAGGTCTTCCAATACATCTTTATATTAAATTTAGTATGCTTCAGATAAATTAGCATACAACCAGCCCTGATTCACCCTGTCTTTCCCAACCTGCCTGATTTTTGTGGCTAATTAGATCAACTTCCTGTTGCTCCTTCTACTGCTCAGCTTAGGGGTTGTATCTTTTAGTCTTTTAAATAATTAATTTTCTTCAAAAGGTGAACTGTGACTCCAAGGCCCAAAACTCAGGGATTGTTCATACCTTGCAGGAGTAGATTTAAAGACCCATGGACCCTGAATCAAGCTAGAGTACAATGAGATCTAAATGAAAAAAAACAGAAGGGAAATAAACTAAAAAACTTTGAAATGGCATATACTAATTTGATAACAGTAAATGTCATTTGTAAAGATGTGCTTGCAGCAGCATGAGGAAGATGTATTTCAAAGAGAAGTGGCTACTTTGTGTTTGGATTTTTTTCAAAATTAGTATTACTATTAACTTCAAAAGTACTTTTGGTATATTGAGGATATTTTTGCTATGAAAACAAATATATATATATATATTGAGGAAATATGTGATAATACTGTGTCTTGAAAACTTTTATCTCTAACAGCATAAAGCTCAGGAAAGTTATACCTAATCAGCTTTTAGATTTTGTTTGTAGATGTGGTTTGAATAAGTTCTCGTCTTTTTAATAGAAGCAAACCTTAACAAATATGAAAGGAGAAAAAGGACTTTCTTTTGCATTTTAGTTTTGTGAGCCAGTGGTTGAAATGCATTTGTGATCTACAGCTTTTGCTGTGGTGGGAAATATTTTATGTGAAATGCAAAACACAGAAGTATCGTTATTTTGAAGCTCTCTCAGTGCAGTTCTTAAAAAAGAACCATGGAGTCATAAAGATTTCCTTTACATCAAGGTCACTACAGCTGTGTGAAGGGAAACTTTAGAGGGTCTGTTGACACTGGGAACCTGCTAAGGATGTCGTCCAGGGCAATGAGAAAAATTGATTTGAATGCTAAAAGGCAATGAAAGAGAACTAGGATGTGAGGAGCAAAGGATTAAATAGAGAAGGAATGCTTTACAATTGAACTTACAGTAAAAAATAGAGCAGGAACAGGAGATGCATAGAGGATGGTGATGAAAGTAGGGTGAGAGAGATTCTTTGTCAGGATAAAGCAGAAAAAGCAAGTGTATTTTTGGAGCCTAGAGTCTTTTTGGAGTCAAGACAGAAAGAAAATTATGATTTGAGGGCTTTGGATAATCAGCAGCCGATGGCAATTTTAGTTGGTTGGCTTTGAAATTTAAAGCTGGAAGAAAATTCCTGTGTTGCTCAGTTGTAAATCCTTGTATCTTAGGCAACAATTTAATGTCATTCCTTTTCTAATCTGTCTTCAGACACGTTCAGTCATTCTATTCCAAAAAGAGACTGCTAGAATTTCATTTTTCTCGTGGTTTCAAATTGTGTAATATTCAAAGTAAATATACTCCTGACAGGTACACCCATTTTGGAGCTAAGTTGAAGTCAGTTGATGTGCCACAGAGTATTTCAACTGAATGCCTCAGGAGGAAGAGAGCAAGGCAAATAAAAGGATATATTGATGGGAAATTGGCAGTTTAACTGCAAGGAAAAAAAAATGAGAAGGGTAGGTTTGCTTTTAATATCTGAAAACCAAGTTTGTAATTTACCTGTTTTAATATTCTTGGGATTCTTTTGGCCTTATTTAATGTTTCAGGATTTCAGAAAGGCAACTTTCAGAGCATTAGATCCTGAAAGAAGGAAGGTCCTGTACTTAGGTTTGGTTCATAAATCTCTGATAGAGAAATATTCTTCAAATGAATAGGAACAAAAAAAAGAGTTGGAATTAGGGGTTTGGGATTTTTTTTCTCCTCAGAAAATAACGATAACTAATGCTGAAAAATACTGATTTCTTGAATAGTTTCTATGTAAATCTGGTAGAGTAATGGAAAGATTTTTATTTTATTTTCCTGTATTGCAAATTCTTTACGTTCCTTGTGATTTTAAAATTCCAGGTTATTCCTGAGAAGCAAATGACAAGGTCTTAATGAACAAAGAGCATCTGTGACCCAGAAATGAGGATAGCAAAGAATCTCTAAAATAATCTTGCTTTAAATTATTCATTGTACAGTGAATATTTTACTAATATTTTCTTAATCTGTGAGTATTCAGTATGTTACTCCTGGTTTCTATTAATATATTCATTAATTCATTATGTAAATTGGGCAAACATCAGTTTAAAATGCACCTGTTTTCATTGTCCTCAGCCATCCACTACCTGTGATGCAAAGCTGGGCAGCTGAATCCAGGGATGTTTTTCCTAGAAGCTAAGTAAAGGGCTGATTACACTTTTGGGGGAAAAAAAAAGCCCAGGGGCTACATTTAGCAGAGAATATCCAGATTATGTCATTCATTTGGATAACTGAAAATATTTAAGATAGGAAAATATTTTCAGCTACTAAAGAAGACAGTGTTTTTAGAGTGAACGCTCCGCTCCCACGGTGTTATGCAGATATGTCTACTGAACACACAGGTACATTTCTGTGCTACTTTTCACTAATGAAATCAAAAGTTTAAAAATATCCTGCAACCAAGCTCTGCTATCAGCTGAGTAAGGTTAAAAGGCTTTTCATTGATTTCTGTTGCCAAGTTTTTTATGCAATTGTGTGAGTGCTGTTTCACAATCACTCAGATGCTGTTCCCTCTACAGTGGATAATGGTAGATTGTCCAATTTTCTTCTAAGTTTTCAAGCCAGAGGCAGGAGCAAGGTTGGACTTGCAGGATGTCTTGCTGAAAATAGAATATTTTGCATTGTAACAAGTACACTCAAAACAGAGTACCTTGCATGTAGCTGGGAATGGAAGAGAGGTTTCCAGAGGCTTCTCTTAAAGAAGAGGGATTTTTTTAGAGATGAAATTTGAATAAATTTGTATATATTTGGGATTGAAATCAGTAGTATAAAGACAGACATCTGACTAGGAAACAATGACAGAATATCTTGGATTCCACCACTGTGCAGGATTCTTTTTCACTCTAAAGCAAACCTGTGTTCATCATCATTCAATTTGCTGCTCTTTTATTCATGAAACATAGTAGTGTTTTATGATGAGTCTCCAGATTTTGCTGGCTGCACTACCTGTATGTCAGCATAATCAGGCAGAATAGTTACTGAGTGTGCCTAAACAGGTGGAACATTAAAATAATTGTGAGATTTAGTTGTTCATGAGTCAAGAAAAAAGGACTCAAATGGAGTCTGGCTATAAAGCCAGATAAGGCTGTAGAGTGTCCTGTATGGGACTGAACTTCTTCTTGGACTGTTATCTCTGGAATCCTTTAGAGGATTGGGAGTGATATATTCAGTACTTTAGCAGCTTAAAAATAGGTTTATTCCTTTGTTCTTTTCTGACAGACTGATTTTGTCAAAGGGTGACTCTAGCCCCATTTTCTAGTAGCTTTCTGTTCCATTTGAACGCTTGCCTTCTGTGAGTTCTCTCGAAATATATTTTATTGAAAAACTTAAAATCCTGCAGTTTTATCTAAACTGTGGACACTGCTATTGGTACAAGCTGCAGCCTGTCTGACCACAAGTGGTTCATTTTTGTTCTCCTGTCTTGCTTGTTTGTGATATCTGTGGCTATCACACAGATATTATATGGCTGTGTGGTCTGATGCACTGAAGAGCTCAGAAGAGCTAGGGAGAGAAATTGAGCAACTTTTCCTTTTTTAAACACCACCAGCACACCAGCTGTATAAACAGATCATCATTTCTGCAAGTAGGACAACCTGAAAACATGGATTAAAGTCTGAGTTTGAAGAAGCAGAGGTTCACTAGGAAAAAAAAAAAAGCTGAAAAGAATATATACTTATCTTTTTTTTTTTTGTGGTTAATGTTGGAATCATCTGAAAAAGACTCACTCTTGTTGAAAATGCAGATTGTCAAGAATTTTCTGTTCTGCTTAATTCATGATTCAGAGCTAAGTAACAGTAAGTGCACCATCTGGACAGCTAATGATTATGAAGTTTTCTGAGTTCTCTTACATGCTTCTCAGAGTGTGTTTTTCTCATTTATGCACCTTTGTCAGACAGTGTTAAAGCTGGCCAGTCATCTGGTTATTTAGGATTTCATTTTGGTGAGGAAGATTGTAGATAATGCTGCTTGCTCACAGCAAAATTGTGAGGCTGCGTCTCTTGCATGCACTGTTAACATTTCAGTTCGTGGCACTCTAGGTTTTTCTAAGGTATTCCAAAAAGTATTGAAAATTTGAGAAAATAGCTGGGCAATGTATGAATCTCTTGTTGAAAGTTGTGGAAATGAGCCATGAGGATTCTGGTGCTGGCTTATGATGCACTGTGTTCTGTTCACTTAGTTCAGTTGCAGTGATCTCTCCCTAATTCTCCAGGAGAAAGGGAGAGCTTGTAAATGAGTGAGCACTGCCTGCAGAGTGTGATGAATTCTGACAGGTTTTCCTTGGCTGGTGGCAGGTTAAAATCGGTCTCTCAGCAATGAAAGCAATGCAAGCAGGGTGAGTGCCACCCTGAGCAGGTGGGGAATGTGTAAGCACAGGTGGGGGAGGAAAAAGTGGCATCTTTACCAGTGGCAATGTCCTTTTGCACTTTATGTGTAACAGTATAAAATAGATCTGAAAGATGAGGCCCATGACTTCTTGATGCTGCATCCATGGTTTTGTCATTCACAGGTTAAAATTCCCTAGAAAATGGACCAGAGTGTGCAGAGAAATTGAGTTGATTGGAACCACAGGTAGAAATTAGTGTGAGGACTTAGGTTCAAGGACTGTCCCAGACTCAGTTCACATTTAAAGACTTCCTAAAAATTGATTTCTGAAAACATTTTATTTATTTTGCATGGAGAATTTTGTTCTGAGCTGACCTGAGTAAGCCACCAAAGAATTATCTGGGGAGTCTCTTTTAACTTGCCCTGATTTTTCTTTGGGGACTATTTGTGATCTGTTTGTGAGGCATTTTGGCTGCTATGCAGACCTGAGGAATTTCTCATATACAGACCATTATTGCACATTATTATTGCACACGTGGGATTCTGGTGGTCTTTGCTGATTTCTTGTTTATGCAGGTTGTAAATGAACCTTTCTTCAATCTCTACAATATTTTTTGCTAGTGTAGTGGATCAGTCTCGTAATTTAGGGACTTATGCACCTGAGGATTAAGGAGAAATTAATAGAGAGAAAGGTCTGACAGTTTGTGTTATTTTAGCTGGTAGGAAAGCAGCTTGCTCTGTCATTTCAGATGATTCTGTCATTAATTAATTCAGATGCTACCTCCTTAGACACTCAGATGGTTGTTTGGATCTGAAAGATTGTGAAAAAATAAAGGACTCCCTCTGCCTACCAACTGTAATTTGCTTAGTCTCAACTAAGCCAACTTTGTGAAACATTTGGGCTCACTTTTTGTTGTGTGGAAAGAATCACACATGGAATTGTAGATTATCACAGTTTAAAAAAAGTAATTCCTTAGCCACCAATCCTTTTACTAAGTGAATACCCTGAATTTGAAACATCAAAAGGCACCTAGTACTTTCAGCTGCTGTTATAATCTACAAGTCAATAGTTTTCAAGAAGTTGTTAGTTTTCAGCAGTAAGTAATGTCTGAAATTGGTAAATATTTATTCCATCTCCTGTATCTGTGAACATCATTAAAAGATATGTAAGGCCATGAAACATTGAGGGTGAATGAGAGCCTCTCATTACATCCTAGGCTCTATATATGTGTACACATATTCTGAAGCATGCCACACCACAGTGAAAATTCAAGTTTCCTTTATGAAAGCCTGAAATGCTGTAGCATTTTAGAGGTTGAAATAGAATTAAATGTTATCTGATGTGATCCCTTTAGTTCTGACAGCTAAAATTGAGATTGTTGGTTAACTGGACAAAACAGGTGCTGATTGAGAGTGTCAGCCTTATGTGATATTTAAACTCTTTAGTCATTTTTGTAGCTTGTGTAGTTGGCCTTGCAGATCTCTGAGGAGATTATCCAAATCAAAGCCAGACTGAACGAAGTCTCTGGAAATATTCTTGTATTTCTGCCATCCCAGACTTGTATAATAGATAGTTTTACAGGCAAGCTTTTTTTCCTCTCTGAAGAGAAAGGCATTGTCCAAACCTGTGTGGATAACCTTGCTTTTCCAATTAAAATTGGCTGCCTTTCTGCTTGCTCCAAACCATTTGACAGCCAGCCTGAGACATCCCCTGCTTTGAATGATTTTTTATACTAGTTCCCCTTTGCCTTTAATGTGAAAAGACCTGTCAAAGTCTTTCAAAATAGTAAGTGCTCTTAGAATCACTGATAAAGATTTCTCTCCACCTAATGGCATGTGTTGTACAGGCTAAAGCTTGTGAGTGAGGAGGTTACACAGTGCCATGATTTGCTGAAAACAGGAATCAGGAGCAGGGAGGGAGCCTGTCAGAGACAGGACAATGGTTTGTTACATGGCAGACAAGGAGGGATGTGCTTTGATGTGGATGTGTATACACACACATACATTATATATATGAATGACTGCAAAGTCTCCATTTCTTTTGCTTCTGTGCTCTTGTGTTCCTCATTTACCTCTCAGGAGCCTCTCCTCCTGGCTAGATGGCCTTACATAAGTTCAGGATTGAAAACTATCCCAGCCAAGGAGCATCACACCCACTATACAGCTGTACTCAGGGATGGCCTCACCCTTCAGCTTTTCTTTTATATTCATAGTTACACAGGCAATTCCTTTGTCAAGTCTGTACTTAACTATTAACAGGTCTAATTCTCAACTCTTTTGATTAACAACTCAAATCTCTGACAGTGATGTCATTATCTGTACTTCACCTTGCACTTAATAACTAATAATCCTAACTAGTAGCTAAACATTTTAAACTTATGGATGTATACCATTTTGTTTTCTTTTTTCTCACCATCTGTATATAGCTTTCCTGTGAAGCAGATCATTCTTACCTCTGAACACATCTACAACTCCTTTATTCTTATCAGACTTTAATTTTCTGTGCTCACATTTCTGCAGACACAGAAATCCAAACAGAGGCAAAAGAAACCAAGCTTGGTATGTTGCAGATGCACCAGATTTGGAAAGTATTCTTAGCAAGGATGCAATTACTGTACTCCTTTTGCTAATAAGTGTATTCTGAACCCCTCATGGATTTGTTTTGTGTCAGCAATATGGCTTTTCTTGAAAGAACTGCAGCAACCTAGTTGTCAATTCCTCGTGTCACTGTTCCTCTAGGTGTGGAACATGGACTGTGTGACCCAGCATCTAGGGACGTAAACATGGCTTGAGGCCAAGAACACAAGCAAGGTAGGCAGCAGAGATAGCAGGACTGTATTCGTGGGGTAAATGTTCCCCTAAAATGTGTCCTGATTCTTCACTGGACAGCTCTGACACCAACTGAATTTGGGGCAACAGACACTTGCAATTGATTGAAGTAGTGACTTACTGAAAAACGACATTAATTCTGTGATGCCAAAACACATAGATCAGATTTTTCCAAATGGTGGCATTCTTGGTGGATTATGTGCAAACTGCCAGTACATTTTAGCAGTGATTTCTCTCATATTTCTGAGCTGTATTCTCTTTGGTGTGTTTATCCCAGAGAAAACTGCTGTAATATTGAGGGGAAGAGGCTTCTTGGGGTGCAAAGGCCTGTTGACAGAGGGTAACATGAGATAGGACTTCACTCCTGAATAAATCTTGGTAAAATTACTCCCAGGGTCTTAATAGCCTGATTTAAATGAAATGTGAACCATCTGAAATGCCTCCATGAAGTAATTAATGGATTCAGTTGGTTGCACGCTTTGCCAACAGTGGAATGACTTTGACTTCCTTTTCCTGTTGGATGTCTTGGAATGATCTGTGGAGTAAAGACAAACTGAAACACTAACAAGTGGTCTAGAGCATGTATTAGATTAATGAAATAAGCAGAATTTAGTAAATGGAAAAGTTCTGCTATTTGATAAAACTGACAGTTATTGGGATCACGTAGTAAAGCCATTCAGTTGGAAAAAATAAAATAGTCCACAGTTGCCTGCAGCATTTTTTGCACTGAATTGAAATGGTTCCTCAGAAAATTGTAAAATATATTAATGCATAGAAATTACCACACACAGAACTGTTTTCCTTGGCATGCTGTTTATAGCCTGGGAAAAAAGAAGAAAATAATGAGTTTGGTGAGCTAAGTGACATCTGTATTTTAAATATTGCTGGTTTTGTAACTTTTTCCCCATTTGCCATGTTCCTTTGTCACTTAAGAGAAAACAGAAATGAATACCAATTAGGTGGCCAGTGAATGTTTGAGGTATACTGTTCTCTTCCTTTTAAATCAACTTCATAGTTTTTTCTTTTAGATGTGATACTTTCTCAGAGTGGCTTCTATTGGTCATTATGACTCAATAAATACACAGTGTATTTATATGTATTGTCTTAATGAGCCTCATAAGCCTTCTTCATTTTATTAGAAGATATTTTATTCTCTGATGGATCATTTAAGAATGACCTTAAAGCAAAAAAACCAAAACCAACATCAGTAAAAACAAACAAGATCCCAGATCTATATGAAAAGCTTATAAGAAATTCAGTAGTGACAAATGGAGGGCAACACATTTGGATGAGATTCATCACCTTCACAAGCATAGGGTGGGGAAGAACAAGCTAGACAGTTCTCTGGGGCTTTTGGACTCCTCCTTTCAGGAAGAAAAGCCCAAAACACCATAGCATCTATCACAATGAAAAGGAGGATAACAGTGTGATAGCTAAATTTTGTGTTACTGTTTTCATTACAAAGCCTTTTATTTTAGAGATTTATTCAGCCATGAAAATGTCTTCTACATGCTCTCAGCCTTGTAGTATTTAAATTAAAAAATACTAAAAATATCTGTTTAGCATGTTACTGTTTTCTATAAAGCAACAACAATCATCAGAAGCTCCATTGTAGTATGGACTCATTGATGTCCCAACATCACCATGTTGAGAGGTTTAATGATCTGTGAAATAATGTTCTGCTTGGAAAAATGGGGTTTATAGAATTACCCATTTCTGTGCTTTCCCATAGACAAGTGGATTTTTTTGTGCACACTGGCTGCTGTATGAGACTCTTGCAGTATGGCAGTGGGAAGGAAGCTGCTGACAGACATACTGAGGTGCAAAAATGAACTGCTGAGGGTCTTGTTCTCTTTAACCTGGACATGGGTGGGAAAATGGAAAAATATCAACATGGGTTGGAAAGAGCCTAAAACTGCTTTGAGCATTTGGGTCTTCTCATTTTGGTAGTTATGAACTTTGATTTCCTTGCTCTGGTTTGTGATATATGCTAAAGATGCACAGGTCATGTTCTGGTGGCTTCACTCAGAGCTTTCTTTAGGAATAAAAGGAGACTTTATTATGTGCTGAAAGGGGAATTTATTATGTGCTGTAATATCTTATTGTGACAAAAATAATTAAATTCTACTGAAAAAAAACAGGACAGGAAATGTAAGTGAATGGTCCTAGTGATATTAAATGGTCCTGTTATAATGGTCCTGTTATAATTAAAGTAGTAGACAGTTTAAGGATTATTCATAAGCTAAATAATATAATGATATCCTGTAAAGCACACAGTGTATCCTACAAAAACCTAGGAATACTCCCTGGAAGAGAGCAATGATTCTTGAATGATAGTCCAGGAAATCACTTAAGGCTTGGGATGCTTTGGGCTAAGGCTTGAAGGTGTTACAGTTACAGGTACTTCCTATTGCAGTTTTTCTGTATTTTTTCCACAGACATACAGCCAAGTTTGAATAAGGCTGTTGGAATCCATTTTTAACTGATTAAAGCAGCATTAAAAGTCACTATGAAGAGCTAAATAAACGTAGCTTGATTTTCTGTTGCATATATGAATAGAAGCTTTGATGATGAGCGTATCTGAACCTCAAGTACTTGCACTCAGGTGTCTGTAGGGGTTTGTAGTGTTCCATGTATGAATTGCCAAGATCTCTGGCAGAGGCAAGTGGAGCTGTGGGGGAATGTGAGCAGAGAGCAGCCTTGCTGGCCTGCTGTGGGTCCCTGCTTTATTACAGCCCCCAGTGATGGAGCCCCACTGGTTGGAAGGATGTGATGGGGTCTTTTCAATTTGCCATCCCACCCTGCGTTGCTGTCACTCCCCAGTGAGACAGGGTTTGTGCTGGAACCCTGCAGTCTGAAAGGTCTCCTCCACAAGTTATCCATCCTTGCAGGACAACAGCACAGAGCAAAAGCAAAATGTTCTAAAACTGACTTTAAACCAAACAGGAGCAGCCTTATGTGGAGCTGCTTCACATGCTGCATCAGCCATGGAGACAAGGTGGAGTTCAGGGTAGAATCAACTCTTCTTCAGGGCAAACTCCCAAGCTTTTCCTCTCATTGTGTGCTTTTGTTTTGGTTTGTTTTTTGGATTTTTTTTTTTTTTTTTTTGTGGTGGTTATTGCTAATGCTGTTGTAGTGAAATACTTATCTCTTTAACACCATGTTCCCCAGTCTGTCTTTGTAGTTTAGGTAATCTTATTTTTTTTAGAACAAATTTACGTATGCCCACTGAGATGCAGTCCTCCCCAGTGAATTCTTATAAACTCTTACCCTCACAAATAAGTCTTATTTTTTCTCTTTGCTTATGGCAATAAACCTTATCTTATTTTTTTCACTGCAGGGAAAAATCTGTATCAATTTTTGCTCTCTTTTCCCTCAGAAGCTCTTTCCATGCCGATTAAGACCTTGAGATTTTAAACTGTGATGCATTTTTTTGTGATGAAGTGTATATTCTATGCTGATCACCTTCTTTCTTTGCTGGCCCTTATCAGTATCTGTGGGTGTTCCTGTGAGACAGGGAGGATTTAGGCTGATTAGAAAAACCGATGCTGTAATACCTGCTTAGCTCTTGAAAAGAAATGAAGAAAAATTTCAATCACTTCTATGCTGAGGAGATTCTGTATTTATCTCTATTAATAAAATTAATAAAATTGAAAATCAAAAAAGTTAAAGCTACAAGCTTTTGTTTTCAGAAAACAAAAAAAAAGCACTAGAAAAGCCACTTAAAACTGTATTAGTATCTATGCAAATCTGAAAGTTTCTTCAGAATAGTGAGCTAATATTAATATTTCTAGAATCTACAACAACTTCTGTGAAAAAAATAATGCATACATTTTGCTGACCAACCAAAAGGCTGTTTGGTCATCAACTTGAGAGGAGCAGTTCCAAGGTTATCCAAGGTTATTCCTTATCCTGGGCAGTGTTCCTCTCACTGTGGGCAGTGTGATTTTACCTCACTCCCACCTCTCTGCACCACAGTGACCCCATAATGATGAAGTTCCACGTTGAGGATGATGCTGGGAGGAATTATTAGCCAGGGTTCATTCACTTAGCCCTTTGAACATCTGGAGCTTTAATTGCTTTGTGATAACTCTTCAGGCTGGTCTCAGTGCAGTTCTCAGGGGAGAGCTGTCTGCAGCCTGGAAATAGCAGTGATAGGGCTTAATAAGGCATACCAATAAATAAAGTGTTCTTCTTCAGACCTTATTTAAGACAGATGATGTGTTGATCAGTTCATAGAAACTCAGATGCAATCATATGATTGTGATTGATTTGTCCTTTAACTAGATTTTCTAGTTTCCATTTGGGTTTTTCTCATATTGCTGCAATAATTTTCAGTTTAACCTTTTAATTGGCAGCTGCTTTGAATTTTCAGGACTTAAAAACTTTAAATTACATAGTGTATGAAACTTTCAGATTCTTGTTTTCATGCTATGTGTGAAAGGTGTCTCTTAAAAGTATGTCTTTCCTTGACATTAAATTGATTATAGATACACTCCTCCCCCTACATGCACCAACACTAAAATGCACCATAAACTATTCATATAATTGTCATTCAATGCCTTTAACACATTGACGGAGGAAAAAAGCACAGGCATAACAATTTTAAAGGTTTTGTGCAGATACTTCTCCCCATTTCAGTGATGTGATTCAGTACAGTCTCCACAAATAGTTGCTGGATGTCTACAATGCTTTGTGCATCATTTTGTGTGTTTGTGTTCAGAAGTGCATCTCACTCACATTAGTCTGTGACAGATGTCCTCCACAAACAAAAATAGTTTTCTGATTTTAAAGGCCTTCTCAAATTACTCTGTGAAATATTTTTTTATTATTGTTTAGCACTCTCAATTTAATTGTTTTGTAGTTTTCCTACTTCAAAAACTGAGATTAATCATGCCTTTACATAAATGTTCGTATTAAAATCAGTGGGGCTTTGAAGATCAAGCTTTTAATTTCTAATCTGTAGAGTAATCAGGTGTGTGATTAAATGTTTGGAAGATAAAATATTGCAATGTGAAAAGTTTGTCTTGAAAGGGGCTGAAAGTATGAGTTTTCCAAATAATAGACATAATTTTAAAATCCTTTATTTCATCCCCAAAAGCAGAATTCTTCCCTAAAACCATTGTCTAGAATCATGTAGAGTTTTGGTGTTAGGTATTTGCTTTTAAGCAATGCTTTGAAAGTTTGTCCCCTTAGAGTGAAACTGGAATAGAACCCAGTCTTTGAACTGATCAGAAAACCACTGAGGAAGTCTTCATCATTTTGTTCTTTCATTCTGAAATGCACTCTAAACCCAGCAGGATGGCATCTGTCTCCAGCCAAATTTTCAGAGACATGCAGTGTCACCTGAAGCTGGCACCTAAAAGCAAGTTTGTTCTTTGAAGGGACTGTAGAAAAGTTACTCTCTTAAGCAATGTGTTTGAAACTTCTCTATGAAGTGTTGGAGATCGATTGAACTGCACTTTTCATCTCATATGGCTGCACATCTTTGAAAAGAGGAAAAACCCATTCTTTGAGATGGAGAGGAAGGAAATGTACAATCACACGTTTAAAATTAGAGCCTTGTGTCCCCTGAGGAGTTGCAGGGCTCTGTCCCTACCCCACCTTATGGGATGATTTATTTAGTGATTGTCTGATGGAAAATACATTTGAAAAAATGCCACCAGAGGAACCAAATCACAGTGTCCTCTTCCAAAGGTGGGAGCTCAGCCTACTGATGCAAAAGAGTCATGAGTGTTCATACTCACCTGCTGTCACTCCTGCTGTTGAAGCTGACAGAAAATGGACAATGTTTAGGATACACTCAGTCTTGGAGATGTGTGTTTTTCTACACTTTTACATTGGGGTATACGCATGAATTAAAGATACTCTGAGTCTTACTTATTTTCTAGAGCCAGATGTGTGAAACAAACAGCTTTTGCTTTGTTTTTTACCTTTCCTTCCTCTCCCCACACCGTGTAATTCTGAGAAAGATTTGATCACAAAATGTTTGAGCAATTAAGTGGTTCTAGAGCAGTTTACTATGACAGGTTGATAGAATCTTGACTGGTCTTAAGCACTGAGTTATTTGCCCGTGTCAACATTTAAAGGTTTGCAAAAAAATACTGAGAAGAATTTTAGGTGCCAGCAGATATTTAAGGCACGTTTCTCGACCAACTAATTTAGGTATCTATATGGCTTAAACAGGAACTTGCAATTTTGCATTTAAGAGTTTAGATTCCCTTTCGAAGTGCTAAAATCCTATTATTGCTTCTAGCAGAATACCTAGATAAGGGCTTCTATAATGTCTAGTTCTTACATTTATGCATTAACTGTAAAAGTAGTAAAGCAGTAATGACTGCATCCCTTTCTACTGGTTGGATGATTTGTCCTTGAGCTGGAAACTATTGGTTTCTTGCTCTAGTAAAAAAATAATTTGCTTCATTTTTATGGGCCTTTTATTTTTTCCACCAAACTGTGTTCCATTTGTGGAAGCAGAAATCTTGATAATACAGAAATTTATATTCAATATGTATGATTTAAAATCCAAGGAGAAGGGGTTTTCATTTGACTTCTGCTGATGACTTTTGATCTGGTGCCACTCTTAGAAAACACTAACATTAATCAGGATTACATATTGGCAGCATTGAATTTGATAGGATTAGACTGGTAATCCTAAAACATAAACTGCCTGTTAGGAGATACAGTGTAATGTACAAATTCTCAGCTGAGGGTGACTATATCAGGCTAACTGCAGCAGCACAGAGCTCAGCAATATAAATTAGCTCATAATGAGTTTCATGTTGCCCTGACCAGTTTATTGTCAGTGCCTGAAGTAAATAACTGAAAATGTGCTTCAGTTAAAGCTTCTCTGTGGTTTGCCTCGGTCCCACTGATAATATCTAGCACAGACTAAGTTGATTTTTTTGAAAAATACATTTTAAAATACTCTCCCCCAAAATGCTTTGAGTGTGCAGTGTTCAATTCTGGGCCATCTCTGGGAGTTCTGAGGCTCAACAGTGTCATTTCAGTAGCTGGCTCATAAATGGCTATGGCAATTAGTTGTGGTTAGAATACCCTGACTTCCTCTTCTGCTCTCTCCACACCCAAACTTCTTTAAGTCATTATGAAACAGTTCCTTTAATTCCTTTTACTATTTCTTTCACTTGATATGTGATAGTTGATATATGATTTTTTTTTTTTTTTTTTTACTCCTATAATGCCATTTTTGGGAGGACAAAATTACAAAAAATGCATTTCTTGAACTGAATTATTTACCATTTGGCCTGTTTCTTACTCCCTCTGTTTTTTTTTGGCCCCTGCTGGTTACTCAGTCTCAATGACAAAACAAATGCTGCCTTGGTAGCAAGGAGAAAGCATGTTCTCTGTTGCCACCACTGAAAAGTAATTACACAGCTAAATCAGTGGAGATGAAAACTACAATGTAAAGCATTCTGAAAAATAAGTAGGACATTAACTATTTGGAACATTAATTATGTGGAAATGCCAGTTTTTGGCTGGCTGAGGTACTCGCAGGCTGTGATTGCAGTTTGATTTATAGCAGTGTAAATCAGGAGTGGCTGTGACACCAGAGTCAGTGGCATTGCAGGAGTGTAAAACAAACAGAACTTGCATGTGCACTTTGGATTATTCCCAGTTTTACCATCAAACACGAGCGTGAGTCACACCCATAAAACCAGGACTCTGCAGCTGAGTCCTGCAGCCCTGTAGAAAGCAGCACTGGCTGCCACAGCTGCAGTTTCTGTTGTGTCATGATGCTGAGGGTGAGAGTTTAGTGTCCACCTAAATTTTAGCTATTAGCAAGGTGAGACCAAGAGTAAAGATGTAAAATTGAAGATACTAGAAAAGTATAATTTTGAAAGAAAACCACATTATATGTGGAGGAATAAACAATAAAGTGTTAAAATATCTGTTTGTCAAGGCGGTTGTTTAGAGCTTATGGGCTTTTAACCTTTAAGGCCTTACAATGAGAGTCAAGCACAGAAAATTGTGAGGGGACAATGATTTAAATGCTATTCACAGGAGTACTTGTACCAGGCTTAGTAACATCACCTACAGGAGAAGAAAAAATGATAAAAGTAACAAATGGACACACATTATCAGTTACATATAAAATAGTTATCCAAAACCTAGGGAGTTTTCCTTTTGTTTTTCTTTATAACTACTGGGTTTCAGTCTGGAGCTTCTGGAGCACTGAAACAGTGCTTTTTGTCACCTTTGTCACCCTGCCCAGTGTCAGAGTTTCTTATCTTGGCAGGCATGTCTGTGTTGTGCTGGTTATTATGTGTACCATGACTCTGGTGGTGTGCAAGAGATTCCAGCTTGAACCATGTGAGTGATTATGAGCCCTCACTGAATTTAGATGTCCACACCCCCTCTCTAGCATTGGAACTAGAAATACTTTGTTTATGGCTGCCATGGGCTTTTGAAGTTGCTGCTTGGTTAAGTGTTTTTTCAGTCAGAGAAGCCTCTCTTGGTTCATCTGTGTGAATTCACTGAGTACATAAACTGTACATAACTGTGCATTATCACCACCACCAAAATAAAAAAGATGTGGGCAATAAAGCACTGGGAAACTGTGATATGCTTTCTTTTGAAAGTGCATACGACTGTATTTTTGTGCTTAACTGCAATTTTGTTCTCATTAAATCAGTAGCAATATTGAACTAATAATTGGCTTTCGTTGCATGCAGTATGTGCATGCTCAGTTATAAAGAGCATAGACCTCAGCAGCTGTTTTTACCATCATTTGTGACCTGAAGCATTTACATCAATTGACTGCTGAGGGCTCTGTTGGGTAACATTCCCTGTCCCAGTATAGTTAAAGTTTGGTGCTTTACTGGATCAGATGCAGCAAGAGTTGTTTCATCAGCTTTGTAGAAGCAGATGATTACTTTCTGTTCTAGATCTTGCTGGTGATTTTTTTCCTGAAGCTATTTTCAATATCATTTCATATAAACAACTTACAGCCTTAACCTTTCACACCTTCTTCTGTTTGCATTTGCTGAAGAGGTGGAAAGGTTAGTGCAAACCTCAGGACTGGAATTTGGTTTTATAAATTGTTCAAACACATCACAATATCACTGCAATTAAAGTTATAACCTGGGATTCCATTAAATGCAACAAAAGCCATTCATTTAACCTCAGCCTACCAGCAAAACTTCTCTTTAGGCTGAACCAATTCCCAGCAGGGCTTATGCTGCTAAGTTATGAAAAGTGTCCTTTTGAAAAAGGAGTAAAATTTTTGTGCTCATTCAGTCATGTCCAGTTCTTTAGTAGTCAGGATTTGAAAAGCTTAAACTAATGAAATTCATGTTATCAAGTTAAAAGCAGAAAAATAGAATAAAAATGGAAAAATGGAATAATCTGCAGGCATAACTGGCTCTTCTAGTATTTGCAATATGAACAGGGATAAAGAACCTACCTGTATTAAGGTTTCCTTTAACTTCTTATCCTTCTGTATCTATCAGACTCATTTAAAGAAGAAAATTACCTAATTCATGTCATAAAATGCCATAGAAGCATGAATAGTCATAGCACCCAATTCATTATCTTCATAAACAATATTGTATGAGATATGCAATATTCAGGATACAGTGAAAATATATCTAATATGCCTGTCTTTGAATACTCTCCATTTATTGTAGTTTTCAAAAAGTTGGAGCAATATGGGTTTCATCTGAAGCTAGTATTTTCATCTAAAAGCTAGTATTAAAATTCTCATTAATCTGTCACAGAGAGAAGGGAGGCAGAATAAAAGGTCTTACAAATCTGCTGGAATTTTGACGCTGCTCAGGCTCCTGAGGTCATTTTTATAAGTGTAGTCATTCCCCTTATGCATCATCTTTCACACATGTGAAATAATTTTTAGATATTTTTTCCTTCTTTTCATGTAACTTTGAACTCTATGAATGTTTTGTACATCTTCTCAATGGTAAGAATTACCAATCATTTTAGACACCGTCATTTAATTTAAAATATTATCATGCCCAATCTCATTTGGCACTGCACTTGTAAACTGTCAAATGGTTTTCTTTACTTTAGATAATAGCCTAGAGTATTTGATTTTTATTGGAAGGTTGCAGTATTTGATGGTTGTTTTAATGTAGGCTTTGAAAGTCATCTTCAACATGCTTGTGGATTTACCCAGTAACTAACTTGTAAACAGTGAGGATTTTCTTCCTGATGTTTGGAATTGTTTGGTTCCAGAACAAATCAGTGCAGTTTATGAGTCAGAAAATTTTATTTTAACTGCAGGGTCTGTAAAGATGTCTTGTATATGAAAATGGAGCCCAATTCTCCACTTGCTATATGAAGAACTTAGAAAATTCTCACCACCTGAAATAACTGTGAATTTGTCCTTAAGATGTGCAGTAGAAGCTCATCTTCCCAGTAGAAAATGATAATATTTGCACAATCCTCAAGATACATCTTGAGGACATCTTGACAGGCCTTGTTGTGAGTGCAATGAAGAAAGAAACAAACATAAAAAGAAAATTCCATTTAACATGCCTTTTAAAAGAGAAGACTATAAGATGGAGACGACAGCTGCAAATCCTTGTTGCCTGCTAGCATGATTCTCTAAACCTGTAAGTTCTCAATCTGTAATAATATCAGATTGCCAAGCAAACTTTCTTCTTGCCTTTCGTTCTTTTGGTGTGTCTGAGCCTGTGAAGATTGTGAAATTCTGGGGGGAATTCTCCCAGTTTAAAAACTTGTTTATTTTGAGAAGACTTTTGCAAAGTCTCTCTTGCCCTCTCATTTCGTGGAATGGAGTCAGATTCTCTCTGATGTGCTGTAATGCTGCCTGCTGTTCCAAGGGATACATTAAGGTTTTTCTTCCACTTCATGTTTTGATCTTTGCCAAGAAACTAAATGTTTACTCTCTGTAAGAAGTGGGATTTTGGCCAGTTTACAAGAATGCAATAAAGAAAATCTGACAAGATGCATTTTCCACTATTTCATCTTCTTTATAAGTGGATCAAGAGAAATTTAAACTGCAATGAGAGAAAAGAGAAAACAAAAAAAAAAAAAAAAAAGAAACAAAACAAACAAACAAACAAACAAAAAAAAACAAAAAAAAAAAAACAAAAACAAAACCCTGGAGCTTTCCTGGCATGCACAGGAGTCAAACTCTTTTCAGGTTTATAAGAGATGCTGGGAATCCAGAAACTGAGCTGTTCTACTCATTTCAACTGAACAGTTGTTCAACTAGACATTGAGCATCATTAGAAACTGATTTCTTCAGCTATAAACACTTAACTAAATTCTTATTTATTGCAGCAACAGTGTGGTCAAATTCATCACCTGGCACTTAGATTGCAGGTTGACACAAGCTGGTGTGTGAAAGGTAGAAACACTGTACTAAACCACTTACCCAGAGACACAGCTCCCAGAGATGTCATTTATTTGAGAAGTCCAATAGGAAAAACAGAAGGCAATTTTGAGTGTTCAGCTGTCCTATTTGTGCCAGCTCTCCCTGTCTCACAGACAAGGAGTTCCAGCCAGGCAGATCCTGGTGTGTCTGGCCAGGAAATGCTTCCACAGGAGGGGATTCACCTGCAGCAGTGGAGGAAGCAGGACCACTGGGCAGCTGTACAGAGTCTCTGTACTTTGTACAAAGAATTTTGTTGGAGAGTCTCCCTGAAGCTCTCTCCTTTTCTTGTGGCTGCTGCTGTTTTGGTTTTCATGCAGTAAAAGACTTGTTGGAGCATGTCTTGACTGGCTATAGAGTTTCTATTAGGATGCAGGTGCTTGTGATTTAAAATACTGCTGCTAGTTGCTATTGGGAAGATATTGAAGTAATAATTTTGGGATAAGAATGTGGTTTGGTTGTGATTTCTATGTCTGCAGAGCTTTAAACAGAAAATTGAATAACATCATGCATTATTTTTAGTTCCTGGTTTTGGCAATGTGACAATGGAGGTAAAAGTGAGCAATGCATCCCTTATGTACAAATGCTGAGCCTTTGAGGTCCAGTTCTGTAAGAAAAAAAAAAAAAAAGCAGTGCATTTTCACTTTTGCCAGTTCACTTTTGGATCCCATGAACTTACCTGATTTTGGAAGCAAATTTTAACTGTGAGGGTTTTTTTACTTGTTGTTTTCAGTTATTCATTTTCTCCTTCTGAGCTTTGGTGTTTGTAAACACCCTCACATGGTGTTTACATGAGAAAGCATTTTCAAGAAGTCATGTTTTTAAACCCTTTCACTTTCTATGGTGTGGGATGCTGTGGGTCTTTGTTTCTATAGTCTTGAAAATCCTGCATGCTTTCATCCTTCCATTTCCCTGCAGGAGCATAGGAAATGTCTGTTAAGCTCTTTATGAAGCTACTGACAAGGGAAGAAAGTGCTGGGTCCCCCAGCCTCTTCACACAGGCTGTTTGTTTGATTGATTTTTTAAATTTGTTAAATGTATAATTTAGTTTCTAAAATGGAAGAGGATGGAATGATGAGCAGTCATCAGGGTAACAAGAGTCCTGTGGCTAAAAGGCAGCTAAGATCTCAATTTTTGTTTCTTTTAAGATAACAGCTGTCAGAGTTCCTAGGAAAATGAGATCTGATCTCAGAGCAGCCAGTTTTATCATTGTTAGAATGACAGATGTGCCAGAATCTTATAGTCTATTAGATCTGAGATTTGAAGCTGGAAGTCGATTTTTTCTCTCTGAGACAGTTAAAGTTAGACACAGTATGTGCAATTCTTAGAACCCGAGGAAGGTGCATCACACTGAAACAAAAATGTTACCATCTTTAGACCTCACTAAACCCTCAAAGTTCAACCTAAATCTATTTTTAGCCAAGTGACTATTGCTTTCACATTGCTCATCTCCTAGAATCTCAGTTTTGCTTTTGCCATTGAGGGGGAAATATAGAATTATGGTCAGATACTGATTTTGCTATGAGTCACCATCTCTGCCAGTCTTCCTGAATGCATACACACACACACATAATTAAAAGAAAGGTTTTCAGTGTTTTAATCCCTTCCGAAAAATGTGCTCTCATCTTAGTACCTGATGCCAGAAAACTTAGAAAGTAATTTGAAGTATTGAAATTTATGAAAAGTATATAAATTCAAACTAAATAGCAAGAAAAAATTGCCATTAATCAAGTGTCAATATCTATACATTGCTTTTTAGGATTTATAGCATAATATTATTATAATGAACATAAAGTAACAACAGTAACTGTGCTGCTGTTTTATAGTACTAAATTAATATTTGTGGTTAGCTCATTACCTCACATCTCTGGTATAGCAATATGTTCGCTTGTACACCATCAGAAGAAACCTACAGGGGACAAAATGAAAAAGCTCAATAAACACTGATGGGGCTGACCAGTTTTAAATGCCTTCAACAGTTGTATGTTCTGTGGTGCAATGTTTCATATAATGAAATGTTTCAATAATGTTTCATTTTATGGAAAAGTTGTGCGTAAGAAGCAATTCCTGGCTGTGATAATCTCCTAGTTCCTGATAAGTGCATTGCTCTCCAGTACTGTACTGTGTAGATTTCTGCCAAAAATTCCTCTTTGTTTTAGAATATGGCTATTGCTCAGGCTTGAGTAGCAAGTGCTGATAGGTGTGAGAAGCTGGATGCACCAAGCTTGGTTCTCTTTGCTGTTTCTCTGATGGGTACCTCGTAGAAAGCTGTGCCCTGCGAGGGGCACTTACATGGGCAGGCTGATAAAATGGCAAATCTCTTTTTTTTTTTGCTGCTGAAACAGCAGGAAATGGACTTGTGGGTAGATATCAAGGTCTGATTTTGCATGGGCCTTCAACTTGCTGCTCTTGTGTGCTGCTGATTTAGCCCCTCTCACATGTTAAGTGTACGTTAGCTAATCCCATTCCTGCTCCTGCCGCTCTGCCGAACGTCTGCATTGGCAGCAAGACCCAAACTGCTTTGAAACTCTTCAATTCTTACCTGCAAAACCCGTTCTGTGCTCTGGGCAGGCTGCAGCTGCCTGGCAGAAGCACCCAGTGCCATTGCAGAAGCGCTAGGCTGCCTAGCTGCTGTCCTGTCTGAGCAGCACTCGGACATCTCTGAGCCCCAGGCAGCCCCCGGTGCTCGGGCTGCAGCAGCTGAGCCCTGACCCCTGCAGCAGCAGAATTTAGCTGGCAAAACTCTGGGCCTGCTTCAGATGTCTTTTGACTCGTGTCTAAATGACCAAAAACAGCTCTGCATTGCCCAGCTGAGTATCTGAACAGCCTGGAAAATTCATGGCGGAGCAGAATGCATTGGCATGACATGAGCTTTGCCATGAAAATAAAACATCTACACATGTACCTACTGCACCTGAGCCAATAACCAGTGACTCTCAACTGAGCAAGATGGTTTGAAATTCTTTAGGTAATTCTTCTGCTGTACAGCACAGAAACACACTTTCAGAAAACCTCTGTGCTTGCTTGTGCCCTGATACTGTCTGGCAGCAGCGAGGTGCATAAATGTCAGCTCCAGAGGAGTTTCCAGCACTCATTAATCCCTTATTTCCTGCCACAGAATAGCAAAACTGTTGATGGCTTGATCTCCCTCTTTTTGGAGGGAGAGATTCTTTTTGAGATTTAAGGGACTTTCTCTTTTTTTTTTTTTTTTTTGTTTTTAAATTAGCATGATGACATTGTTAAATAGTTTAAGAATGTTAGATCAAATTTGTGTGCATTAACTTCAATGCTTAAACAGTCTCTTTTGGTAGAGCAAAATCATAGTTAACTTCCTATTTTGTGATGGGTTTTGTATTCGTTTAACCTAAGAATATTTTATTTAAACAAAACAAATCAATTTTGTGCACAGCATGCCCAATCTAAGGTTATCTTGTCCTTGGTAAAGATAGTATAGATCTTAGAGTGGCTTGTTTCTGTAGGGCATTCCAATGTCATCTAATTTAAGATTCTTTTGATTAACCTATTGATTTGACAATGGGTAAACTATTTTTTGTTTTCTTGTCTTTTTTTTTTTTTTCTGTGAGTTTGCTTTCTTATACAAGTAAAAGTAGAAAAATAAATTTTCAACATTTTTTTTTGCCACTGCTATTAAAAATTGGATGGAGTTTTTTACTCACCAGCTAAAAATCTTTAGGTAATAACAAATTAGTGAAACCTTAAAAAACCAGCTAATGAATTCAGTAGAAGTATTTTTCATAAGTACTGAGAATATGCAAGCATTATGCTATAGCATATATTTTTAATGATCTGTTGCCAGAAATTATCGATTTTCCTCAGAAAGAGCACAGTGTTACAGAATTAAGGGTTTTTTTAGCACTCTGCTGAAAAGCCTGTAATGAAAAGAACTGTTGTATTCCTTTAATTTCCATGGAGAGTACCTCAGTAGGTGGCATTACTGAAAACCAGTGGAGCACTTCAAGGGACTGGAGGAAACTTTGGTTCAAACTCCTGGCTCAGGATGAGACAGGATTTGCTCTATTAAAATTCATTTTGTAGGGCCCACACTCCTAGAAAATCTATCTGACCTATAATGATAACTCTGTGTTTTAAACTGTGTTTTAAGCTGTGTTTTAATCTGCACGGCTTCTGGATATTGTAACTCTGCTGTAGAGCAGATAAATTGCATTAATTTAACAACTGCATGGAACTTTGAGCAATACAATACAATAACATTTTATTGTAATTGTTTAATCTAAAGATTGTTTCCTGGTGGTTTTCCCCATATAAAAATTATAATGCAGAATGCACTCAGAGTACATCCCAACCAAAACACAGTAGAATATATGTCCATAATGATTAGTAAGAAGCAGAATTAATATTTCTCAAAGGTTACGCTTATGAAATTTTCCATGATCCTCTACATACAACAGTGTAATTCAACTAGCTGTAACCATAAAAAAACACAGCATAAATGAATATAGAAAACAAAGTAATTAAACAGAAACAAAATAAAAAGGATTGTTTGGGGGGTTTGTTTTTGTTTCAGGTAGGACAGAAACATAAAATAATTTGTCTAAGGGAGATGGGAGCAGATGTAGGAATGGGCAGCAGTCATTTGTCAACATAAGACAGCCATAATGGTAGCATCAAGAAGAAAATTATGCTAATAAAAAAGTCATGCCTCATGATACCATTATTAGTTGCCTGTGATACATGAATGATAATGAGAATTACATCACTTCTTGAATTTCTAAATTGCTCTGCAACTTGTTTGTTTATGTATTACTTTCTGCTTCACAGTTGGCTGATTTTCAGCTTTTTCCCAAGATTTTAGATTGTAAATGCCTTGATTATACATTCAGATATTGTTTCACATTTCCATAAAACTTAGGAGTCTTTTCCCTGAGATGTTATCCCCATTTGTTCAGCCACAGGGACTGGGAATCCCACTGTTTCTGTGCCTTGGTTTTCATCCTCTGGGAGCTCAGAACTGGTGTTTTCTTTCATTTGGGTCACACCAGAAGTAAAGCTAAGAGACGTGTTTCAAAACCAACCTCATCGTTCCAAAGCTGCACACAAATTATTTTTAACCTGGCACAAATCTGAAAATTGCCCACAGGGGTTTCTCTGGATTGTATCACAGGATCCAAAATGTTTTTGAAGATGAGCTGAGCAAAAAATAACATTTTGAAAACTGACAGATCTTAAATAAGGATCCCTTTAATACTGGTAATAATAAACCCTCAAATTTGTTCTATGACCAAATACCTCAATTTAGACCATTTGACTAAAACTTATATAGATTTATTTTTAAAATATTTTTCTCATTTCAGTTAATCTGCTCCTTAACACTTACAATATGTACATGGCATCATTCCAGTGAGGCAATTTTAATAATTCCCTGTAAGTTTAGAGTAGTGAAGTTCATTTCTAGCCTATCATATGGCATTCCTGGTAATTCCAGAATGATTGACTCTTTATCTCAGAAACTGATACTAGGGGATTTAGGGGGGGAGAGGTTATTTGGTTGGGTTTTGTTTGTTTCTTTGTCTCGAGATTTCTTTGTTTCCTTCCCAAGCTATTTTCCTTACCTGATGGGTGTAGTGCCCCTCGTTCTTTTCCCACCCAAGCTGATTCTGACTTGAAGTTATGCCATAGCCATAGCTCCACACGACTGTTTTGCTGTTCTGTTCTGTTAGTGCTGTCTCTGAAAAAAACATAATTTCAAACTGAATCAATGTCTGTTTCTGGATTACTGGGGCTGTATCTTGGGGATACTTGATTTTCATCTTCTGTTGCTTCAGAATTTGGCCACCTGTCTTTTTCCTTTTTGATCATTTGGAATTATCTGACAGTCAGTTTTAGTGAGGCAAAACCACTTCAGCTACTAAAAATTATAAATTATAATGGAGGACCTGTCAAGAACATTCACTGGTTTTGCTGAGCTTCTGGAGAAGCTCACAGTGGAAAATGGCAGAAAACCCTGACTATTTGGCAAGAAAGAAAGAGATTTTGGAAAATTAAACTACTAGGATAATCTATACTTATCCTTCTAAAATTTGTAAAATAAAAATACTGAAAAATTATTGACCAATCATCTTATACCATACAAGAAAGATTAAAGCTAGGTTTTAGCACTTCCTTTCCCTTCATGTCATTTATAAATTAAATTATCTGTGGTTTAAGAGGCATGGAAAGCTCTCTCAGTGAGAGCAATCTGTTCTCAAATCCTGACAAAATTAAAAACCTTTCACACTGAATCTAATCAGATGGTTAATTTCAGTTGAATAGTTCATCTTAAACATGTTTAACACTGCAAACCCTGCCTTAAAAGAGGTAAAATATTTACTACACCAAAGGCATTAAAATGGTCTTCATATAGTTGAGAGATGATAGTAACAAATAAAGAGGTGACAGGGGAGATTCTCCTGTGTGAATTGGCACAGGTCCATTTAGAGCCAGCACAAACTGACTGTAGGTGTCTCATTAGCCAAATCTGTGCAAAGCCCTGGAGTGATCTGGTGACAGGCAGGAAAATGCATCCATGCTAGATGGATATACTCGTTTGCAATGAAAAAAGCATCTTAATTTTGAATATGTTTTTCCTTATGTTTTTCAAATTGTGACATGTTCCTGCACATCGTGAGGTAACGCCTTTGTTTTCTGTTCTGATGCACAGATTCAGAGAGAAGTTTTCTGAGCAATTAGAGTAACTTTGGAACTCTAGATCAAGTGGTTATGAGCTGTACAGTTGGCTGTACAGAGCCAGCTGTGAATTTAGTATTCACTGCGTGCTCCTCAGTGGTCCCTAGCAAATATTTTGAGTTTTCACCAGGAGTGCATTCCTGTGCTGCAGCTGTCTGCACGAGTGAAATTAGTCAGTGTGTTCCTGATCCACAGCCTGGCTTGTCATCTGCTGTCTTGCTATGGAAAAGTCCCAATTTATTTTTTCTTTAAAGACCTTTCATCAGTTTGAAAAGTCACAATACTGAACTCTATTGCTAAACATTTTGTGATAAATAATGTTCTTTACCAACTGGATTTATGAATTTTTGTTGCCCCCCTCTGTACAGTTAAGATGGTTCCATAAAGCACAAATATAAAAGATTTCTTCTGAGTCACCCTCGTGTTAATTGTAGGCAAAAGCCATATTCAGAAAAACATTGGTATTGAAAGAGCTCACCTGCCCTTACAGTGCCTGTGAAGAGCACATAGAACTGTTCAGTTTAATTTAAATTATGAACAGCAAATTTATGTCATTACAGCTTTATAAATCTGCAATATCCTATTAATTATGTTTTACTGCTCTCTTAGGTATTTCATAATCCTTGCTGCAGCACAATATATTTTTCTTTATTACAATAGGTTGCTTAGTAATGCACAAATGTCTCTTAAAGTGCAGCTGCTTGTGATTTTAATGGGTGTGTGTCTCTGCCTGGAGGATGGCAGCAGTGACTGCCTGCCCCTCTCTCTGTGATGCACTGAGGGCCCTGGTTTCAAGTCCTGCCTGTCAAAGTTGCTGTCATTAAAAGGATGATTGCCCTCATTTTATGTCTTTTCAGACACTGGAAATTATGGATTAAAAAAAAAAACATATATGCAGAGGGAGAGGGGGAGTATTCACCTATTCTAGGGAGCTACAGGGAAAGAAGAGCAGAGGGCAATCTGCATTTGTCTTTAATGATCTGCACCTGGATTCAGGCACCCTTTCAGGCCAAGCTCTGGCATTCCAGGCTGCAGTTTCACAGCTGGAGCACAGCTCTGTGTCCCAGCAAGCCAAACCCATTAGGGGGATGAGAAAGGACTGTTATGGTTTTAGGGTTGAAATGCTCAGTTCAAAGTAAGATTTCTATTTTTAAAAGTTCTTTTAAAGAATGTAAATGCCAATGAAAGCATTATGTGATTTTTGGGCATTGTGTGGTTTTTATGGGCCCCCGTGAAAAAGTGAAACCACAAGCAATACCATCCACATACAAGCTACTTACAGGAATTGTGGGTGATGGTGATACTGCTTTTATCTGTACAAATTAACACATTTCCTTCAAGCTTCTTGAGCTCTTCTCCTCTGACTGGCCCATCTTATTGTAATTAGCACCTGCACTGATATCTTGTAAGAGATGTACTGTCCTTGGGAGGCACATCCAAACCAGCCATTAACAGGCGAGAACCAGAAACTCAGCTTTTGATGATGGGTTTGCATCATAACAATAACTTCTGGTTTGAGAATGATGTCCCTCTTTGTTCACCTGCTGTTAAATCACACTTGTTACCTCAAAAAGAGGTGCTGGAAAATGATTCAGCCCAGCTGTTTTTTCTAATATTTACACTTAGAAATTTAGATTCTGGCTGAGAACGAAGAGTATTTCCAGACCAATGCTAGAAATCATTGCATAAAATAAAGTTTGATTCTGCTAATAGATTTCTGACATGAACATTCCTGTCTGGCTGCTGTTACCCAAGCCATGGTTTAGTTCAGTGGAAGAACTGAATTGCTGCCACTCTGGTTGTTTTCTGCAGCAGTGCTGGAGCTCACTGCGCCCCTGCCTTGAAACTCAACTTCAAAGCAAAGTTTGTAGGAAAGGAGCAAAGAATGTGAAAATGACGGCAAGTTGTGGGATGAAGGTTGCTTAAATTTGGGATTAGGACAGAGAACTCAACAGAAAGGTCTTTAGTTGCTTTGCTTTTTCTCAGAGTAGGTGGGACAGCACGTGCTGTTGCTGTGAGGATCGTCACTATTCCCTGCACCTCCTGACCTGCTCCTGCAGAGCTGTTGCTTGCACAAACTGTTCAGGTCTGAGGAGTTTATGAGGAAAACCATATTTAGGAGTTTAGTTGCAGCTCATAAGAGGTTTTGAGAGCAAATAGTTGCAGGCAATGGCCTGAGTGGTAAGGTAATGGTGATAAGAACCTCTTGACCTTGACAGAAGGGGAAATGTTTTCTTTGTGTCTGATCAGCTCAAGACAAGTCAAGAGGGTATTTTGGTGCCTCAGTCAGCAGTGCAGTATGCATAGGAACTTGAAACAAATGGATCAAACCTTCTGTGCAGAAATACTCAAAGTTTGAAGAGAATCTGTTCAGACTTTGGGTATGTAATAAGATCCATGCAGGTTTGCAGCAATAGCTTTGTAGTCCTGGTATGCTCTATTCAGGCACAGGGAGCTTTCAGCCGTGCTGTAGTCTTCCTTAGTGACCCCAGACTTCCATGTGAAGTTTGTTTCCAGGCTATTTGACAGCAGCATGAACACCCCCACGTCTTCTGGGTGTTCTGTCTCCTGTGTAGAGCCATGGGGCATCACAGTGCTCCATCAGCAAACAGCCCTTTGCAACCTGCAGAAGCACTTCCAGAGCACAGGCCCATGCTGCCCAGGGAGTGCACAAAACCTCCCCACAGCTGGGGTTTCTTCTTTCTCCTCTTTGCAATGAGTAAAACCATATCACTTGACTAGTCATGAGTGAGAGAAAATCACAGAATCACAGAATAATGAGGTTCAAAGAGACCTCTAAGATCATCAAGTCCAACCCATGCCTTAACACCTCAACTAGACTATAGCACCAAGTGCCGTGTCCAGTCTTTTTTAAACACATCCAGAGATGGTGACTCCACCACCTCCCTGGGAAGACAATTCCAGTACTTTATTATTCTTTCAGTGAATTTTTTTTTCCTAATATCCAACCTGTACCTCCCCTGACATAGCTGGAGACTGTGTCCTCTTGTTCTGTCAGCGCTGCCCGGTGGAAGAGACCGACCCCACCTGTCTGCACCTCCCTTCAGGGAGCTGTAGAGTGATGAGGTCACCTCTGAGCCTCCTTTTCTCCAGGCTGAACACCCCCAGCTCCTTCAAACGTTCCTCACAGGGCTTGTGTTCCAAAGATATTGGTGACAAAAGAAATGTTTCATGTTAAAAAAGACTCTGCCTTTGAAATGGCTCCCAATTTGCAGGGGTGAAGATTTTGTCCTATATGTGGTACACAGGGGGATTACTACTTAAATATTCCTTCAATAAAATTCTATGAAAAGTTTACAGAAGCCCATATTTTTTTCCTTTATATTGTTTGTATTCATTGATGAAAATACAAGTCATTAAATGGGAATAATTAAATTGAATCCCAGGATTTTTTTCTCTGCTTTGCTTGCAAAAGCCAAGGAACTGAGTTTGTTTATCCCGAAGTTGATAACAGCAAGCAGAAATCTTCAATTTAGTGCATATTTCTGCAATAATTACCTGTGTTTGACAGTCATCTCTGCTTTTCTGTTCATAGCATAACTATTCTCGGAAAGAAATGAAACTATTATCTGGAACTTAAAAAATCTTGTTGCATGTCCTATAGTTTTTAATGAAAATGTGTGTTTTCATGCAATATGACAAACTACCTCAAATTCCTATTTGGGCTAAAACCAATACACACACTGATTGGAATGTGTGTCAGCTACCATATTTAATTTCAACCTCATTAAAATTATTAATAATTAAAATAACCAGTCTAAAGCATGGAATTTGATTGTTAATAATTAAAATAACCAGTAGAAAAGCATTGGATTTGAAGGTCGAAAAAGCATTTTGTCTGCAAATCTCTTTGTGTTCCACTTTGAAATTATCTCCTGATGTAAGAAAGAAAAAAATTAAATCCATTTCTTTTTCACCTTTTAAAATTCAGAATACAAAATATGCAAAATACATTTAAATCATGTTTAGACAAATTCACTTTGTAGTTCAGTGCAGGCTACAGGCTAAATTACTAGAACTACATCAAGTTAAATGCTACTGAATGAGAGCTCATTACCTGATCTCAAAGCCTTTGCATTTATATAGTTTCAATTTGTGCAACTCAACTGAAATTGGAAAAGACATTATTGTAATTATGAAAAATATTTTCATTTTTAAAGAATATTTTTTAAAACTGTTATATCCCTGGAGTTGAGTAACTCTCCAAATTTATGTAATGAAAATTGTTTTTCCTCCTTCTCCATTTCATAGTATATGGAAACTGTTTATAGTTTGAGGAACAGACTCTGTCTTTTTCTGCCCTACATGAATGTTTTCTTTATCTGTTTGACTTCTGTAAAACAAAATTTGTTATCAATCTGTGTATGCAGTTGTTAATGGATGTGGATCACTGTTAATGTAGTTAATAGATCAGGTGAAAACATAAGAAATATATCCAATGAAAATTACACTTTTTCCTCCTCAACTACAAGGATTTTTTTACTATCTACAAAGAGATTTGCTCAAATGTGTTGGCTTTTGTTGTTGTGGAGGTGGTTTTGGGGATTTTTAGCTGCCTAAAAGCTCTCTGAATGACAATTTCTGTTTTGCTCTTCACCACAAACCCTCCTGCATCACCTGAACACAGTGGTGAGCTTAAAGCACAGCTGAGTGGGAGAACATGATCAAGATAATTGACCATGCTGAGATAACTGACTTCACTGTTGGAAAGACACCTTGGGTAAATTGCTACCTAAATCCTTCTCACACTCTTCTTCATGTTGTTCTTTCTTTGTTCATGAAGTAATGACTGAAAAGCATCTGGCATAAAACCACACTGATGGTAGGGAAGGCAGCTTGAATTAAGATAATGAGGAAAAAGTATCACATTTTTACACAGTTAGAAGTGTTTGTCACCAAAATACATACAAAGAGAAGTGATCTTTCTCTCTCTTTGCTCTGAGGACATCACCCATCTGACTCTTTTCAAGCAGGGCCTTCTATACTTTACCTTTAAAATTTGAGAGAAATACTACATTAGTGTGCAAGTTGGCCAAGGTTTGTTGTCTGATCCTCTAATTGTGCAGATTATGCTCTTTCTTAAATGCATCTTATTTTCTTTTGTTTACCTTTTAAAATTTCTATTCATACCAAAAGACAGCCTTTTAAAGATGTCTTTCAAATTCTGGAAATAAGTCTTTCTGTTAGTGACATGTAATGAAAGTATTTGCACTAGTGCAAATGGTGATTGATCACTGTATGGTGAATAGCAATAAGTTATCAAAAGAGATTAATTATGGGAACAAAGATCTCTTCAGATGCCCCAAAAACTCTAGCTTGCTCTTGTTTGATAGTTCATGTTGAGTAGTCCAAAGGATAGAAAACTGACATGAATGAACAGTTATATTTCCTACACAAATGTTGACCTGTAATTTAATGAGAATATTTTTTCTAATTATAGATACTTTGTCTGGGTTTTTGGCATGTCATGCTGGAGCCAAACTTGTTTAGATTTAGATACAGCTGATGTAAATGAAAATCTTGCCAGTCAGTAGAACTAAACAAATTTATAGCAGGTGAAATTTTGTTCTTTTGCTGGGCACACCACGATATACAACTTTTTCTGTTAAAAATACCTATGTGCTGCTAAGTACTACAGACATTTAGAAGAATGAATTTTTCAGCTGTTGTGAGGTGAACAAAACAATTTATTTTAATGAGTAATTATGAAGGGAGAGTTACTGATTTCATCACCTTTATTTTCATCTGTCCAAGAAGTTTAAGGTGCCTGTCACTGCAGCTACCTCACCAAAGTGAAATTTCATCTTGGTGGCTTTCTACCTGTACAGTGTGTCTTTTATATTTGATTCTGGCAACTTCTTCATAGTGATGTAAAGGTGTTCCTTTCTGAACCCAAATTGTCAGGGAGCGGTGCTGTCACAAGTAATTGTTCTTGGTGGTTCATTCCATTATTCATGGAATTCCATTCTTCAAGCCATTCTTCATGGTTTTTGTTTAAGTCCATGGGAACTTTGCTACTTGGGAGGAGTCTTATCTAAAGAGTGAGAGGAGGAAGGGAAAAGGTAATCCTTGAGCGTTTGAAAGAATTAGGCTGATATAGGCACAGACTCTGTAGCCCCATGGGTTGGCTTTGACATGATTTTTTGTTCTGAAGGCAGGAGGTTCACCCATGAGGTGTTTTGCAGCTCCTCCTGCCTCGGAGAGCCGGAGCCTGTTCTGCCCAGGCACTGTCAGAGGGATGATCCAGTCTGAAGTGCACAGGTCACAATCCTCAGCCTGGCTCCAGACCTTCTGGCAGCCCAGGGTCTCCTTTCAAGCACTCACCCAGCACCAGCAGAAGGAAAGGGAGGCACAGATTGCCATGGGAAGGACCAGCTTAGCTTTGGGATATATAAATACCACCTTTCTTATGACTTATAGCAAGTCGCACAGCAAGAGATTGAAATGATCAAAATTGCTTCTGATGCATTCTGGAGAAGGATGAGAAGTAAAAGGAAAAGCACATTCACTTGCTTGCTTCCCTTTCCATTACAATCTCTCTTACCCAATATTTTTAGATTTTTCAAAAAATGTTTAAAGTAAACCTGAGATCTTTTACATTACCCTTTGGGGGAAAGCTATTTGTTTTTAACAGGATTGAGTATTTATTATAATTTATTACTCATTTCTTTTGGTAAGTATAACTTTTCAAAGTGGCCATAGAGAAATCATTTCAGAAGATGCTGAAACTACTAAGATCACACCAGAGGAAGTGAGCAAATGGCTGTTAGCCTTTGTCCTCTTATCCAGAGAGTTACCATGACTGTACTGCATCAGATGAACAAAAATATAATTGTTTTCTGTTAAAAAAGATTTTATTTTGTTCACAGCATTATGATCTAAGGTAATTTTTAAATGAAAAGATTATTCTGAATGCTGCTCAGCTGTGTTTCAAAGCTCCAAACTATAAACCTTGGACATGTGTTCTCTATTGCCATAGGTCTCAGTAAATAAAATGCTTTAGGTACATGGGAGAGTTTCTGAGGTGTTTGACTAGAAAGACTCAGGGTTTGCTCAAAGCTGACTGAAATGTGGTGGGTAGGTTTTTTTAAATTATATTTATTCTTTTTATTTATTAGTAGAAAGCAGAAAAGGCTTTCTCAAAAGCCTTGATTTTCTTTCCATTGTTCCATGAAAATAAACTCTTGCTTTACCCAAAGTGGTTGAACTCAGGTTCAATATTTGGCATATTTTAGCTCCAGGATTGTCTCTCAGTTCCTAATGGGAATTGAACAACCAATGTGTCTTGCATAATGTTTTAGCATGGGAGTATCCAATAATAGTGCTTAATGTTCAGCTTCAATAGAAATTTCTAAAATATTTGTAAAATACAATTATTCTATTTTGATGCAATGGTAAGCCAGCAAAAATTTTTGGGACACAGGAAAAAAATATGAATTTCATTACTTCTCCACTGATTTTGAAGTAGAGTTTGCATTTACAATGAAGTCCTGCTACCTAAAATACTGATTTTAAGAAGTGCATATATTAGAATGCTGATTTCCTAATTTAACATTGATATATATTAGAACTGTGCACTACAAGGGCTCTCATTTTTCTAAATAATAGAAAGTCTCTGCTTGCTACCATGTGAATTAGTTAAAAATAAATAATGTTGGAGCTGGTAAGAATTGTGTGCTCTGTTAAGTTATTCTTAGTCTGTCTCAGCAAGTGAGGGGTGGGTTTCAAGGTAGTTTCTAGACCAAATCCCACCACATTGGTTGTTGAGATACTAAAAATCTTCAGTAACAAGTTTCTCATGTATTTTCTGAGATTCTACATCAGTTCAGTAGAGGGATTTTAACAGTTCAATCCAGATCTGAGGTAATAATTAGTATATGTAGCATTTACAAGGTGGAAGAAGGAATTTCCTTGTGAGGAACATAAGGAGCACCATATTGAGATATGAGGCGTTAGTTAAGGTCTGAGATTCCAGGATTAAGGGGCAAAGTTAAATCTAATAAAACAATTTTGGTGTTTTAAGATTAAAGACCTCTAAAAAATGAAAGCAGGATTCAGTTGATAGTGTTTAAGAAGCTGCCTGCTCCAAAGCTTTGAGCAATGATAAGGCTGAGGAAATGGAGGGTGGAACAGGAGATACACATGGGGTCTCTCTCCCAGAACTGGAAGAGGCTAAGCTTTGTAAAGGCTAAAATTTAATTTCAGCTTAAAGAGTCGTTTTTAAAAGTGCCAGATGCAACACAATGACGATGAGTTTGTGAGTTGTGAGCTTCCTGCTTGAGATGGGCAGTGGTAACTGTATTTGTTGTGTGACGTACAGGAGCTCTCAGAGAAATGCCATTGCAGTTGGGTTGCTTCCTAAGAGCATGAGTTTGGGATATTTCCTGGATTTACAGGCTGTTCTTGCAAATTCTCACACCTTGACGTATTTTTATTTGTTTCAGTGAGATTTGGAACGGAATATGGGGGAAAAAAAATAACACTTTTATTATTTTTTCATTCCCTGTGCTGGAGTAAGTCTCAAACATTAATGACCACAGGTTTTCTTGTTCTATATGCAATGTTTCCTCAAAAGACAGCAGGAATCTGATCACTTCTAGAAAAAGATATTTTAGCTTACACATTTCTTCTAAAACGTGAATTATTATGGTGGCTGATTTCTACAGTGAAAGCACAAAGTAAAATCTATAGCACAAATAGATTTTGTGCCCTAAAATATTCTTTTGTCCAAGTTTTTCACGCTTTTATGGCAAGTCAGTCCTGCAAGTTTCAAGAAATCTTAGTTCTAACTATATTTTTAATGTATTGCTCATCTGGTGATGAAACAGATCCAGGCATGCACACTCAATCTGTGACTATTTGGTAGAATTCTTTGTTATTCTACTGTACCTTCAAGGGCCTTAGTTGGTCATGTGCTATAAATCCAGGTAAAGCAAAATAAAAAAAAAAAAAAAGAGCAAGTATTCCAAGTTATTTAACACACAGGTACCACATCTCACACTTGTTCCAGTGTGAGTGTTACAATATCTGAAGTTTGCAAAGCAAATTATCACATGACAGATGAAGTTATGGAAAACTCAGTCACTTTGAAAGCAAAAATCCTTCTTAGTGTCAGTGGCTAAAATGGGATAATATTATAACATCATTTAACGTAGACTGAGGATGTTGGTTTTTTGGGTTTTGTTTTGTTTTGAAGAATTTCAAAGTATTTCTTACAGGTGAAATTTCCAGGTTCAAATCTCTGTATTCCACTTTTGGTAATCCAGATACCTAAACATCTGCCCTCCACGGAAATGCATCTGCCCTGTACTCAGTAACGTGGCACACTACAAAAGCCTTTGAAATTCAAAATAAAAAGTCACTATAGTGCAACCTGCTATTTGCTGGGAAATGCATATGTCAGCAGTTTTTTGTGATTGTTCATGAAGCTTTCAGATGGGTATCCCCTCAGGAGCTGTGAATTTCTGTAGTGTGTGTGATGATATTGTTTATTCAGGTTACATATCAGCATTCTTTACATCACTACTTCTTTAGGCATCTGGGACTTTGTATAATGGGTTCTGTAAATTTATTTCACTTCTCAGTAAACTTATTTCACTTGCTATGTGGAAATGGTTCTCCTTAATGTATTGCCACATCTCACTATGGATCAAAGCAGATGTACAATGCTGGTTTCCTGTGGTTCACAAAAGTTTACCTTTGCAGGCATGGAAAGTCAGCTGGAAATTCAGAGTGCCAGGAGGGAAGTCCAAACTTACTTTGCAGAAAGAAGAAGGTTCTGCTGTTTCACTGATCTAAAAAGTCCTGTGCATCCCTCAGTGGCTTCACCTTGCACTCAGGTTTGAACATACCCAACTTTATCCTTTTGTATGTAATAAGAAAATATCCTAGTGCTCAGGAGTGATTCCTTATCTTTTATAAAGGTTGATGCTATCAAGTTGCTTGTAACCTGTCTTGTGACCACTTGTGGTTACCAGCTCTGGAATGATTTTTCTTTTGAAGGAATAAGTTTGGTTTTTTTCCTTAAAAACAGTTTAAACTACTCAGAGTTTTTGACCTCTGGAAAGAAATTCACAGCTGACAGGCTGTTTATTAAGGACTTCACATCTCACATAGTAACCCAGAAGGAAAAAAAAAAAGTTTACAGGTTTCTCTAGATTCAGAAAGTGTTGATTTTAACTCTGAGCATTGTATTTTGAGTAAAACTAAATCTGGCACCAACTGGCATGATTATCATGAGGTAACTGGACCCAAGGGTTTAGAAGCATTTGGCTACATGTACCTGTAAGAACCCAGGATGTAAATTATAATGATTACTTCACAATAAAAGTCTGCAGAGCTGTACCTTATTTCCCAAGTAGCTTGAGGTTAGCAAAATGCTTTTGGATACTTTCAGCAATTTAATTTCCTTCATACCCTAAGGTTACTTGTATTAACATCAGTCTGATGAAGGTGTGAAATGAACAAATGCAAATATAACTGATTCAGTATACAAATATACAGATTCAGTGCTCATTTGTAAAGAAAATGTTTATGCCCAGTACTGTTTAAATATTTCTAATTTTTTCCAAACCAATTCTGCAGATGCCTTCTGCAAGCGTTCAGTTATTGTTGTTATTGTCTACAAAGTCGCATTTCACTGAGAATCTTAGCCAAGCCAAAGAATTTGATACATTATGGTCCAAAGATAAAGAGAATAGGAGGAATCTGTGAGATAGCTTTAAACACTTCAGCCTTTTTGCTGAGCTTTACATATCTTGGATATTTTACTGTGGTTAATATTCCTCTGCTTGTCATACCAACGTAGCCTCCAGTGCTGACAGTGCTTCTGTGCTAGGAACTCCTCACATCACTCAGACTGCCAAATGTGTGGCAGCCTCACAAGGGAAAGGGAGAAACCTCCAGGGTCATAAAAAATGAGAAGGGTGGTTCACAGCTGATGTGGTGAAGCAGGCAGTTCTAGCACTGCTTGCATGATCTAGTAGAAGAAAATAACACATTAAAAGTTCACATATGTTCTCTTCCATATATCAGAACTTCCATAGTAGGGAGATAAGGAGCAAGAGTTTTTAACCTGTATTTAACCTGCTCATAATTGGTAAGGATTCTGTGTATGTTCTCTGCATCTTTGGGGCATAAAATTTTCATTTATTTTCTGTTAACAGCCAAACTTTTAACTCTTTGGTTACCCTGAGCCAAAATAAAGAGGCTGCTGTCTCATGGTGTGTGAATTTGTAAACTGCACCTTAGAGCTGCCTTGCCTTTCACTCCGTGTGTCCCAAGTGAGTTTATGTGCAAGTCCCAAGCTTTTTTATCTGCAAGTAGTTTGGGGGTTTTTTTCTGTGATTATCAGTTGAAATATTTCACTTGTAAAGTCGTTGGAAAAGTTAGATGCCTGGATTCATACTTCTCTTAGATGTAAGACTTTAGTGGAGCAAATTATGCTGCTACTGGTGGGGAGGGGAGAAGGGGAGAAAAACCTCCAAGCCTTTGATCATTGGGTTTTCTATTTCTTTTGGGACTTAAGAACAGCTTCATCAGTTAACCTCCTTCACAGGGTGCTGTTCAGCTCAGTGGGTGATGGCACAGTTCTGCAGTAGTAGCTGTGAGTGAAGGCACTTCTCTACCTTCATCTTTTCTCAGGAATTAAATACTTCTCTGGCTACTTCTTTATGACTAAAGAAGTAACTGAACCTAATTTTTAAACAGATCCAAAAAGTAAAACCTTTTTCTGCCCAGGTATAAAGCCTTTGAATATGCAGGAATTGGAGGTAAGTTTTCTTTGCTGCTTTCTGAAAATGTAGGTTGAATTTGACTTACTCTAAAACTTACCTGTGTGTAAGAATATTGAATAGTGTTTCCCAGTGCAGTGCTGGCCAAAGTTTGCACAGTCATTAATTATTTCCACCACAGAAATATATCATGCTATTAGAACAAAAGCAGACTCTCTTTGTAACTCTAGGAAATCAAACTTCAGCCACCTAAAAGTAATAGCCTGTCATTACATTTCTGTTTATCAGAGAACAAAATTTTGCTCTTGAAAAAGATCCCTGGAGTAAATGCTTCCATAACATACATAAATCATGTTCTCCATCAAGTAACCTAATGATATTTTGAGGGTGGCATCATTAGCTTTCCACACAGTATTTTGCCTGACGAGGGATGAAAATTCTGTTCTAATTATCCAGGAACTGAATAACAGCGACAAATAAATAATATTGAATTAAAATTCTTATTATCTTTTCAGGAAGAAACAAGCAAAAAAAACCTCCCAAACAACACCTTTCTGGGGTCTGATTTTTAGTCTCAAGGACCATGCTCTTGAAGTGAAAAAATTTCATTTTTTGCTTGTCATTGTTTATTCTTATAGATAGGGTGGGTAAAATACTTGGGGTATTGTCATTGTTGATGGATTACTGATTTGTCTTAATGCTTCTTGACAAACTGTTCAGGATATTGATCAAAATCTAATTGATTTTGTGTTTACTGCATCTGCAATATTGTTTCCCCAAAAACACTTCTTGTCTCTTGTCTAGGTGGGTATGCAGTGTCTTTCCTTCAGGAAATCCAAGACACATTCTTTCCATATATTACTTTATTAAATCAAAACACAAAAACTTAAATGCTTTTAAAACACCTAGAACTGCTAATCTGTATAAAGTGTATTTATCACATTTATGGTAACTAAATGGTATATAAGCACAACTATGAGAGAACATGAACTAAATTTTGGAAATTTTGGTAGAGCAATTTGTGCTACAGAATTATGGTTGCCAGTCTTGCTATTTCTGCTCCAGCAAGAGGGAGCAGTGAAATGTCCCGTGATCACTTGAAGCTGCCCCATTGTGTTGGGGAAGGAATATTTTCTTGTGGGAAGGATGACTATGACTTCTGTATCCTTTAAGACTGATCTCCATAGACTGGAGATCCCAACTGGAATCCCATGTCCTCTGAAAACAAGGACTGAAATACCCATCTTAAGGAAGAAAATTCTGAACAAGTGCACGTCACTGTTTTTCTGACACCACTTTGTACAGGCAGACTGACTCCCTCACATGGAGAAAGTGGGGCTCAGGAAAGATAGGAATTTTGAGTCTGAATTATTCATCCCTAAAGTTAATGAATTTGTTTGTCATTTATAGTCTTCCAGGTTTATCCTTTCATGTGTAAGAAGATATCCTAGTGCTCAGGAGTGATTCCTTATCTTTTATAAAGGTTGATGCTATCAAGTTGCTTGTAACCTGTCTTGTGACCACTTGTAGTTACCAGCTTTGCTAAAGCTTAACCATAGTACCATTGTGAATTTTTGACTCATCCTTTTAATGCCTTGAAGTGCACCCCATGCTTTCCTTGTAGGGTTTGCACAAACCGAGCATTCTTATTTTCTAAAGCAGATTTTGGATTAAAGCCCTGCTAAAAGCACATGAGGCACTTGCATTGTCATGATAAGTCTTTGTGTCCTGTCCATAAACCACAGAGTTCAGGCAGCAGAGTCAATAATCACAATATCATGAATCGTTTTCTACAGTGGGCCTGACTTGGATGATTTGAGGATGTTGGTAACTTGTACACAGCAATGGTAACACATTGCTGTGTTTCTGCCTGTACCTCAAAACCAGTTTTACAGAATTTTACAAAACCAGAGCCACCCTAACACTCTATTAGCCCCTAATGACAGCCATTCATGCTTTGTTACCCTCTATTCTGCCAGCTCTTGGTCTTCTGTTATAAAATTAATGAAATTGCTGACATTTAAATGTCTTCTCATCCATACTCTATATGTACTTTAATGATTTCCCCACATACTTCATGCAATTAAAGACATAAGCAATTTGTCTTTCTTCTAAAACTTTTTGAGGAAGCATACATCTCAGGGCTATTTGTGTCAAATATTTGTGTCAAAATATTATTGTCCCTTCTAATTTGGAAAGATTCCCAATATCTTTAAAATACCTGGGACTAATTTAGCTATTTGAAAAACCCAAATGACTTAAATTTGCATAAGTTTTCTTTTGAATGCTGATTTTCCTTGAAGCTGCTCATCTAGATCAACATAGTACATATCTTTTCAAGCCTAAAGGACAGTTTTTGATGCTTGTTGAGAGAAAGTGATTTGATGGATTTTTAGATACCTTCACCTCGATTCTGGTATTGAATAGAAGGTGTTTAGCTATTTTGAGGACTGCAACTTCAGCTATGAGTGACTGTTCTGCCAAAAGGCAGACATTTTCATACATTTCTTGTGTGTGGCTCTCTGAGCCTTCTGGACTGACAGACTACCTTGGTATCATTTTATAATTTTCTCCATTGAGTATCCAGGTTTTATTCATTGCCTAGCTTATCCTATTTGTGCTTTTTGTCTTGGTTGTTACTTGCCCTCCTCTCCTGCCACACAAGGGTGGCCATGCAGAAGCAATTCTCATCACAGATGACACGTGATTAAACTGTGCCCAAAGTTAGGATCAAGTGTGACTCCCTGTGGTGCTGTTTGTCCTTAATGCCTGATAAAGTAGGGGCTGTTCTACTCTAGTACTTGGTAATATCTGTGTTATTTCTGTAAGAACACTATTTGTTTTTCATTTCTTCTAGAGATGGAAGATGCAGTATCTAAGAGCTATTAAGTCAGAGATTCATTATTTCATAGCATTTCTACTTTTGATGGACCATTGTGACTAGGCAGAAAGCCAAATAGATCACTTTTTTTTTTGTTTTCATTACAGAATCATTTTTTTTCTACAACTTAAGGCTAATGGTTGATAGTCACAATTGTTAACAGATTTTTTTTTTTTTCTGGTGAATGCTGTGCAGTAGATTTTGTTCCAGTATTGCAAATAGAAGCTAGGAGTTCTTATTTTACAATTTCTGTTGCATTTTCAAGTCTTATAAATGGAACTATTGCACATAGTTATATATTATTTTTTAATTTCAAGTTTAAATCTCTTTAAACCTGTGTCAATTCTATTAAAATTCAGAACAGGACAAGTGGTAACCAGGTTGTGATATTTAGCAGGGAGAACTGTCTGTTTTCCATCATAAATCAATAGCTAACACCTATTCATTTCACACAGTCCATCAAAGAGCCCCTGTATGATTGTAATGTTTTTCCCTGTGAATTTTAAGCAGTGAACTGAACATTTTACATTCAAAATACCTTCACCAGTCCCAGCTTCCTTATACAAAACAAGTTTTAGTGTCATCCTGTGTTTTGTTACCTGTGTTTGAGTGTCAGCTGACAGGCTTCTGCAGCTGGTCAGTTTTCTTGCTCCTTCAGATGAAAAAGGAAATGTTGAAGGAATTTACTTATTTTCAGATATTGGCAGATATCACAGCAAAATCCTCCCCTTCCCATTTGGTTGGCTCACATAGTGAATTCTGCTAATGCTTCTAAAGTGCTTTGGGGTTATAAAATGTTCTCCAAGTGTGCAGGAGCAGGTGTCAAACAGCTCTTTTATACTGAGGGGCTGCTTTGCACGAGGACAGGCTGGAAGGATGGGCCAAGGTCAGCTCTGCCAAGTTCAACAAGGCCAAGTGCCAGGTCCTGCACCTGAGTCATGCACCAACCCATGGGTTGGTCTCTTCTCCCAGATCTCTACACCAAAAGGGTTGTCAGCACTGGAGCAGGCTGCCCAGGGAAGTGCTGGAGTCACCATCCTGGAGGATTTTGAATGAAAGAAGTGCAACTGTGGCACTGAGGGCCATGGTTTGGTGGTGAACAGGGCAGTGCTGGGGTAACGATTGGCCTCAATGATCTTAAAGTTCTTTTCTGACCCAATTGTTTCTGTATTTCTGTGATAGTCTGACTGACTATCACACTAGAGACACCAACACAGCTTTCACTCAGTGAACAGCAAAGTCAACATTACAGGATTCCACATCAAAATCTTCCCATTAATTTGGGAACCAGCAGTCCCATGTAATGCTGTGCAGCTGGAGCTGCAGCATTTCCTAGCCTGGAGATGTAATGAGCCATTAGCATACTACACTGACTGGAAATTGTCTTTATACTTCAAAAGGAAAAAGGAGATGAAAAAGCACAGAGATGAAACACAAATTTTCCCTATTCCTCAGTTGTTGAAAACACAAAAGGTCACAATTGAAAGCTAAACTTAGGTTGATTCCTGGTGAAGAAAGGCTGTTTCATCTCTTCTGTCTTAGAGAAGCTTAGATATTTAGGAAAACATTCTGGTACCATCTGCAGCACCAAGTGGGTGAGTGGCAAGCTGTTAAGAAGGATGTGGATTTCTGTTTTCATGTATGTACATCACTGTTGAAATTCAGAGAGCCATGCCAAAAGTATTTTGATATAAACATAACGTATTTTTTAAACATTTAATCTTCACTTATTTAAAAAACAAGTTTCTTAGCCATTTGTATAATAAGGTTTATTCCTGAGTTTTAATCTAAACCTTTAACCAGAGGGTTACTCAGTTTCCTGTTACTTTACAGGTTTTAGAAATGTTTGCTGTCCTAAATGAGCACCTTCTGTCAGAAATTTCCATAGACACATCACTCTGAGGTAAATTTTTATTCTGTGAAAGTAGATGTCAGGTATAACTGGGAGATTGCATCAGAGTTCAAAGGCAGAAATCCTCACTTTTCCAGATTAAATCAGTCTGGCATTTCAGCCTTTGTTCTGGTTCTGTTCTTACCATTGCAGTTTTTGAAGACCACGTGACAAGAAAATTTAAGTGCATGTTCTAAATACATCTGGTTCTTTATTGAGACTTAAATATTTAATTTTGTCTTTATGTTGCTTAATTGTTGTATATGGCTCTGACTTGGGTATTTCATGGGTATGCAGATGAGGATTTCTGAAACAACACGTGATAAGAACCTACCCTTGGAAATAGAGGATAGCTGCAATGAAATGGAATTTTTGAATGGTCTCATTATCCTAAGGATTTTTCCTTACACAGGCCTGTGGGAATATGTACTGTAGCAAATGTCAGTGATGACACTTATTTCTCATAGCCCTATGGCTGCATAATAAATGCAAACTGTTGCTGTCCCCTTAGATCAAAAAATCCAGTTTACCTCTCTGTAGTTTGCATGAAACCATGTCACATTTTGGAATTGAGATGTTAAGAGGAATTTTTCTACACCACCTGAGCCTTTGGCTACTGATTCTCTGAAGTTCTTAGGCCTGACTGCATAACACTGTCCTTAGGCCAGTCCTTGGTTGCAGTTAAGGGCAAAAGATTTTAATGCTGAATTTCAGAGTTTCTGATTTTAGGGGGATTCACTCCCCCCTCACTGCAGCCAGTAATGCTTTAGATACATCTTCTGTAGCCCCCAAGTGATGATCAGAAATGTGTTTATACTTTAACATTTTATTCTTTGATGAGTATATGGAGCATATCAAAGCCTGACCCTTCACCTCTAGTCAATTAGAAAAAACCAACATTCTTACAAAACAAGCTAAAATACCAGAAGGATGACATTTGGGAGCTGTGTAATTAACTGGCTCTTGCTCATCTTGGGAAAGCAATGTATGGGTTTGCTTTTAGCATGTTCTCAGAATTAGTTCTAGTGATGGCCTGAGTTATAAAATTATCTCTTTCAGGAAACAGTTGGGTGAGATGAGCTCAGGTGAAATCTGCTGCAAAGATCCTACAGTCTTCAGCAGGCTTACAAGTGTAGAGGCTTGCAGGGTTGATGCTTTATCATCTGTAGAGCACATGAGATTCAACATGAACCCTGCTGCAGGTGACCCTGCTTGAGCAGGGGGTTCTTCCAACCTCGACCATTCTCCAGTTCTGTGTTCCCTTGCTGCATTGAGCTTTCTTTTCTTGGCTTTTCTAAATATAATAATTCTGTGTAGAGAACAGGCAGTACCAGCCCTGGTTAGCTACATTTCTTTATTCCATTTCTTCTGAATTCTGCCTGGGTTCTGAGGGCAACTTTCCTAAACCGTGTCCAGCCCCAGCATTGGCTTAAGTCCTTAGAGGTGACAAATGTTAAAGGAAAGTTGCTGCTTTCATTCTGTGTCCTTTGTACTATGCAGAAAAACCTGATTTCCTGCAGGGGTATTTAAGCTGTGCTGCTGGGAATGTCTGGCTGGAGAGCCTACATGATCCCTTGGAAAGTGATGGATTAACAGTGTGCTGGAGAGTGGTTAAGGAGCTCTGAAATGGCAAATGCTGTCATTTTACAGACCCTGTCCTTTAACAACAGTAGGCCATGTGAGGGAGGGCAAAAAGCTTCCTTAAAAAGGACTAAACTCATTGAGGCCTGAGGAAACTGTGACCCACCTCTTAGCAGTAAAGTAGAAAATCCCAGAGTATCCCAAACAAAGCATTTACAGGCAAATTAAGAGCCTGCAGAATTCGAGTGTGAGTGCATGATGCCATAAATACTAAGTGCTATCACTTAACTCAGCTATTAGGTCTAATTAACTTGATGTAGACTATTTGGTAATAATAAGTTAATGGTATATTCCTTGGAACTGGAACATGACAACATTACACGCCTGTTGATAAAAATGACAGAATGATGTTCAATTACCTGTGGGGAGATACAGTTGTTATTAAATCCTGCTATCTATGCAATGCAAACTCACATGTGTCCTTAGAAATAAATTGCTTCACCAATAACAGCCTCACCCCCTATTACAGCAAGTAATAGTGCTGTGTGTGCTGATGAGTTGGAGCTTTGCCTTACTTTGTTTTGAACATAAAAGATGTGCTGCTTCATCTTATTGTACACAGAGAAAATCCAGAAACCACTTGATTTTCCTGCTGATATCTGATTTTCATGCTCCTCTGATTTCTAGTGGACTGCTGAAAAGTCCTCCCTTTTTCCAAACTAGACGAGATCAAGTTCATAGCAAGTATTTGAAGAGAAAGCATTCTTAGAAAATGCTGTGTTCACACTGTGGATTGGATACAGTGACACAGGCAGAATTACGCTGCCTCCTACTAATAAAGTTACAAAATAAACTTGGCAAAATGCAAAGATTTAAGTATCTTCTAAATTGTGAGCCTACATGTATTTTTACCTTCTCAGTGATAACAGCTTTGTTGTACACAGCAAAACTGCAATGGAAATCACATCTCACAAGATTATTGCCAACTGGCAACTGAGATGTAAATTTAGAAATCTATTCAATTTTCCTGTTAATCAACTGTTCTTGATCAAATGGACAGTAGGAAATTAAAATTACATATTAGTGAAGTTGCAGTTATCTATTGCTGTATAAAGATAGCACTGGTAAAAATCAATTTTTTGCCATCTTTAATTAGCCTTGTTCTATATTATAAATGTCATTAAAATGCCATTAGTGGCATATTTCTAAAGAAATCAATTCTATTCATAAAATAGTTCTTACAGAAAAAAAAAAAGACCCAAGCTAAAACAACAAACCAAAAACTAACTGCATGAGATGCATTTTAGGAAGTTATGCTTTAAAACACAATCATATTGCTCCCATCTTTTGTATTTTTCCAGTTAGTTTAGAAATGTCAGAAGGCCATCAGAGCTGTCTGAATGCCTAATCAAAGCAGAGCTGGGTTTCTACATTAAAAACAAGATGCAAACTGATTTTCATGATATCCTTTATCTTACTCTCTGAATTCTTGCTCAGTTAGAGTTTTATTGGCTAGCTGGACCTAATCTTTCAGGCTTTCAATGTAGGACTTTTTTTATTTTTTATTGGGAGGATTTCATACCTAGAAAAACAGACTCTAATCAGCTGATCTGAATTACAGCCACCTATGCATGTAGAATTCCAATAATGCTACTGGAACTGCTCAGAGAAATGCTGCTCATGGGGCAACTGGGAACACCAGCCTGTGTTTTGTTGGGAGATTAAAAATATCACTTTGTCAGTATTGCTTAACATGTAAAACACGTTCTGCAAACCCCAGTGCTCAGGGGAAGAGCATACATTTTGCTTTTATATTCCCATTATGCCAGGAGCTTTGCAAACTCATAAGCAAAAATGCTATTTTCTATGTTCTTTGAATGTAAAACAGGCAGTAGGCTTGAAAAAAATAATCTCTAGAGTTGTGACCTATAAGGTTGAGCGTTTAATTAATGAAAGAATTTGTGGAAGGCAAAAGAATCCTCTATTCCTGTTAAGGCTGGGGGTCTTTATTAGGACCTGGCATGTCTGAGATTTCTTTTGCATTCAGACCTGGTGATTTAGTTAGTTTTCCCTAACTGAAACTATTCCAGATCTGTGATGCTGTATTCAGAAATAAAATCTCATTGGTGAAAAATAAGGTGATATTTTCACAGTCAGATCATTGAGAACTGATTAGCAAGAGAGAGAAAATGAATTGGGAAAAAATCCAGAAAGTGGCACTTCCCACCTCTTTCATCTTCTGAATGTATAAAAGTACAGATTAAAAAGATGCATATCTATGAAATACATGTAAAGGAGTTTATTATCCACAAATATACTCAAGCCTGATTCACAGTTTGTTGAAACTGATGAGATTTTTTTTTCAGTTATCTGTAGATCATTGCTAGGAGATTTATTGTTCTGCATCCAGATTTACAGACTTTGGGTTTTCTATCACCATTTTAAAACATTCTTTAGATAAAGATATGAAAATTAAGGTTCTCATTGTTTAATACTAATAAATTTCCTTTTGCATGGATCTCTTGTTTTTCAGCTTTAAATTTTGTGGCACAGCATGAAGAATCTTCAGTGGATTGTGAAGGATCTAAAGAACCTGCACTTGTTGTATTTCATGTAAGGTTTTGTAAGAGTCTGCAAGTGCACAACTGGACAGCTGTGGCCATGGGTCTAAAACCCCAATATTCAGTGACATTCCATCTAAAGTTTGCTTGCACTCCAGAATGAAAATAGCAATTTCTACTTTATGATACTCCCTTATCAAAGCAATTTTCATATTAGCATCAGTCTTTTTTTTCTTTCTGACCAGTTTCTTTCTGGAGCTGTTTGGGATGTTTGTTTTGTGAGTTTGGGTTTCTGTTTGTTGGGTTGGGGGTTTTGTTTTTGTTTGGTTTTTTCCCCCTCTGGGCTTTTTGTGGTTTGGGTGGGTTTTTTTATTGTTTGTTTGTTTTTAAAGGAATCTAAAGATGCAGTTGTGATTGTGTGGAACCAGTACTTTCATCTCAGGGTTGTCAGATGTGACAATTAACCAGTGTTTGGATGCTGAGGGATACAACACTTGTGGAATTGTCACACTATATTTTGGTGTTAAGCTGACTAAATATGATTTGAAGGCACTGAGTGATCACCTCACTGCAGCAAGGAGCTGTCAGTGCTAGGGTTTGTATCTCTGTGATTGATACTGTTTGTATCTCTGTGGGTGTCAGTGGGGGTTAGGAACCTATCCCATGAAGTCATGGACAGAGTCAGCTGGCCATTACTGAAAAGCATCCAACACTAATACCCATATTTTAAAAATGGGCCTTGCAGTTCCTTTTGTGGTCAAAGATTTTGGGTTTTGCTTTAATGTTTGAGGACAGGCAAGTTGTCACTTTTTGTCCTATATTGATTTTAATTTCTTCTACGTGTGCTATGTCTTAATCAAAAATGAATATCAGCATTGCCCTGTGTGAAACCAACTGGTGGCAGTGCTGGAGCTTGGTCTGAGGCAAGGACAGCTTGTCTGGGGCTGCTTTCTCCAGCTTTCAGCAATTCCCTGTTTCCAGCTCTCTCCCTTTGCAATGGCAGTGCTCAGTGTTTTCCCTCCCTCCCTGGCAGAGGCTGCTCCTGCTGGGGAGAGTGGGGTGCACTCCCCTGCTGCAGCTTTGCTGCTCAGGTGAGGAGACACAGTGCCTGTCCTAAAGGCAGCACTGCCCTGTAAAACACTCCTTGCTCAGTGGGGCAGGTGGGCATCTCCACCAGGGCGAGCCCATGCTGCACGTGTGGCTTTGCCTTCCTGGCCAAAGGAAGTTCAGCTCCTCACTCCATTTTGTCTGAAATTTGCATGGGGGGGGTTTATGACACTGACTCATCTTGTGCAAACCCTTGGCTCTGAGTATTCAAAGTACAACTGAATCCCTTCTGCTTTGTAGTCTGGAATATTTATAATGCAAAAAGGTTCCTGTCTGGAAACAAAGGGGGGTTCATGCCTTGGAAACTCAGATCATGAACTGTTGACAGGATTTTTTTAATTGTGTTTTGTGTCTGTTCACATTGTCACTGACAAAGGACATGTATTAGTTGTTACTATGTTTTCCTGTACTTCTGGTTGTGAATGATGCCACATGGCAACACATTCACCCCACCCTCAGTTCAGAGGAAGAAAATCTAAGCCTAACTCAAATACTCCTATGTACCAAATTACATTACTAAATAACAGTCTTCATGCTGCTGTCATTTATCCTCTGTGCTTCCCAAGGCTAGTAGGCCCTTCTCTGCATCACACACTTCTATGTTCATTTTTAAAAGCTATCTCTGTTCTAATGTGCAGAGGTACTTCAGTCTCTTGGGATTTGAAGAGGATTGCAGGTTCTGAAGCTCTTGCCTGTTTAGATGCTGCGGTCTTAGTGATGCCTTGGACTTGCAGATGTAAGTTGCTACTTTATTGTGTTTCCTTCTCAGCTGTTTTTGTTTTTTTTTTCCTATGGGTGCTTTTTTTCAGGGTGCTGTTTCCATTCAACTGTCTTTTAAAACAAAATCACACAGTCAATGATCAGAGAACCCAGCTAAAGGATCATGAAACAGTGGCATATTTTCCCTTGACTGTCTCGTTGATGGTTTCCAATACTGCATTATATAATGTGGTAAATTACAGAAATAATAACTAAATACTGCATGATCCAGCATGGGGAAATAATCCTTAAATGTTATAACACTCCTTATGGAAGGATCCTCAAATATTATTTGCATCTCAGAAGAGTTAAGATGGCTCAGCTGGGACAGAGCTGACCTACCTCAATCAGGAAGAATAAAATTCTTTCACTTCTGTAGTTTCTAATTATATATGATATTTTAATCAATTACATAGAAACAGAACTAGGGATGTGACACTAGTTTGCAGATTTCACATTAACTGTGTCCAGTGTACATTAGGAGAAAAAAATTGTAAAAAAAAAGGCTTTATTGAACACAGTTTTATATAATGCAATAGCTATTGTGAATTTTTTTGTGGAAGTGGTGATCAGGAAAGGAAACAGCAAAATCATCTCCACTGCTATAAACAATTAACACTGTGCCCTCATGATGTGCTAAGTATATCACACAGCTTTTAGCTGTGGAGTCTTTTTATACTAATGAGCTGGTTTGACAGAAAGTTTTGGGGCTTGATTTCAAAGTGAAAAGAGAGAGTGTACAAAATTTCTAAAGTGCTGCTCTTGCAAGTATCTGGTATAAGAGGAAATAGGGAGGAGAGAGAGTGTTTAATGTGCTGTGATGTTAGGCACTGGTTACTGTTCAAAAAGTACTTCTGAGAAGCTGCTGCAACTTCTGCATTTGTTTTGCAAACCTTTCTAACATTTTTCAAGTTCTTGTTTGATAATAGAAGTGAGGAATGGCTTCTCAGCAAAGACAGTTCAACTGTGGAAAAAAGGGAGCTGGAGTCTCCTTCAGCCTGTGCATGAAAAGCTTTCCAGTGTGAGGTGTCGTTCTAAAGTTCTGGTCGAGGTCATTCTCTTTGATATGATTTAACCTGGATATTCTTCAGTTTTGTAGGCACTTGTAAAATAATTAGACATGATTACACTGATAACTCATGAGTGCAGCCTGCTTGAGGCCAAATTGATCTGTAGGGCACAGATTAGGTCTCTGCTTGCTGAATGAGGAGTACTGCATGTAAAAGGGGGGCCTACAGTATTCAACTTTTTGAATTTTAAACTTGCAAAACCCAGAATTTTTATGACAGCAGCTAGTTTTAGGGTTTTTTTTTTTTAAAGTCACTAGTTAGGTAAAGTCCCATGACTCTTCAACAAAGTGGTAGAAAATACTTTTCTCTATAACTGCATATTTGTAGGAAGTGGGAGACAAAGAGCTTAAAAGATACAGGAAGTGTCTTTCTGTTGGAACCTGCCTCGAATAGTCAGCAATTAATAATGCTGCATCATTTAGACATAACCTTTCCACATCCTGCCTGGACATGCTCTCTAATTTTAGAACACATTACTCATTATATGTAGTAGGTCAGAGGATAATGTTACACTCTAAATCAGCTGCTTCTCTAATATTTCTAAACCTTTAATGTCTTCTTCCACATAGAAATGCAGTTGTCAGCCCTTCAGTGTCACAATTTGCAGCAACAGGATGAACAGTATATTTTCACCCTTTTTGCTTGTAATCATGAAAGAAGAAATACCTGTTACCATTTTTTTCCAATCCAAATGGAATATTATCCCCAGTAAGAAGTGAGGGATGTATGTTGGGACCTCACTGGAATTGCTTCCAACAACTGCACATTTCTTAGCACCAGCTTCTTAAGGACAGAGTTTCATTAGCAGCAGTTTCATCTGTAGATCTTTAAGTGGTTTAATTACTTAGTAACAGTTGTGCATTAAATAATTAGTTAACCCTTATTAGATACCTTTGTGAAAGACCCAAAACATTTTTAATCTTAGATAGGGAGAAATATAGTCACAGAGATTACCATTATCTCACAAAGCATGAGTGATAAACTGGGATAGGGGCACTGCAGATGACTGACCTGATTTTCATGGATGTTGCATATGTGAACTCCAAATTGGCTGTCTGATTCAATGACTTGGGGAAGGCTGCTCTAAATGATTTGCCCACAGCTGCTTGATGACCCCAATCATTTGACTCTCAGTCCCTTGCTTTAATGATACAGCATACTTTGCTCTAATGTGAAAAAAGTACATTTTTCATTGCCATTAAGACATTTCTGTCACATAGAAAAGAAACCAGCATTCTCTTCATAGAAGAGAATCCAGCAATATTTGGATAGAAAATCCAGTGTACCATGCCTCATTGGTGAAAATTAATAGAAATAGGGAATAAATATAGTGTAAATTTTTAAAAGTGTGACTTTTAAACACCAGAAAACACATTGTTGGAAGAGAATGAGCCAAATGAAATGAAAAGGATCTGCTTTTCCAGTCTTTCTCAGTTAAAATAGAAGTCAATTTGGCAGAAGTTCTTCCAGTAAATTCTGCTTTAGAATAAAAGCACTGCCACTGAAGCTAATGAAAAAACCCTCATATTTTTACCGGAGCTAATGAAAAACTCTTTTACTTAAGTCAGTGTGCTCTCTTATGTTATCTGCAGGTTCTGCACAGTGTTTGCACTACTTTATCTGTGGTTTTCTCACTTTATTTATTCCTTTTTCTGTAAAAGAAAGGATTGACAAATGGCTGCACCTATAAGATCTTGGGTATGTAGTAGATGACACAGAGGCATGGTTGATAGTGGTGGTAGTATCAACCCAGGGCAGCTCACTCTCTTAATTATTGGCCCCAGCTTACAGGAGAAAATCTCTTACCATATCTTGTAGAGAGGCTTTTTCAGTAATAGATAATGAATTAACTAGAGGGAGGTTAACAAAACAGTACACATCAGCACATAAACCTCTTCCATTAAGCACTAACTGCATGAATTGCCCCCCTCTCTTTTTCTTTTAGAGATAAGAATAGATTCATTAAAGTAGTTCTAAATATTTTATCACCTTTAATGTACTCGTGCAGACAAGACTTTGCAATGCAGCCTCAGACATAATTCCTAAATGAGCTCTCTCCTTCATAAAACCTTTCATTAATCTGTCTAAAAGAAGATGTGTGTCTGTCTGCTCCATAGAACCGCTGTCAAACCTGTGATGTGTTGGTTTATGTGTAATAAAATAAAGCAGCCTAAACTCTGTAGATAAAAACCATTAATGACAGGATTATAATTCCTGAAACTAATAGAACACTTGCCTTGTTTTCTGTGGAGAAATAAGATTCTTGGGGTTTTGAAGCAATGAGTGCCTCTCATAATTAAGATGAGTGGTCATGGAGTGCACTCATTGTCCCTCTGAAATAGAGGGAAATTCTCCTCCCAAGTAGTGGAAAACTGGACCTTTTAAAACCATTCTGAATTTGCTTCCACGTCCAAGGGTGTAACTGATGAGCCATTCTCTTTGGAGTGCCTAATCACTATTTGGATTGCAGATGTTAGCTTGATAACTGAAAATGATCTTCACTTTGACAGGACTTGTCACATTGTGACATCTTGTGGAGCAAAACATTCCTGGTACAGTTGGGTACATCTTCTACCCAGCAAATGGCTTCTGTTTTGTGACAGACATGAGGCCACAGAGAGACCTGTTCCAAAGGGTCCTAATCATTCACTTTGGGACAGTGCTACATAACAGAACACTTTGCAAAAAATCCAAGACATTTCAGGCAGAATGGAGAACATTCCCAACGTGCAGTACAGCAGCCAAATGAAAAAGCAGCTTGTATTTCTGGAGAAGGGGTAGACAGGCATGTGAAGAAAATTATATGGACAGATGGAAGGGCACTAGGTAGAAATAGGGATTTTGATGAAAGAAAAAAACCAAAAACCTTTGTCTTGGAAGAACAGTGGAAGTAGAGAATGTGACCCTGGGACTAAAATGTTCATCTTTGTCAGAAGCCTGTACATGGAAACATAGCATCCTCTATCTCCAGGTTGTTGTGGATAAAGTAAACATTTAAAATCTGCTGTGAGGAGCTGTACATTTATAGACTCTGTTCACACTCTCTTTAGTGGCCCATTATAAATCTTTATTTTATGTGAAGGGTAGTGAAGGAAGGAAAGATTTTCCTGATTTATGGTAGAAACTACCACTATTTAATGTTTCAAGGATGGATCTTATCCTCTCTTGGTGTAAAGATTTTGCCCTGAGAGGCAGAAAAAGTGACACTAGCAAAGTTCCAGTGACTTAAGAAGAGCCAAAGCAATAAAATAATTAAGCAGGATTTCCTGTTGGCACTCCTTGCATGGCCAGCTTTAGATAGACCTGAAGGAGGGCACCTGCTGCAATATGTAATATTTGGTGTATTGCACTGAGAAAACTGTGGTCTTTGGAATATTCCCATGGGCAGGTTGCATGTAGTTAGTGAGCAGCTCCTGGAAGAAGGAGGATGCTTAATCATCATTTGAAAAAAAAAAAAAAAAAGGGTTGTTGTTTTATTCCAAGTGCATAACTTTTCATAATTCCCTTCTCATGTATAATTCTAAGGCATACAGATGAATGTGTTATTGCACAGAACATGCATTTTATTTCCCTGTGTTGCTGGGTAAGGGCTCAAGCTGGTGCTTTTGCACAGAACCAAGCTCTGTTTCATACAGTCCTCTGTTCTGGACTTAGTTTGCACAAGGTTTGCAAATAAATAAAAAGTGTTGCCTACCTGAATGCAGCGGTGATGGAGCACAGTAAATCTAAGTGTATGTACATCAGTGCCTGATGCTCCCTGAATACTCCTCAAAGAATCCAAATGGATCTTGGAGGGGTTAAGTATAGATATTTTTAGAATTTCTAGTTTATACATAAATATTGATAAGTTCCACTAAACAAACCATTAGAAATGCTTTAAATGCATTAAGATATCTTACTGAAAAGCCATTCCTACTATCAATATCTTGGTGCTGGTTATGCTTTTGTATTAAATCAAACAAGGAACTTTGTGAGGGAGAGGGACTTGTCACTCAGAAGAGCATGGAATGTGATGTTTGAAACATGAAGGACTTTAAGTTATTTCCAAAACAGAGGAAATTGGGGAAAAAAATCAATGTAATAACAGCATTGTGTGGAATAGACAAACATTTTTCTTGTTGCACTTTGCTTTGACATTCACACAGCGATATGTGCAGAATATTTAAGATTAAGGCATGAACTAACAAGATTATTCTTATAACTAATAAGAATAAGACAAGAATTAACAGCAACTTTGTCCACATGAAGCTTGTCAGGCTGTTTCTATGACTTGCTCTAAGTGAAATCCTCTCAGGGATCCCATACCTGGGAATTCTTGCAGGACATCTGAATTCAGCCAGAGTTTAGCCACCAGAGAATGGGATATTTTTTAAGGGTACACCCAGGTTTCCTGTAGGAAATCTGGAAATCAGCCCAATCTGGCAGGGGACAACTGCACCTCTGGTGTGGCCATGTCTGCACAGGACACCCTAAACTGGACATTCACTGCACCAACCCCACAGTGGCAAGAGTTCCTCACTGAGGCAGGTAGGAAATGCACCACAGCTATTCCTGTGAGGCTCAAAGTAAATCAAAATCTTCTATTAAAAGTAGGGGTTTATTCTTAGAAACGTGCTTCAAAAAAAAAAAAAATCTGAAAATAGGAAAAGGGCCTGGAGACCTTTGTTATTCCATGTTAAAACATGTTACAAACAGTATAACTATTTTTAGAACACGTTTTAATTTTTTTATTTTTAGCTTATCATACCAATATTATATATTTCCTATATATTTTATATATATAGTATAATGTTATATAGTATATATTTGGTGTAATAATACCAAATATAAAGTTAAAAAAACATCTGCTTGGAGCAAAACCAATTGTCTTCAGCTAAATATATTGCCTTTAGGAATTATTTTAGAATCAGAGCAAAACCATATTTTAAATTCTCAGAATCTTAGTCAAGTGGAATTCTTGTTCTGCCACCAGCTCTGAGGAAAAATCTGGAAACATGAATATCATTTGCAGAGGAAGATGGGATACAGCTCTTAAGGTAATCATGAAAAAGACAAAGGTGCTTCTCCAGAAAAAAAAAAAAAAAAGTTTGCTGCTGCCAGCAATTGAAAACTCTTAACCAAAAGGCTGGGGCTTTTTAAAAATCTTTATATTGATTTGGGACTTTTATATTTTTTTGGTTTATCTCTGAATGTCATTCAAAAAATAATTATTGCAAATGTTTAGCAGAAATGGCTGTTTCAGTGGTGCATTTGAGACTGAGTAATTTCACTGTTTCAGACAAAATGACGTGCACTGAAGTGGCTGCTGCATTTGGGAGACAGTGAAAGCTCTTTTCTTCATAAATTATGACTAAGCTGACAATGAAGGTATCTGCCAGGTGAATGTCTTCTCCTTGAATACCTTTTTTCCATAGGTTTGTATTGATGAGTTTATAGAGCTGAATGCACAGGTGTTTTTGTCCTAGTTGGAGGAAAATGGGAAGAAATGCAAAATAACTTTTTTCATCTTTTGAAAATTTTAAATTTAATTTTTTTAAAAATAAAATTTTTTCATGTCAGTTACTTATGATATTTTTATAGTAAAGTGGTTTGAAAACCTTACAATATTACAAAAAGAAACTTTATTTTGAGCAGATAATTTAAGTGATTGTTTTTTAGTTTGCTTCAATTTTATATCTGAACAAGTACATGGTACCAAGTGGAAGCCAATCTGAACTGCTTTGGAGTGTTTAACGTAGCAAAAATCAAAAATAAATCAGAAAATAAAAAATAACTTGGTTAAAAACATTCCCTTCCACCTGGACAGGACAGCAGCACACATTTCCCTTCTTAGGATTACTCTTTTCTTCTAAATATTGACATATCTTGTGCAGAAATCAGTAACTTCCAAGAGAAGTAACCTTCTTACATCTCCACCATGGGACTGGAGGAGCTGATTTAAATCTGTGATTTGGTGCAGGGACAGAGCAGGTTTGGAGAGGAAAGGCAGCAGCAGCTCTGAGCAGGTGCCAGACTTGTGACTGGAGCCATCAAGAACGTGGCATTTATGGAGTGATCCCTGGCCACAGGTTTGCTAAATGGGAACCATTTATCAGCCAAGTAGGCTGAAGTCTATTTTATAACCTGCAGCAGGTCACAGAGGACATCCTTTTTTTAAAGGATTTCTTGAGGAAGGAGTCCAAAGTGCATCCTTTGTTCCTTGGTTGTGTTTGTGACAGGCACAGCCCGGAGTTACTGCAGCCACAAGTGTCACTGGAGTGACTTGCAGGGGATCCCATAGCAGCTGGCTTCTGCCTCGCTTGCAATAAAAACCCAAACCTCTGATGCACTGGGGAATCAAAGCCATTAACTCCTACAAACCACAGTAACTTTTTGAAGTTACCCTCAAAGATGATCAGTGAACCAGTGAAGGATTTAATGGATCAGTGAGGGGATAAGCAGAGATTTCCACTCCATCCACAGCTCCTGAAACAGGAGCCCTAATAGGAGCTGTGCTATCAGACCTCCATCTCCCCACCTTAAGACCTCTCAACAGCTCACAGGAAAAATTCAGGTCTCCCTGATGCTGTTTCAGAGCACTGCTTTGCTGTTGCAGCAAGTCTTTGCAAGATTTCCTCCAGAATGAGAACAGGGTATATTTTCCCCCTCGTTCTTGCCAAAGCTATAATAAAATACCTTGAACGGATTCTCTTACTAGCAAATCTTGAATAGAGAATTCCAGTTTCCTGACCCCTGCCCCTTACAAAGCTAATTTCCTTCAGGGACAAATGGGTTTGTATAGGAATTCATCATTTTCTCTTGTCACAAAAAAAAAAAAAATATTTGAACACAGAAGAAAATTCAGTCTCTGAGGATTTTTGAAGAACACAATTCCTTCTGCTTAAAATCTTTATCAGACCATCTCATTAGATGGCTCAATCTACTGCAGAAGGATCTTTAACCAGCTGCTGCACAGACTGAGGAAACTCATTGCAGGCTTTCCAACACCTCCCTTGATCATGTCTCCTAATGAGTGCTTAATGATGGAAGGAGCAAGCAGAGAGGCATTCATATTCCATTTCCTCTTTGAAAAGGTTTCACCTGACCTTCCTTAAATGACCTTCAGATTAGGTTCCTAATAACTTCTAATTAATGCTTTCCACATGCTGCTCTACACAGGAAATCTGCTGTCTTACTCCTTTGCAATGCCCAGCAATTATTGTATTCAGCCACAATAGTGACACAACTTAAAATTTGTGGCCACCCCAAATTTATTTTTTTTAAGATGTGCATTACAAGTGCAAAATACGACTCTAGAAAAAAATGAATTTATAAATTGATGTTAGATGTGAAAAGTGTATTTAAAATATTCTTTTTTCATGACAGAATAATTTTTAGCAGATTTTTGTTGGAGAGTATTAAAGGTTATTATGAATGAGTCACGCTGCAAAATCTGTAGAGATAAATCTCATGCTGTCTTTCATAATCATTGCATGTCGAGTTTAAAGAAATGCATTTTTTACATTGGCAAAGCCTTTATTATTTATCAGCAGTAATGTTGTTTATTGTACAATGATAATCATAATTTTGTGTGGATTTTACATCTAAAAAGTACATACTGGAATGGCAAATTTCTTTTTCAAGATTTAAGGAAGAGATAGTTATATCTGGGTATGAAATAGGCTTTTCCCTAAAATTATTCTGTGTAAGTGCAAGAGTTCCCTTATTAACAGGCAAATCTATGATTTCATCTACTCTTTTTCTGATGAATCTTTTATTCTAAAATCCATTATATATGTGGGTAGTGGGGGACTGAGATGTAGTGATAGATCATTTTCCTGAGGTCCAAGCAGCAATGCCATGCAAAAGGCTTCTAAGCACAAACTGTGGCTTTAGACAAAAAAAAAAAAAAAAAAAAAAAAAAAAAAAAAAAAAAAAAAAAAAAAATACAGGCAGACTTAATAAATTTGAAAGTGTGAGCTGCAAAAAAGTGACATTCATTAAATGTGAATGGAGGAGGACTTAGAAGAGGAATTTTTAGCATAATGAGAGATTTTACAGAAATTTCTTCCTACAATTCAGGCTTTAGAAGATTATAGACACAAGAAGCTGGTAAGTTTGATGGCTTTGTGATATTTTTAAATAAATGTTACACAATGGCACCACTACAATTCAGATATAGTTACAGTGAGGCAGTGGTTACCTTTTTTTGCAATATTTACAGGATGCATTAATTCACCAAAAAATTTCTCTAGTTTTAGAATTACCAAGTGACCTGCCACTGAGATGTTTTTCCATGTGCTAAAAATACTTCTGAATTTTTTTAATATTTATTTTAGAACTGACTCCTCTGTTCTTACCTAAAAGCAGCATGGCTTGGAGAGTTCAGAGACCCCCAGTGCTCACACCACCTTTAACATGGATAGCTCATTGGAGCTATAAATGGCAAACTGCTCAAATGCTTCCTTTCCTCTCACAAAATTATCAGTATTATAACAGTGCTCCTAAGTGTGTGTGCCAGCAGTGTCACAATTCACTCCATTCCAGCAGCAAGCTGGTGTGTTCCTTGCATGACAGTAATGAACAGATGGCAGACTCTGCAACAAAGTGCTGACTTCAGACTTTGATCAGACAACTCATTTCACCACTTGTCAATTGTTGGGATTTTTGGAATCGTGATCAAGATGCTTTAGGAGCTGAGTGAAGTCATTTAAACCTTAGGCTAAGGTAAGTGTGAATTACTTGTTCTATGTTCTGTATTGCCACTTTTTTTCTGAAAGTGAGGAATTAATCTATTGGAAGTCATGACTGGAGCAGGAAGGAGGATGCCTGTGCATCCAGGCAAGAAAATATCTCTTTTTGTATGTGTATGCAGAAACTCCATGACTTAAACCACAACTCTCACGTGAGCTCACACCAAAGTGATTGTCCAGGACAAGTTCTGAGTGTATTGCAGACTTCCTATTCTATCCCAAAGATATAATTTATGTTTTCCCATCCCAGGAGTATTAAAGCACAAGTTGTGGGTTTAAGACCATTTGAACAAAATGAAAACTGTCCTGTAGCAGTGACCTGACTTTCACTTTTTCCAGCGTCACCAATCTCTACGAAATTTTATGTCTTTGTAATTAACACACGTGTCTCATTTACACTGGATCTCTTCTCTGCCTGTTCTGGGGTTAGAAATGCTTCATTCTGGAAGGCGTTGTCCAATGTCTCTTGTGCTACCTATAATAAACTTTCCAGTTCCACAACTTCCCAGAGGATGGCTGGTTCTTCCTGCTTTTATTTCAAATGCAGCACACAGAAAACCTGTAACTATTTTTGCCTTCGTGGCACTGTCACTGCAGTTATTTTAAGTCTGCGCTGCCCTGGTTACTTCATCAAGTACCTACATACAATATGCTAATTTCTATTTCTCTTTTTCCTACCCATAGTGATTTGTTGGCTAAGTATTAGTTGTTTAGCTGGTTTTTAGTTCTACTGCTTCTGATTATTGTAGCTTTACATTTCATGCAGCTTTAGATGGAACTGTTTTAGTGGTGAGAAGTGGTTTAATGTCTGTCCTATTAGAAAATCTAAAGAGCTTGACATTCTGTGTCCAATTCCATTTTCTAGGCAGTATAAACTAAACTGGTGCACTCTTCTCAGTTCCTGAAGTCTGGGGATTAAAAATCTGTGTAATTCTGCTGGGATCCACATGCCTAGGCTCATGGGAAGAAGAACAGATATTCTTTCTAGAGGAGGATTCTTCCTCAAATTTCATGACAGATAAGTTATGATAACACCTTCAAATGTCAAAACATCTACTGAAGTTATGGCAGAATTCAAATGTCTTCAAAGTGATTCTGAATCTTTTTTAAATATCAGCAAAATCCATTTTTCTCTAACAGTGTTTTGGGAATGGTTCATTAAATGCCAATGTGTATCTGTTAAGAGGGTCTACCAGAAATGTGGGCATATTCACAAAATCTACTTCCTAGGCAAAAATCCTAATAGTGGGAATGCCTTTAGGTTTGACTAGACTGGTCACTATAAACAAATTCAGTTCCAAATAATAATGAAAATTTTCACATTTTCAGTTAAAGCTGTTTATCATGTTGCTAAAATAGGCCATTAGCAAAATTAAATCCCAAGCATCAGGTTAGAAAAAAAATTATATTTCTGAGTCTGACTCACAGACAGAAAATCTGTGACCTTTGAAGTCTTCAATTACTTCCTAGAACCTGAATTTTCACCTCCGAATTTCTTTACTGAGCTTACTAAAGAACTTAGAGCAATCCCTCAGCTAAAGGTCATGGTGTTGTGTGGTGTTACCTGGGGTTTTATTATTTCCTCATAAACTATGACATTTATAAAATGTCAGCAGCTGAAGAAATCAGGGTTATATGAACATGGAGGAAGAGTAAAAAAAAAAAAAAACTTGTTTACTTTGGCAATTCTATCAGTAGTGGTTCAGAGTTATGAATGTAATCAAAACAAATAATATTGTTTACAGATATTATTAATTACTGTCCTGGCTTGCCAGACGTTCATGTTGGTACACTTAGGAATAAAAATTAAGTCATATCTTTATTTAAGTCATACTTTATTTAATAGAATGCTTGTGCCAATTTTGCAGTGAGCACAGCAAGCTCTCCCTGCCAGAACTAACAGTACATTCCACTTTCTAATCCAGCCAGGGGTGACCCACACTAACTCAGGTGACTCGTTAGGAGAAAAGTAGATCTTCCTCTTATTCAGGTAATGCAGATATTATTTTGTGCTTAGAGACTGATAGTCACAGTGACAGATCCAAATACTGGAGACAGCAGGAGGCAGGCTGTGAGATGGTAAAAAGGGACAGCAGAGGGGCACGAGTGAGGAACAGCCCTGACTGCAGCTTTCTCTTCTCGCTGCTGCCATCAGTTCCTCTGGTGCTCTCCTCACCCTGCTGCCCCTGCAGCTTTATTGCCCATTGACCGCCCATCCCAAATGCCAATTTCTGTCTCTGAGAGGTGAAACAAAACCCTCTGTTTGCTAATCTCTATGCACAGGCATGAAGTGATCACACACTGTGATAGCAGTGAGGCACTGAGTGCTTGAGACCAAATCCACCAGTGTAAAGCAATGGAAAACCTCTGTCTTCAGCTGTACTCCTTTTTTGTTTGTTTGTTTTGATTTACAGCAAGATTGGACTCAGCTCAGGTGACCAGCCTGTAACTGGTTTTCCTACTTCAACCTGGTTAATTTACACTAATGCTTGATTGAGCATCCTCTAACCCCTGATAAATACCTACTGAAATCAGCGGGATAAAGGAAAAAAAAATCTCTATACTTTTAAAATTTCTATAATCAGTATTTAGTCCCTGCAGTGAGTCAGGGAAAGGAACAGCAACTTTACATCTGTACTCCTTAATCCTGGATTTTAGATAGGTGCACTGTCTGCATGCCCAGAGCAAGGCAGGGGGATAAAAGGCAGAGACCTGGGCACAGCTGAGGGGAAGCTCCTGACAGAAGGATTTACATCTCCTTGAAACTATTCATTTTGGTGTTTTTCTCTTGGAGTTACAAGTGAAATGTGGCAGGCCCCCTGGGAGAGCAGGTACACACCTTCCCTCAGGTGCACTTCAAGTCAGGCAGGGGGAGACACAGTCCTGGGGTATCTGATTGAAATTTTGGAGAGATTTGTAATCTGATGGAGAATCAAGAGTTTCTAGTGGCCTTTGCCTGAGGCAGAGGCTGATTAGAAATTAGGAGACAGAGCAGATAAAAAAGGTGGAAAGGGGGCAAAAAGGGAGCTGATAGTAGAGAAGGGGAAGTAAATTGAAAAGTAGAGAAGTGAAAATAGGGGGTTACAGGTATCCTACAGGGCATATGTGGCCACTGCCTGATAATGATTCAGCTGGCAGAGATGGAAATCAAACCAACAGCCAGGATTAGGCTTGCTGGGACATCTGGAGTCCCATTAGCACAGGGGCTTTTGGTGGACTGGGGGATATCTAGCTAACTGAAAATCTAGCTGAATAGCTAGCTGAAAATCCCAAGGACTTGTGATGCATTTTCAAACAAAAATTTTGTTTAATGCATAGGATTCTTCTGTCACCTACAATTCAAGTAATAACTAATAATAACTAGGAAAAAATCTCACCTTAGGCTTATCCTCCTGTAAGGTTTTTGATGACTCGTTTGTTACTTGAAACGAGTAACAAACTCGTTTTTGATGACTCCTGTAAGGTTTTTGATGACTCGTTTGTTACTTGAATTCCAAAGAATTTTTCTGATCACATATGTTTATTATGCAAAATATATGTGCAGGTTCCTTCTGGTCTCCCCCTCCTCCCACAAATTATGATATTGATAAAAAAAACACAACAAAGCTCCTTTATAACTCATCTATTTTCAGTTAAGATCAGACCTGTGCCTTACACACAGCAATGTAACTGATACTTCAGTTATAGTAATGCAAATTAACATCTCTGTGGACATTCTTGTTTATTTCTGGGTCTCACTATGTTACATGGAATTATAGTGTTATTTGACATTAAATAAAAGGTGGGAAATATATTTTAACATTTTAGAGCATTTATGTTTATACCTAACTGCAGAATTTCTGTTACAGTACAAATAATAAGGGTTAATTATGTGATCACAATGGAAAAGAATGCTGACCATAACAAGAGGAAGGAGCATGAGTAAGTAATCAGTGCAGATAGGGCTGGGAAGGGATGGGATCAATTTCAAAAAATATCACAGATACATTTGTTCACATCCAGACTTGTTCTCTGTTCTCTTGATTCCTCTTATTGTCAGTGGTGAGAAACATGGCAGAGATTTACTCTTTTTTTCTGAAATTGGGATCTAAACTAAGATGCTCTTTGTCTTTTTAAAATATGTTCATTATTCTATTTGCCAGCTAAAATTGATAACTTGCATTGAGAAGCTGATCCCGGTGTGTGGTTCCTGAAGAGACAGATGAACCAGAATAAAACAGACTCAGTTATCTATTGGCAGTGAAAGGCAGCTAAACATCCTCCATGAAACGTGGTTTCATTTTCTGCACTCTTTGCTAATTCCACAGATTGGTGGCTGCAATTTGGTGCCCCTTAAATTGCATTTTATGGCTTTCATCGCTTTGTTTTTTGTTGTTTTTTTTTTTTTTTTTTGTTAGGAAGTGAGATTCTGATCTCATTATCAGTGTAAAATCCTTGGAGTTACAGTTGCACAAGTAAGGAAATGGGGTGTGAGCAGTGATTATTGGCTGTGAACAATTGGGTTGATTATAGGGCTGTGCTCTCTGTGCCATGATGTCATGGATTTTGATAAGATACTGATGAGGATGGAGCAGTTTTGCACCTTTTCCCAAAAGTATCTACTTTTTTCTTGTTTATTGCAGTGGGCTGACTGAAACCTCCCATGGTTTCTGCTAAGTGCACTAGTTCTTTTATTCATTCCAGCATTCTCACTTGTTATCCTTGAACTGGTAAGGCAACTTCACCTGCAGAGGAAGCAGGTCCTGGAGAGATAATGTGGCTTTTGAAAGGAGAGTTGATTGTCAGCCATTTCTTTACATAAGTAGATGTGTATAGGAGAGGAAATAGCTCATCATTTTCAATGCAATAGCAGAGTTCAGAAGTGTTTGAAATAGAAAAGTATGATCATTAAACATGATGGAAATATTTCAGTATTTATTACTAATATCTATCATCACACTCAGGCCTTTTTATTAATCTGGTTGCACTATTCTTGAATTTGTAGTTTACAGATTGTCTTTACTTAGGGTCCAAAGTCCCATGTAACCTACAGGATCAGTGCTGATTTTGTGTTGTGTGATTGATAGCATTCACCATACAGTGCTGGTTTTGCTCTCTGCTTCAGAACTTTTAAAACTGGAAAATAATATAATATTCAGCAATTCATGATACTTTGAAGAGACAATTTATATCACCAGGTTTAAAGATTCATGACTTGATTCTATAAATCACACTAAAAAGATTGGTTCACCAAGTCAGCCTTTGTCAAATGTTCTTTGAACTGAGAATAAAGGGTTAGAAAAATAAAACCTTCATGGCCTCACAAAGAAAAAAATGAATTAATATCAGTTCTGTGCCTCCAGCTGTACTGTCCCTTCATACCTAGGAAGTTGCACAGCTGCCTCTGTCAGCACTTTTCCATCTGTGTCCCATTCTTGTTCACGCTGCTTCACCTGTGAGCTGAATACTCATGAGCACAGTGTTACAGGACTACTCTGCTGCAAAGGCAGAAACTTTTTCAAATCTGTTTGTCCAGCTTCTTAAAAATATTCAAATATTTATTAGCTTTTTTCAAACTTTGTCAAATTTCACTTAAATAATTCACTCTTTTTTTGATTCATCTGGATGCTGCTGGAATTTGCTAAGATAGAGAAAATCATCCCAGATAAATGCAATGTCAGAGAACAACCAGGAAATGACAAAAAAAAATAGATTGAAGTCAAAAGTTCTGGAGCATCGACTATGTTGTGGGCACAGCCCTTTTCTCAAGACAAGAAACACATCCTATAAAGTATGAATAATATGAAAGTCAGTATAATAGCAATCATCTTCCCATGAAAAAAAGAATCAAGCACCACTTGACTGAATCCAAAAGATGGTGCAACTGGGAAGATGAAGCAGGGTTTCTATATAGATCTCCACAGAGTTAGAAGATCTAGCTAAGATGCAGCTTTATAATGAAAGTGGGACTTTGGAAAGGGAAGTAATAGTAGGCAACCATCTGAACACTTTCAGTCAGACTCAGTTTCTCCCACAACATCAAAAGCTTGGTATGATTAAAGAAAATAACAGCTGAAGTTTGGCTTTCAATAGTGTCCTCTTTTTGCACATGTATGAAGTTTTCTGAATTAATTGCTACTGTGCTGTTTGAAACCTTTTACGCAGCTCTGGACTTCCCTCTGCCCTCTACAAAGGTAAATTGGGAATATTATTTTATGGTTTTTGTTAATGAAAGACACAACCCCTCATATACCTGTTTGCCTCTCTTCCAGGATGGTACTTGAATCATGCTGTCTGCCTTGCAGCTACAAAATACTGTTAGCACGGGCTCAGGAGAGATGAAAGGGAGATCAGCCCAGGTCAAGGTAGTCATGGACTGGAATTCTCTTTCTCTCCCCTCTCCTGCCTCATCACTCCTTGTGGCTTACCCCAAACCTGTGTTGCTGTTCTTTGGGCATAGCCTGTGTGACAACAGCCTTGGATATAAAACACTGTTTTCAGCCTCCTTTGGCTGCTTCATCAATTATTAATTATCATGTTATTCATATTATGTCAATGTTGTTACACCAGTCATTGATATTATTATATAAATTATTTCAAACACATATTTTTTCTTTTCCAAACTTGAGCAATAGAGACAAATCTAGTCTTCTTTAAGACAGAGGAGTCCTTTTGATATCATTCCTTATCTGTAATCCCCAGCACACTAAAGCCTGTAGAGAAAAAATAACAGCATAACACTGACCACTGTCCCCACAGCAAGGGAAAAATAAACAGCAGCAGCAAAACCTCAAACCCAGTGACCTACTGTGAATTCAAGTGCAATTGTTTCAGAACATATGATCCCTCTGTCCTTAGGTGTTCAGAGAGGGATGCCTTTGATATATAGCACTGATAAGAGGCTTATTCCATTAAGCTACAGTGATTCTCACTTTCATGCATCATTTGACAGAGAAAATGAGAATTTGCAGAAATAATAGCTAATGTAAAGTATATCATGTCGCAGTGCAGTTAGACAGGTAGGAAATAAAATTTCTGTATTATTTCATAGAGTGGTTTGCACATTTTATTGTATGTGCACAGAAGAGATCCTTTAGGATTGTTTTTGTTCCATACCAAATTTAAAACTGCTAAGAACATTGCGTTTGGATCAGGATGTATCCTCTTAAGAGAGTGTAAGGTTTCAGTTTCACATAAATATTCTTACACAAGTCATAAAGGTTAAATTAAAACTGGATGAGGAAAGCTGGAAACAGAAGCATGAGGAAAATAAAATGGTAGTTGACTTAAATAACAGCTTCACATAGTTCCACAGCCTAACTTATAACTTCAGACACACACAGGCACCACCTTAAAGCTGAAGTAATGCTTCTGTGACATTTTTTTAGGGCTATTTCAAAAGCTTCTCAAACTAGTTCTCAGCCTGCTTGCTGAAGTTCACACTGAAAAGGGATTTCTTCTCCATGCATTTCTACTTATGGGAGGATGGCATTGTAAATATCAAGAAAGTGCATTTTAATTAATGCCTTTGATTCCCAAGAACAGATTGGCAATGGTTAAATCATTTGTTGCACAGTGAGTTGTGAAAGTCACTTGCAGTGGCAAAATACGTGACAGCCTATTAAAATTTCCAAGAGTTTTGGACACATCATAAGCTCTAAGGTGGTGGATATTTTCTTCCTGCTGCGCTTTAGTGCATCCATAACTTGATGGCCCTTGTGAGCAATAATGTGAATTGTCTAGCAGAAGAACCATTTACTATTTTTTACAAAACTGTTTCTACAAGGAAATGAAGTGACTATGGCAGCTCCTATAAGGAAGGAAATCATAAGCACGATTTTAAATTGTGGTATTTGCATAGTTGTGCATAAGAAATTAGGGGGGGTGATGTTAGGAATTTGATGATTTCCCACCCTGCAGGAACAAGGTATAAAAGAAAGGAGGGACAAAAGATGCTCTTAAAGGAAGGAAATTTAGGTTAAGGAAATTTAGTTTTTCATGTTAAAATACCTGAAGTATGTTCTAATGCTGAGAGTTTCCTGGAAACTTTCCCTATACTCAGAATGTCTCAACTGAACCAATAAACGAATAATCAAAACCTTTAAAATTTATTTTAAAATTGATGGTTTTCCCCTCTTCAGCCCTTAAATAGAAGATATAAAGGAAAAAAAAAAAAAGTAGGAGTGTGCATGTATTGGTTCAGTAAGTGAAGCAATATCCTGGGACGTGTAAAATCCAGCTTAATTTCACTGGTCAGTGAAGTTTGAAGGGAAAAGTTCTTTTCTAAGACCATGGAGATAGCACCAAAAGAGGCAAATTAAGGGACTCTGCTACATGCACAGGCAAAGTGAACAGCCAGCTTGTAAAAAGGACATGATTTTTTCATCAATATTTAGTTAGAAGCTTCCAATTGATTCTTATTTTGGCCATAGGTAAAACAATAGAATGCTTTATTGCTTCCATAAGATTTTCTTTACCTCAATCTTAATCATAAAGAGCAAGCAAGTTTATATTAAAATATTGTCAAATTTTCCAAAGGTCTTGCTCTTTTGTTTATAATGACCTGCTTATCTCTAAATTTAGCACATTAGTGTTGTTACAGCTCTCACTGCTCTGTTCCCCTTCCTAGTACCACACTGTTGTACTTCAGGTAGTCATGCAAAGGCTGAAAATACCTCATTGCTTTCACAGTAAGGAAGAAATCTGTGAGTGGTCACGGAGTCCTAGAGTTGGAGCCTTTGCTTTTTAGATTACTTGATCCTCTGAGGATAGCAGGGAGCAGTTGCTCTTTCTTCCTTTGGAAACTTTGATTGTGAGAGAAATACCCAACCAAGTGCTAATTCTGAGAACTGGGAAAGTCTGTGCAGCATCACTAATTTTGCTTTCCATTGCTTTCTTTGCTGAGTGTAGCTTCCCTTTTTCTGCTACTTCCATGTTATGACAAATAACTCCTACATTTCAAAACTATGGTTCTCGTTATATACGACAGTGATCTGCAGTACAAAACTGATTTACAGACCATGTAAACAAAATATAGGAGCTCAAGATGTGGTAGAAAATGGAAGAACATTAGAACTCAGTGAAAAAAAATATGCATGTCTAAATAATTCTTTCTGTACTTGCCTTGAGGCAATTTTTAACTACATTTTTTTTCAGCTACTACATTATTTGGTGCAGCAGAAACCACTAAGAGAAATAGGGAGAGTATAACTGAAGAATAATGCAAGTCATCAAAATAGTCATAGGTTTTTACCACTTGGTATACTAATTTTAGAACATTGCAGACATCATTGCTTTCCTAGGTCAGCCATATGCATCAAATATGCTGTAATAAATTTTTCATAACTTCCAATTCTGCTGCTCACATAGCTTCCTAGTAGCCATCATAATCTTGTCTTTAAAACATAGCAGTATAATCCAGAACTGTGATGAAAATGTTGAGTCTTTGACAAGGAAGTAACAGTTTAACTTCATGTTTGAAAGCTAAATATTTGTAACGGCTGATCTGATCTTTTTTTACGGTGTTTGAGAAGACTGTAGATTAAACCCTCTCCATTGTTCACAAATGATGTGAACTAACTATGCTTGTATAAACAAGTTCACACAACTCCTCTGATGTGAACTCCAATCCAGTCAAGAGGATCCCACGAAACTGTGCTAGGAACCTACTCCACTGTAAACACCATGGTAAATACCATGACATAAGGAACAGGGCATTTATTCTTCATTTCAGAATCCAGTCTGAGAGGTGATCAAAGAACTGAAAAGTACCTCCTTATGTTAAGTATAATAGACTGAGTACAGTGTCCTGATAGAGCTTCACTCTATGCCTGTGCTCTCCTTAATGACCAGGAAAGTACAGTTTCTTTGAGCTTTGTAGAAGGGATTTTGAAAATTGAGTTTTCTAACGCAGGAACTCTGTAAAACTTCTTTTGAACCAAAAATACCGATGAAATCATTTCAGTGCAATCAGCTCAGTCATCACAACCATTGTTTAATATAGAAGACACATGCATTTTTTCTTGGCGCGGTCTATGCATAAATTCATTCTGAACTGATGAAGTTTATTGGTAAATACTCCACATTTGCTTTCTTGTTCTGCTTTAAAGTACTCAAAAGTATGTAAAGACTGCTTGATAAATATATCTATGAATATGTAGCCACAAGGCTACTTTTTTCAAGATTGCTTACATAAAAGTAATGTTTGTTTAGGTACCAGACTAAAATGACATTTTAATATGTTTTTCTACAGGAATATAAAAAAAATCTCTTGTTTTATTACAGTGGAGTATTTACAAAGGAATCTGTTGTAGGAACTAATGATTTGGCTGTCGTGGACAATAAGAAGGCAAACTCAGATGCTGTAAACCAGACAGTCTTCCAATAAAACCTGAACTGATACTACCAGCTGGTTTTATGGAGACTGATAACATGGATTTTATGACTACTCTGTAACATGAGCTGGGTATTGGCCAGTGACCAAAGTGAATAACCTCATATTCCTATTATCAGTGATGTTACAGCACCATCTACAGGCCCAGCTAAGACTAAGGCACGATAAAGGAATACCAGTTACACCCACAGACTCATTATTAGTTCCTCTTTGAATACATACAAATACTTTAAACTAGTTATGTGTAAGCAAAGTACAGCTTATAGAGCATTTCATCCCAGTGAAAACTCTTCTGTCTACTGTGTAACCTGAACATTTGTGTGAGTGCCAGAAGAGTCCTGTTTATACTCATCCTTCAGTCCAGTATGATTAATAGAATCATCTCAGTGCATGCTTATTTTTAGCCTAATGGAGGATTTAAGACATAGTACAAAACCTTATTTCCCCTTATAATGCAAAGTCATAATATGAGAAAAATCTTCCTTCCAGAATTTCTTTAAAAAATCAGCTCAGAAGGTATTTTGGGTTTAAGAATACTTGTAGGAGGTTCCTGTTTTGAAGTACCTTTTGCATACCAAAATTTTGCCCTTTAATAGCCCATTTTGCTGGAACCTATCCAAACAAGACAGTGCAACTGCCTGACAGTGGCAAATATATGACAACTTGCTAAATATCTCCTAATTTAATCCTTCTTGACTGTCAGGACTGAGAGTAAATCCATGGGGGTCCAGCAGAAAGGTGAAGGGTTTGTCAGAAAGAGTATAGTTTAGATATTCTCACTCAGGAAAGTAAAGGCACTTTTAGATTTTATTTAACCCTGCTCTTTGCATCTTCTCATTATTTTAGAAATGAAATGTGATTATATGGTTTTGAAACAGTTATGCCAGAAGATCAGACACCTTTCCATCTGGAATTGCAGATGTCTTTGGCCAAGTTAGATGATGAGAGGTAAGTAGATCACTATGCTGGTATTTCTTTGAAATTGTCTAAAAATGAGGATATAATCTGTGTGGAATCTATGGCATAATTTCCTCAGTAAGATATAATTCTTTGCATATTTTTCTTTACAAGCCCTGAATGAAGATGATTTCTCCCCTCATTTATGGCAGCTTATCTTTAAAGGTTTAGAAAAAATACAGATGGTTTAGAAAAATACAGATGGTAAAACCTGTGCCTGGATCAGGTAGCTCTCAACAACCCTAGGAGCTCCAGTGGTTGGCATCACCTTGTGTCTCCTTGAAATACAGTGTAGCTTTAGACAGTGCAATTATTTACCAAATTCAACAGCACATGGACTGGAATTCAGATGAATACATGTTTCAGTTAAAACTGAAAATCTCAACTAACCTCCAATCTATCCTCACATCACCCAAAAATCCACTGGTGCCTGTGTTTTCACTGGGAGGATTCTCAGGGTCTCTGTGTAGTGCTCTGCACATGCTCACAGCAGCAATTGTGTGGGAAAGGCTGCCAGCTTCTCCCCATCTCCCCTAAACTCACCTCTGAGTCAGAACAGTCAAACGAGGTGACATTTTGATTTCATCTTCTGGAGATCTGAGGAGCATTCATTGCACACGCCTGATGCTAAGAGTGGCATTTGGCAGCACCCACAGGGAAATGAAGGCAGCACTCTATCCAGGAGAGGAGAGAGCTGGTTCAGGGCCTTTCCCAGTTCTGGTTTTCCTGGTCCTGTGTTTGTTCTGACATCCTGTGGTGAGTCCATGCACTGAAGAACGAGGCACACACAGTTCCAGTGGTGCAGGGACGTTGCCGGTCCCTGCAGCGAACGAGCCCCTTGAATTCCTGCCAGTGGCAGGTGAACAGAAATGCTCAGGACTTCCCATGGGCATATCCCCCTGTGCAGGCAAAACTAGGAGCTCATGTGCTAGCAAATAATGAAGCTTTATAAATGTCATTTTTAGCTGAATTACAGAAGTTCATGATTAACCAAGAGATGAGGCAAGAAAGACTTCAGCATCCTGCAGCTTTTATAGGGCTCCACATAAGGCATTAGGAGACACTAATCCTACAGATGAGTTGTTTATGAACTACCCACACATAAACATCCATAATTTATGTTAATTTTTGTTGTAACTGATCAAAGTAACTCCTTATTGTCAGAATTTTTAATTATAAAATATAAATTAGCTAAACATTTCTAATACAAATAGCTGTTCTAATTTATTCCAATTCCAATAAAAACCTAGCCAAGTACTAAAGTTAATAAAGAAAAGTGATGCAGTTCTGGTTCTTGTGCCCACAATAAATTTAGTTAAGAATCCAGATTCTTAACAAATATTGAATCTCATGTTTCCAACCTCTGTCTAAGCTACCTTTTCTTTGTTTGTGTTAAAATAGAAACTCTCTCCTTGCTGATTCCAGATCTTGAACTGAATTTTTCACACTGCCCTATCTACATGTTAATTACAGTTAATTAAAGGAAAATGCAGATACTTAAGGTGGCTATGTGTAGTGAAGTAGTACCCTTGCAAAGACCTATTTTTTCTCATAAAATGATATGTTTAAATTCCTAAATAAATCTGGACAGAAGGCTCTGTAATGAGGTATAATTTTCAAAGAAAATTCTAGAGCCAGTTCCATATATGCAGCAACCCCTGAGTTTGTGGGGGTTTTAATCCTCATAAACTGTGGGAAGCTGTGTTTGGCACCTTCTGTTTGGATTATCTGTTGAAGATCCATGTGATGAAAACCTAACCATGGGGAAACAGTTTTGGGTCAAACAAAGAAATGGGACAAAGGCTGGTACCCGATGCCATCGGTTTGGTGTGATGACATTGTGTGTTCACTCACTGCCTGAGCCTAAAGTAGCTAAAATGAAATATTGCTCTATTTGAACACAGTGTCCTTTTGGCCATGATCACAAGATGGCATCACTAGAAAACCCTTCCCATCAAAAACCCCACACTTCTATATGTAGGAAAATTGCCTTTGCTTAGATGTAGAAGAGAATTTAGAATTTAGCTTAGAATACAAGCACCTCTTTCTGCCTCTAAATTATTACATGCAAATCATTTAATTAAACTATTAAATTGTTACATTATTATTTAAGTTATGCACTTCTGAATATCTTTAAAGAGTCAAATATGTTCAGTGAAGTAGTATACAGGTAAGAAATAATTCAACAGGGTGGTCAGAGCTCTGTCTGCAGCGATAATGGCTGACCCAGGGATCACACAGCTTTCTAAAGCCAAACCCAGGAAAGGAGCTAAAGTGATTGTAATGGAAGGTACAACAGTTCCAAAATCTACCTAAGAGCAGTGTAAGCTCACTGAGGATGCTTACTGCTTTGCCAGAAATAAGGAGATCAGCATTGACTGTGCTGACATTTTTGGACAAGTAGACAGGGATCTGATGACAGGGTGCTTGTCCCATTGGGGCAGGATCACTGGCTAAGGAGCTACAGTGCAGATGAAACTGCCATGAGGGGATTGTATAAATGTCTGAAAGCCAGAGTCAGAGACTGCCTGGCAGTGGTGTCTGATGAATATGGAATTCTATACTGACCAGGGCTTCTCATGGCCCTTGGAATCATGCACTGAAGAAACGAGGTTGTGAATGGGCAGGGAAAATGGAAATTGCCTGAGATAATGAGAAACAAAGGTAGCCTGTTGGCTAAGCTGAGCAGCCATGTGGAAGTGTGTCTCAGCATGGAGCAGGTCAAGAGCTCTACCTGTTACTGACACAGCAGATCAAGTAGATCAACATCTAATAGTTACAAAAAAAAAAAAAGTCTCTCAAAGTGTACAAACAGGCATAAAGTCTGGAGGAGACATAAAGTCCTCCGCAGTTTTTAAGTTCTTTGGCAGATATATATACAGAATAAAAGTAGTCATCTAGATAAACAAAGTGTGAGGTTGAGAATGAGAGTTTGTTGAACTGTTGGACAGTCTACAGATGTCTATAGAGAACTAAATGTATATAAATAAATGCATCTTATTTATTCTAATAAATAAATAAGTAAATAAGTAAAAGATAACATAAATAGGAGTGCTGAGAAACAGTACCAGATTAATTTTACCTCTTTTTCTAATTCCTTTCCTGCTTTTCTCTACTCCTTTTCAGTCATCTTCCTTTTTTCCTTTTAATAACACCTAATTATGGAGGCGGGGGGGGAGAGTTTAGCACATATGAAGTAATTTTAAAATCTGAAGGTAGCTAAATGTGTGTGCATCTGAATAATCAGTGTATCCCAAGGCAACCTAATATACACTGCATTTTGCTACACAATTGGTTTTAGAAACATAATTTTCATAATTACAATTGTTTTAGTTTAATGGTATGGGTAATTATTGTGGGTAAGCATTTATTTCTAAAGTATTGTTCTTTTTTCTGTGAAAAAAAAATTTGATAGGAGTGTTGTATTTTGAGAGCTTCTTGGCATTTTAAAAAGTCATAACCAAGACAAACAATAACTATTTTTGAAGACACGGGTAGTCTTTCTCTTTAGCAGCATGAATTTTCTACTAATCTTGGAATAACTCAATCAAATTGAAACAAATATTCTAACTGCCTCTTAGCAAAGTCTTCTTCAAAGTTTCTGTTCTTTCCACAGTGGAACTAGGATTTCATCTGGCGGAACTGCACTGTCAAAACCAACAGAAGTCAAACACTTTGACAAAATATTTTTAGCTTCATCAAGAAAACTGCAATACAGAAGTACACCTAGAACACTGAAAATTACCTTCTGCTCTTTAATTTCATGTGCTGAAACTCTTATATTTCAAATAACAGTAAAGCAGTTAATTGGGACAGAAATGTCTCTCGACTTCTGATGTCATAGTGACCATGTTCTTTCTTACATTACTTTGTTTTTTGGATCCTGGATGTTTAATATGTTATGATGCCAAAATACAGAGTTTCTAAAGAGCTAAAAACATAAGAAGGAAGATTGTTAGAGCTAAGCTATTACTTGCTGTGTTCTTAATGTTTTACAGCTGTGTGGTACATGTGAGCTGCATTAAACTACTGACCAGTTTATCATAGAATATACTAATGCCCTATTTCTCCCAACCTCCAGCAGCTGGACATTCCTTGCAGGTACTGTGGCCCTTGGAGAGCTCTCACTGGAGCAGATTTCTTTGAACAGGAGGAGGAATAGGGAGGGACCTTAATCCCCAACCCCCTTCTGCTGCTTAAGGGGTAGGAAAAGAAGTTAAGTTGAGCCCAGGAAAAGATGGAGAGGAGCTATTGGGTTTTATTTTTCTTTCTGTTTCTCACTATCCAAATATATTTTAAATAGCAATACATTTAAAATCATCTTGGCCAGCTTTGTTCTGTCCTAGATGGTATCCAGGAAGTGATCTTCCTGTCCTTTACTTTGACCCATGAACTCTTTTATCCTATTTTCTCCCCTTGCCCTCCTGAGGAGAGGGGAAGTAGGGTGAGCATGTGAGTGAGTGTTTGGATGCTGGCCACAGGTTATCCACCACACATTATTTACATTTAGATTATACAGTATCTATTTTATCCAGATTAAATTATAATTGAGCATGAATTAATTTTTTACTTTGCATTTCGATTGCATATTCTAAAACTATTAAATCCAATCTCTTTTTATAGGCTGTCTCTTCATTGCTACAAGTGTCAGAGTATTTTTAACTTATCAAATAGAAAGATGAATGTCCTGCTGCATTTTCCTTTGTGTTAAGACACAATTCGTCTGGAAAAGACTGAAAACAGAAAGTCAAGGACCTGTGAGCTTCTCCTCAGATTCTCCATGGGAACAGAGGTAGGATTCCTGATTATTTCAGTCCTCCTAAATCTGTCATTTTTTGTGGAGCAGCAAGAAACTAATAAAGAATCTACCAGAAAAACCACATGACTGTAGGACTGAGATGCATCTACAGTTTCAAAGATGATGGTAAGAAGTGTTCAACTTTGCTGTTTGATTGTGAGCTACACATTGCATCTGTTAAATAGTGTTTTGGCACAAAAAAATCTGAAAAAAACCTGAATTACTATACTTTTGCATCTCCTTTTCACATACATGTAGAGAACCCTTCAGAGACCAGAAAAGCACTTGAACACAGTTACCTTGCCCTTCTCTCCAGGTGGTATTCTTGAGTGTTAGCAGCTCGTGGTGTGAGGGATGCATGTGATTATTTTCTTCTCCTTGCAAACTGTGGAGCATCTCTAAGGCTTAGATAAATTTCTGGATTGTTTCATTGAAGGAAGCCAAAATTTGAAACTGGCTATTATGGAAATCACAAAGAAGTACCCAAAGCTACAGTATGTGCACAGATCCAGTGTTTATACCTTTACCTGTGTGCAGGCTGGGAGGACGGGATCCTTCCGCTGAAGCCATTTGAAATGTATGGCTCTAGACTAAGACAATTGTTTCAGGTATTCTTTACAGAGACAGGTGCTGGCAGGGGGCACTTAATCTCAAAGTCTGTCTGCATTAATGCTTTATAGAGCCTCGACAATCACTTTCAGCCATGCATCAAATTTTTGATTTATCATAATAGCCTCCAATGCTACAAATCCATAATCAATCAAAATATTTCATTAACTTTGGATGATTCAATTATGTGATAACTTTTTGTAAAGCCTACAGGAAGTTAAAATGTCTCTATATTTTACATCTATTTAAATATTTAAATATAGATCTGAATAATTTCTGTTCTATGTGATTAAATTAATAGTGTATTTATTTAGTTTCATTTGTTTCTCACTGTTTTTATCATACTGTATTTCTCCTAGGAAGAAAAGCCTGAAAATTTAACAAAAAAAATTTTAAATTTTTTTTGTCTTTGATAAAAATTTTTGCAATTTATTCTAAAATGAAATAATAGGATTCTTTTAACAATAACAAAATGAAAGGAATTCTGAAGAAACAGAAGCCTGAAGGCAGCTTTTATCTTTGTGTCACAGAGGAAAACAATTACAAATGAGCTGCTATTCTGATAAAATATCTGTGCTTCTTGTGCATCCTCTCACAGCTGCCAAAATGAGCTACTCTAGTGGATTCTTCTCTCCTATGGAATGCAACAAGAGAAGTTTTTTTTTCAGGTTTGCACCATCTCTTTTACAGCAATATATATTTGATTTCCTATTTTATACTTCTCATCATCTTGCTGCCCTACCTAAAAGTGATGATCTTCACATGGAAATTGAAAAGAGTTTACTTAGAAGAATATTTACAAATTTCAAACAAATCTCAGGGAAAGAAAATGGAGAACTACCACCTGAAAATGAGAAATCTGGGAATAAAGCCACACCCACTCCGACACAGTCATTTGCAGTTGTTATTAGCGAAGAAGAGAAGTGTGAAGATAAAACACCTTTCTTTGGTATCAACAACAGCAGCTGAACTTCAGCCCACCAATGCCATCCGACAGAGCTGGGGCGCGAAGCCGCGGTTCCAGGCGCTGTCATTGTTCAGCTGCTCATGCTTGGCAGCGAGACCAGGGGTGCCAATGGGGGCATTCTGCTGAGAGAAAGCAAGCAGTATCATAATATTATCCAGCAGGACGTCCTGGACACTTCCAGCAACTCAACTCTTAAAACTCTGATGGGCATGAGCTGAGTGGCCTCTTACTGCAGTGACACGAGGTTGGCTGTGAAGACAGTGACGTTTTTGTCAACGCGAGGCACCTGATTGAAAAGCTCCTCAGGCCGCTCCCGCCTCCCACACAGAATTATTTCACAGGCCATTTAATGACAGGGCACAGCCCTGTTTGGGATAAAGCCAGTAAATGATACATATCAAAAGAAGAATTGCCAGACAACAGATACCACCCTTTTTGTTCAGGAACTGGCTACATCTTTTCTGGAGACCTGGCTGCAAATACTGTAAATGCTTCTCTAATCATTAAATATATACTTTTGGAAGATGTTTACCTAGGGTTTTGTCTTAATGCAAAGGGAGTAGAAATAGCACCACCTCCTTTTTCACTGTTTAACATACACAAGGTCCCATTTTCTCCTTGTGTGTACAATGAAATAATCACATTTCATCACATTGAGCCACATCAGCACATACTCTTTTGGGAAACACTGCAAGAGAAGAAACACATGTGTTAGAAGAGAAAGGTCCATTCTGGAGCATCCTAGGAACTTTCTTTGACAATGGGCAAAGCAGCAGATGTTTTCTTAGTAGGAACAGAACGTCTGTGTAATGATAACTTTCAGGGTCCACAGACATCCTGAATCAGGTGCCTGGGTTTTTATTAGGTTGAATTCAAAGGATTTTTCCTCCATAAAGAAGCCTTTCTCTGCTGAATGAATATGGATTGGTACCTATTTAGTTTTGGATGAAGCATCAATTAATTTTTAAAGCCAGCAAGAGACCATATCAACCCCACTAAAGAAAAAAGCAAAGATGATACAATGAATCTTGTTCTTTCATTAACAACTAATAAGTTTATATGTTAATTTTATGCTGTTCGGATGTAATTTGCCTGTGTACTGTTAAATGTAACTCATGTGGCATTCCAGTGTGACTGAAGAAGGAGGCATACAAGATATCCTATGTTGGGGAATTAGTGCCAGAAATGTGGACAGAAACTGCTGCTTCAGAAAATCTAACATTAGCATTTCCCAGATCTCAGTGCCTACAGTGGCTACTACTCTCTGTGGTCATATACACAAAGAAAACCTCACACACGAGATACCACTTACTTGTTATCGTGGAGATGTAATAAAAAGAGGAAAATTAAATGCTGATAGACTGTCCTGTTAGTGATATATTAAATTACATTTTAGGGCATTCAGCTGTGTATAAAATATCCTCATAGTTAAGTAAAAAATAAGAAGATGCTTACTAACCTCAGAAGATGATAAAAGTTTCAGTCCAAATCCCTATCAGACGCACATGTGAATCAAAATGTCACCAAATCAGGTGAACACCAAACACTTCAGCTGGAAGTGAGAAAGTCAGTGTACATTATATGCATCCCTGAGACATCCCCAATGATATTTTATAAGTGTACTTTATGATGTTTAATGAAGAAACCCCTGAATCCTGCAGTTCAATCTTTCTGTGCTCTGTGCAGCTCCATTCCACCCAGGACTACAGGCAGTGGGAACCTGTGGTGCAGCCACTGAACGCAATGCTTTTCTCCCTTACGGGAATTTGGTCTTAAACCTTCTGATTAAGGAACATTATTACTTGTCTAATAACTACACAGGACAATTTTTCTATCTCAAATGGGTACCTATTCATCTGGACTTTGAAGACCTTTTTGCATTTACCTCGGGAAAGATACAGCTAGCAAGGACAACACTCCCTTCAGGGCTTTCCTGGCCCTGAGGTCTCAGTATTTTCTAAAATTTTCTAAATATTTTCTAAAATTTTAAAAGTTTTGCAGGAAGTTGTGTTTAAAAAATGGGTCTTTTTGGACATAATAGGTTGATTACTTGATAGTAGCCATGACATCTTGTGATGTCTAGAGAGGCTGAACCTGGAACAAAGACTATAAATAAAGGAGGTATTTATTAAGAGGCCTCAATGGATACACCTTGGGCAGCACAAGAGCCTACCCAGGGCTACACCCAAGATGGACCCAAAATGGTCACATTTTGGACCGGTCATGAGGTCTCTCACTTTTATAAGTTTTGGACCATTTGCATATTACGGTTAATTGTCCAATTATAGCTTCAGGTTACGAAGTTCCATCCTCCTTGTTGCTCTGTTCAGTTCTCCATTGTTTATACCTTTTGGGCCTGAAAATTGTAATGGTTGTCCTTGGTCTCAAGCTGGAAAGGGATTGTTTTGTCTACCTACCTTGTGAAGAGAACTTACTGACACTTAATATGAAGCTCAGAGCTACACCCTAGGCAGCGCAGAATCTGAAAAACATGAAAGCTAAAACTTAAGGCACCACTTGTATTTACAAATTTCAAACAAATCTCAGGGAAAGAAAATGGAGAACTACCACCTGAAAATGAGAAATCTGGGAATAAAGCCACACCCACTCCGACACAGTCATTTGCACTCGTTATTAATGAAGAAGAGAAGTGTGAAGATAAAACACCTTTCTTTGGTATCAACAACAGCAGCTGAACTTCAGCCCACCAATGCCATCCGACAGAGCTGGGGCGCGAAGCCGCGGTTCCAGGCGCTGTCACTGTTCAGCTGCTCATGCTTGGCAGCGAGACCAGGGGTGCCAGTTGTATAGGTGACAATTTCACCTTACATTAGACAGTGCAGTGAGCTCAACTCTGAAATCTGTTCCCTTTACCTGGGTGGGGAACACCATGTCAGTAACAATCTGTGAAGGTGAGCAAAACCAAACAAACTCAACTCTCGCATGTTCTCCTATTACCTGGATGGCAATAAAGTTCTCCAGGTTATTCAGTAATTCCTGAAGATGGGGACCCAGCAGAAAAGGACTTGGGGTGCTGGCTGACAGCAGCTGACCAAGAACCAGCATGTGCCCAGGTGGCCAAGAAGGCCAAGGGCATCCTGGCTTTTATCAGGGATAGTGTGGCCAGCAGGACCAGGGAAGAGATTGTCCCTCTGTACCCAGCACTGGTGAGGCCTTACCTCAAATCCTGTGTCCAGCTCTGAGCCCCCCAGTCCATGGAAGACTTTGAGATGCTGCAGTGCGTCCAGAGAAGACAACTGAGGTGGTGAAGGGCCTGGAGCACAGGTCTGATGAGCAGCCTGGAGGAAAGGAGGCTCAGGGGAGACCCTATCACACTCTACAGCTGCCTGAAAGGAGGTTACAGAAAGGTGGCTGCTTTCTTCTCCCAGGCAACCAGAGACAGGATGAGAGGAAATGGCCTCAAGCTGCACGAGGGGAGGTTCAGGTTGGCCATCAGGAATAATTTCTTCATAGAAAGTGCTGTCAAGCATTTGAACAGGCTGCCCAAGGAAGCTGTGGAGTCACCATTGCTGGAGGTGTCCCAAGAAATGACAGGACATGACATGTGGCACTCAGTGCTGTGGTTTAGTTGGCATGGAGGTGCTTGATGAAAGGCTGGACTAAATATCTTGGAGGCATTTTCCAACCCTAATGATTCCATGATTGTATAAGATAAGGTAATAGAGGCTTCACCACAGCCTGAAGCTGAGTGCACAAGCAACATAATCATTAACATTCATTACCAGACACTTGCCAGCTGTACAAATAAAAGGCTATAAAGATACTAATTCCTCACTTTTGTTTGCAGTCTGTGGAGTCTGCCACACCAATGTGCAGTTATGGAATCAGTGAGAGTTTATAACTCCTAGCAGGAATAAATACCAAACCTAAAATTATTAAAAGCTATAGACTTGTCAGCAAAATGAACCAGTTCATCAGCCAGCCCATACTTGTGAAAAGATAAAAGAAATAGGAGAAGTAATCTCAAGAAGTTTTCCTATGATCAGTAATTGGTGTGGTGGGTATTAGTGATTAGTCAAATCATTAATGTTTACCTGTGTGCTTTAAAGGTACCAGAGCCCTGTGCTTCTGCATCTCCATTCAGGATGCCCCAATTTGTCCGAGATACCTTGTGCACATGAAGTAGTACTTACTCTTTCACTTCCAAACTTTGCCTCCTAGACTCTCTGCTGGTTGGCATGGGCCAGTTCCAAATCATAACAGTTTAAAGTCTAGATTTTGTAGAAAATTTAGCTCACAGGAATGTCAAATGCTTGTGGGTTTACTTAATGAAGTAGAAATATTTGCCTTTTTAAACTTCTTAGGAGTTTATATTTGTGTTGAATTACCATTACTGACATCCTTGCATTGGCAGTGGAGGCAATAATTAAGTATATAACAATATTATCATTACTATTTTCAATTAACTTCAGAAAACGAAAAGAAGCAAAATCTGGGTCATCTCTCATAACTTAATATTAATTATTAACTCTTTTCCTGTATCACTGCAGTGCATATTCTGGACCAAGCACAAGGAACAGTGGCTGAAATTCTGAAGTGCTGCTCTTTAGACATTTATTCATTGTACATCTGTTTCAAGGTGGGTAGGGTTGCTTCTAACAGAATATCAAGAATATGCAACTATATTTTATGCATATTGCTTTGTTTTATAAATTCCACATTTATAGCACTCCCTTGGAAGAAGTATTTTTATAACCTTGATGTACAAATTGATGTACCTGCATAGAGCTGCTTCATGTTATTAATTCATTTCCAAATTTTAGTGGCTGGTTTCCATTGGATATCAAGCAGAATTCAATGCTGCAAAATCTTGTGTCAGTGTTCCAAAGTTATAGAATGGCTGCTTTCAACCCTAACTCTCTAGAAACTAGAGAATTGTGTGTTACTCTGCTGCATTTGATGTCATTTCAGTTTTCTTCCACTGCTGAAGCCTAACATTTATTTGTTCTTTAGCTTTTTTTGGTCCATCAGTAAATAAAGAGGTGTAATATTCAGTAACATGCATTTGTGTACTAGGAAGTTGTTTAAGTGTAGTTGTGGTATAAAGCTGTTTGTGAGAAAGAAAGTATCTATGCTGGGAAATAACCACTCTTTTAATTTCTGGGACAAAACTTCACAACTTCACTAATTCATTCCACTGCAGGTTTTAAAAACTCGAGAACTTTATGCTTTTTACTTTGTACATGAATTCATATGTGTTCTGGAATTGAGTGAAACAGTTAAGGAAACACACTGCATGCCATTGAAAGAGTTCTTGTGACTTTTTTATTGCAGACTAGGTAACACATTTTCATAGGTAGGTCTGGCTTTGCTGGAAATTCCCTTGAGAATGAAGCAATTAATATCAGCTAGCACTTCCCTCTCTGGGTCTGTGACTCTGGATACCAAACTGCTTGGGCTGTACTAAGGCAGTGCTGGGGAAGAGGGCCATCTTTGGGCTGTTGATAGAAGTGAGCCAGGAGGAAAATACATACAGTCAGCACAGATAGAAATAATCCTTTTTTCACAGCTCCACATTTCTCTCTCTACTGAGTGAACTGTTGCCTGCTCAAACTCCTCTGATCAACAGTCATTTGACCCTGCTCATGCTAGAACTTCATCATCCCTTCTCCAGCACTGAGCCTTGGGACTCCTGTTCCTCAGTCTGGTCTCCAGTCCAGTTAGGCTTGTGTTACATTTCTGATAATCATGATGAGAAAGAAGTGTGTGAACATAAGATTGCCTGTGGGATGACCATTAAAGAATCACCTCCCTGGCCACTGAGGGACTGTGCATACTGTCTCGTTCAGGGTTAATGTAGTGGTGTTTAGGCTGGTCTGGGAAGATTGAAATCCCACTAGAATGCAGTCTGTCTGTGAAGATATTCCAGAGGAAGCAAACCTGTTTTGCTTTCAACATGAAAGACAGCATTATTCTGAATGGCTGAACTTTGTGGTACATTATTCATGGGTTATTAGAACTTCTGCTTCATCAGAAGCTGTTGTTAGTTTTTACTACCTTGCTTGTGTTCCAGCAGATTTTGAAGAGAACTGTGTGGTTCACAAAGATTGCTTTGCATTCATTTTAGGGACCCCAAGTGTCTCCAGATGTCTTTGTGTTTGCTTTAGCAAATCATCTGGGGCTAATGAGCAATTAGAAATTCATTAAGCCTGGAGAAATACCAGGTCACATTAGATGCCACTATTCCAATCTAGCTGAGCAGCAATTCTGCTGAGTTAAGTGGGCAAATGGACACACCTGACTGCTTGTTTCTGCTGCTTTATGGGCTGTTAAATGTGAGGACTCAAGCCCTTGCTATGGATCCATTTGGCAGAGAGTCCTTAAATCAGTGGTGTGTGCTATACACACACAGGGAATCCTGTGAACTGTGACTCAGGCTAAAAGCAGAGTATCCAGCTTACCTACTGGAGGATAGCTGTGGCTCTGGAAGCCTCTCTGCCTCCTTGAGACTCCATTAGAGAAGCCTTCAGTATGCAACAACAAATCCTAATATTTTGGAATGAACATTTTTAAGAAACTTGTATTTTTTAAAAAAATATTCAACTGGAATAGAGTCTTCTCCCTGAAGGTATTAAAAATAGAAAAGTTATTCACACTGCACATGCAAACTCTTCTGGGTAACTTCTGTGACAGGTCTTGGACAAGATCCTGTACCATATACTGTTTCTTTGTCTTTCTGAAATAATGTAGACTTCAGTCTGTGCAGCTGTTTCAATTCTTTGTTTCCCACAGTGCGCATTTGAAATACTTTATCTGTGAATAAACTAGTGAATGAGTCAAGTGTGGAAAAGCACTGAACAATAATGGACTCTAAGCAGAACCACTGAACTGTTAAACCTTGGAATCATTAAGAGGAAGGCAGGAAGTAAAAGCAGATTTGCTGTCATTCCTAATATGAATGTGACTTGATTTCAATATCCTTCAACACTGATAAACACGCTCACATCCAGGAGTTGCTTACTGGGCAACTTGGTTGTGGTTTCTGTTTCAGAAATAGAATGTACTTCTACCAGTTAATATAGAATAGAATAGAAACTGTTTTGACTGGGTTTTTTTTTCTTTTTACAAATAGGACATCAAGGGAGGTCAGATAATAATATTTTTTTTCCATATTAGACTACCTGCAAAATTACTTGGTTCTATGTGGACACTTTTAACAGAAGGAAGTTTAAAACCTCAAGTATGTTCTTCCCCGTTTGTGACAATGATCTTGGAAGATCATGGACAGACATGCTTAATTCTGTAGAAAGCTTGACCAATTGTAGTTGCTTCTTACTCAAGCAGATGCTTTCTTGTGTACATCAATGCTGAAGCAGAGGTTTTACATCCATAATGCTTTTTCACACTGTGTGGAATTACATTCATTTTGTGGAATGGGTTATAAATTTCTTCAATCTTCAATGAGATACATAATTTCATGTAAAAATGTATCACTTTTGGGTATTCAGGATGACTAGGCATGAAATGCTATGGACAAACTCTAGTTCTGGCATAGTCATGAAAATGTTAAGAGCTTGTTGTAGGAATCATTCCCTAGAGAGATGCTTTTACTTCTGTGTTATAATCTATTCAGGTTTCTATAGAAAAACCCACCAAGGTTCAAAGGCTTGTGTTTCACCTGAGCTACCACTGTATGCAGCTTCACACAGTAACTTCCCAGTTCTTTGACAGTGTTGGGAGGGCTGCCTGTGTGAGATGAGAAGGACTTTCCTGCAGCTGGGTTCTTCTTTCATTTATGTGTCTCAATCTCAACCTCTGCAGTGTGACCAGGTTGTGTCATTCACCTGATCTGTGTAAACCCAAGGAACAAAAACCCAGGTCCTGGAGGCTAAAATACAGGTACTGAAACTAATCTGTGCTAATAAAAATGGGCAACAGGCTAAGATTGAAAATGATTTCAAAGACTGAATTCTTGACACACAAAGCCTTATTTGCAGCTTTAAGTATTAACATATTTGCTACTACAAATCAGGCATTGTCTTTCTATGGGCATCAGATAATCTGATGTCGGTCAGAAGCTCAGTCACTGACATGCTGCCACCTAAATATGCTTAGGAGCATCTAAGCAAAACATGGTGGAATCTGACATTTGTTCATGTGGGTTAAATAGCAACAGGTGTCATCATTCTGTTAGGCTGACAAAGTTCAACTACCACACTGAACAGACCTGACAATCCCTGAAATCAGAGTTTCTAGGCACCACATTTCTGCATTTGGTCACTTACCCACTGTCACTTTGTTTCCAAAATCTGAATAAAATATACCACTCAGTTTGCAAAATGGTTAGTGGAAACAACCTGTGTATAAAACTGTCTCTGAATTTTGTGGTGAGTTACATATCAAAGTTGTGTCTCCTCCCTGGTGTCTTGTCCCAGTGTATTGCAGAAGCTGTTCTTTCGGCTGGGTCCAGCATTTGGAACATAAGTCAATGGATCGGGTCGGATCAGGTATCTACAAAAAGAAATCACAGCTGTTACTAAAACAACGTGCTGCAAGCCAGGGAAGTGCATACAGTTGTAATGTTGGAAAGACCTGAGCAAGACTTAGACTTACTTTGAAGGAGCTTAGTTTAGTTCCTGTGGTAGCATTGGTTATATTTTTTTTTTTTTATTTAAAATACAGAGTAAGAGGAGGATGACAAGTTAAGAACATTACAAATATATGTATTATATATTTATATGTGTATTTTAAGTATATACATATGTAGTATAATTTGGTGTTACTTTAAATAGAAGTCTCCTTTTTTTTTTCTGCAGGTCTTGTGACTATTTTTTATGTATGTGCTTTAACTTACACTATATCATTCAGCTCTAATCTTGTATCTGGAGAAGGGTTGATCAGGATGTAGGAAAGGGTGTTCTGATGATCATTCATTTCATCTAGAGGACAGGGGGAAAAAAGTACCAAGTAAATTACATTTACAAATGTATTGTGAGAAGCATTACTTCTGACGTTAATTTCACGAAAGTTCATAGAGCTGCAAAAAAGTGTCTGGTGTCAGAGTGATTTCAAATAAGTTTAGCAATTTCTTTTCAACTGTACTCATAGTGAAACTACCTGACATTACAATCTTTTGAGTTATCAGCTGTAAAACCATCCTGTTTTCTAATGTTTTAAAAATCTTCTGGTTTTTTTCAGTCATAGCAATTAGAATGTAACCCAATTTCAGTGTGATTTACCAATCTGTCCTTCAGCTTAGGTAAGTTTCTGGTGAGCAGGGACTCCTGTGCTTGGCTGGCATCAAGTTCAAATGATGACCAAGTTTAAATGCAGGTGTATGGCATTCTCATCCATTTCCAGATTTGGTCAATATAAACCTTTTTTCCCCTTTTTCTATTTATCTAGGTAGCACATCCCTTTTATCATTTGTGCCAAGGGCTTGAAATGTGAAGGCTATATAAATTGAAATTGGTATGTCTCTTGCATTTTTAACTGTTCTCCTAATGATGGGTTGAAAGGCTGATAATTTTTATTTTTAAGGTTTAAGCTACACTTTGTAGCTGCCATTGCAATATCTTATGTATAATTTTCTCTTGGCAAACTCCTTGGGCTGCTGCAGTGAGACTGGTTTTAATCTTATCAGACTAAAGAGGAGAAGCAAAAGGAGAGGCAGTGCTTCTGTGTTTAATCTTCTTTAGCTTTTTAGGAAAACTTATAACTCAGACTCAGATAAATGTAATCAGATAAAGCATTTAACTATCAAGATTTTGCTGCTTTGTAGATGGTATCTAATAGTCCTAAATTTGAGTAACGAAATGAATATTTACTTTTGGCTTTTAACTAGGATTTGAAAAAAAAGCAGGAATGCATCAAAGTTTTCTTGTTATTAATAGAAATATGAATTAAATTTACATAACATTTTTCTGTTTGATCAAATATTATTGTGGCCTGTGAAGCCCCTGAATCTTTCTGCAGAGAGTTGTATAGAAGCATCTAAGAAAGAAGACATAGAAATTATTCAGATGGAATATGGAATAAAGAGCCTGTATTTACATATCTAGAAATTCCTGGTGTTTCTAGAAAATTAGAACCTATAATCCTGGAGTTTCCACCCAACATTCTACAGGGAGAAGGCCAGAGAAAGGCAACCTAGGCAGCTGTGGTGCATTTGTTAAAAAGTGTTACAGAACTCTTGTCCATAGCTTAAAAAACCCCAAAACAATCCTACAAACTAAAAAGCAACCTGACATCAGCCTTGCTGGAGAATGATTTGATGGATAAAAATGGCATCTAAAGACCTAGTGAAATATGCTTTCTAAAAATGACTTTCATATGATAACTTGGCATTATTTTTGAAAATTGTGGGGAAAATGCAATATCCCTCACATATAAACAGCTCCCCACCTTGCCATATGAGTGAACTTCACAACAGCCCTATCTTCATCTTTATTTCAAGAGCTTTGTGGAAATATGGTGCAGCAGTTCAGTGACTGGTGAATGTTTATAAATTCAGCATGCACATATCAGCTATTAAATATAAATGTGACTGACATGCTGCCTTGTGAGCCTTCCATCTCAGCATAGGAATGGGTGATAAAACCACTCCAAGTTACTCTTGGTAAATTAAAACCAAACAACCCCAACCTAAACCATGAAAACAAAAAGCACTATCATAAACTCAGTATTTTGGTTTTGGCTCCATAATTTCTTACAAATAAGTCCACCTTGCACCATGCTAATGTTGCTATTGAAGTACTGTATAGTGGTACCGTATCCTGCTGGAGAAAGGCCCAGGTGCTTCATTCTGTTCTTCACGAGTTCAGCGAGCTCCTGCCTTTCTGACCTCCTGTAGAGGTTCATCCTCTGCTGGTTGATCTTCTCAGCAGTTTTAGCAGAGTGCCTGGGGGCCCTCCTGCTCAGGCGCCGTGCCCACTGCATGCTCTTCCTCCGCAGCAGCGGGTGGTCGGACTGGTCGCTGGACGTTGAGTTCCGGTGATTACCGCGGCAGCTGAACTGGTCTTTGGTGTCTTTGGTGTCCTCCCATTCCTCCACGCTGATGGAGATTTGAGACTTGAAAGGAAAAGGACAAGAGAGATGAAGGGCTGTATGAGATGGAAGCAGATGAAGATGTTCTCTCCTCTTTCCGACAGTGCAGCTGGACATGGGGTTTGGCTGCAATGGAGCTGAGGGGATTCAGCTCTTTGTACTTAGCAAGTGTTCCTGAGCTGGGCACCCTTTACTAGACTTTGACTTTTCACGTAAAAAGCTCATTTATAATATAAATACTTTTAGCAAGTGCAAAAGCAGATGAGTGTTATTTTCTGCCCAATTGCACTGTGATTCTGAGAAGAGCAAATTCAGCCTTCTGATATTGCCCTTCCTGGATCTAGGAATCAGTTCTGAATGACTTTCTTCCCATTCTGCATATTTTCAGAAATCTAAGTTGTGTAACTGCTTTTTACATGTGTGTTGTGGATTCATTCAGTAATGGTTCAACTTTGGCTGCACTGTTTTCAGTACTCTCTTATGACCACAGGTAGAACATGCCTGTTAACCGTGTCTCAAATTCACAGCTCTTCCTGACCTTCCAGCATGCACGAAATTGCTTCAGTGTGATTCAGGGCACCTCTTGTGAAAGCAGTGATTGATTCCTACCATAAAGAACAGTGATATTACTCATGTAGAGACAATCCCCCCCATAATTAAGAGCCAAAATCTGTTGCTCTGTTGCTGTGTTTTCCTTATGCCACCCAAGTAAGACCAATGTATGTGCATGTACAAGTACTGAAGTAACACAGGTGGATGGACTACAGGTGCACTTCTAACATACAAAAGTTCCTAGAGAACATAAGAGGAAACACTTCAAAAGAGAACTTTTGTTAAGATAAATGGTTTGAATATGTGTTTTAGATTTAATGAGTAGTTTAATTTAGTTGCAAAACAACTTCCTTAGCAATCCTGAGTTCCTCTTGTGCTATTTGAATGTCTTTTATTGACATAAGTCAAAGTCCTTGATGGTGTCAGTACAAGCACATTACCAAGTTACTGGTAACAGATTTCAATGTGGTGAGTGTTTAAAATAAATACATGAAGTATAAAACAAAGATGATGTAAATGAACAGGCTAAGTTTGTGTGAATCCCCTCAGAACATGCTGGTAGTGATCAGTGACTAAACCACATTTAACAGAGGAGCTTCTGAATGTCCTTTTTCCACTTCATGCCTCCTTTTCCATTTCATGTTATGAAATCTGAAAGCAAGATTCTGTTGACCTCATCAGTGCTGAATGCAACATTTCTGTAAGAGGCTCACCACAGAATCTGTGAGGTTTCTGGGGTCCATAAAACAGTATTTTATATGAGTAAGCTGGATACAGTGTGAAAGATACTTGTATTTTTCACTTTTACACAGACTAGGTTTTATCTGTGTAAAATAAAAAAGCAACAAACAATCCCAATCAACCAGCACAACAATCAAACTCCATAATTAAAAAGAACACTACAGATGTTTATCTTGTAGCACTTCAAGTAAAATCACATTTTTAATATTCTAGACTAGGATTTTGCAATAAGCCTCAAGTAAAGACCAGCTAATTTATTGAGGCTCTTCAGCTTAGTCTGCAATAGAAAAGGGATTTCTTTTTTTTTTTTAACAACCTGATTTTTTGAAGTTTTGCTACTGACTCTGCTGATGTTAGGGAAGAACAGAGAACCTGGATCCTTTTGAACAGGAATGCAATTTGATTTTGTTGTTTGTTAGACTGTCATTTTGGGTTTGTGTGCATTTTACAGCAAAGACTAAGGCAGGTAGAGTACATTCCATAGGAAAAGGTGCTACTTATGGGTAGGAAGGAGGTATTTGTTATGAACAAATCTGATACAGGCTGAGTCTAGAGGATGGTCTTGTTTTGCCTTTCTTCCTGCCTGCACTGGCAGCTTTCCTTGTCAAGCTCGTGACAAAACAAATAACCAGACATGCTGACAGCAGTAGGGTAAAGGCAGAGACCACTCATCATCACTACAGGAGGTAAGTCACTACAGGAGGGTAAGTCACTTTTTGAGCCAGAGATTAAATGGGACAGACCAAGTGAAAGAACAAGTTTTTTTTGTTTCTGTGGATCTGTAAATCCTTAGCTTGAAGTTCTGAAACACTGGCATAGGTGAGAGCTGAAAGCATAAAGGAAGGTGCTAAAGCTAAATATTTACTTCAGCAAAGATGAAGTTTTTATCGTGCCTGTTGAGAAAGCTGTGCAGAATGGCTCTTTGCTGTACACAAGATGAAAAAATTCAACTTTAAAGACAAAGCAAAACCAAAACCCAAACTGTCTTTCAAAAGCAGCACAAAAGTGTGTCTGCCGGTGGCAGCTGTTAAACAGAAAGATAAAACTCCAGTGCAAAGTACTTCTCTGTGTCCCCCTCTGTCTTAACCAGCCTTGAACTTCATTTAAAAATTCTTTCATAACTGTCATTGCTTTGAGGCTTGATTGTTTCCATTGAATTTCATTTTCTTGTTCCACAACAGGTAGATCTGTTGCATGAGAAGCATAACTGATGACCTGGTGTCACTCCTGTGCCACACAGTGAAGAAACACTTGCCTTTAAACCCTTGGTTTTGTTTCCTTTTTGTTTTTTAAAGGCAGGTTCCTGTCTCACATATCCCACTGTGTGCCCTGAAGGGTGTGATTGCTCACTTGTGCTGCCAGACAGCTGTGACCTACTCAGGCATGGTGTTCTAATAGAATGTTTCATGCCCTAAAATCTAAACATTAGGCTGGTCAACATTTGGCAGGAATGGGAATGTAGTCACAGACACACCAGTGTGCATATTTGAGATGACGGTGATTGAGATATATGTGGTGATACCACCAAACACCAATTAACTTTAGATTTTTGCTCCCTTGCCTTGCTGCTCCCTGGAAGCTGTGTGTAAAACGTGAAATAGTTTGAAGGTGTAGTTTCATCTGTTCCATTCTGAAGCAGTGCCTTATTTTTACCTTATTGCAAGTTCTATACTAACTAAATTTTACTGCTCTGCCTACCAAAAATGCTACTGTCATCCAGGGCTCTTAGAAATGCTTTTGTGCTCCAAAAGCTGCCTAAACCATTGCTAAGTACAGCCACATTTTCCTTTTGTGATAAACGTGGGGAGTTTGCTCCACTAGCATTTAATGTATGTAAGCTTAAGGCTTTTACCAGATGATCTTTTCACTGTAAAGATGATTTGTTACCTTCAGAATTCAACAAGAGAAGGCCCAAAAGGAACCAGAATTCCACTGGGCTTCTCTGAAATTCCATCTGTCAGCTTTCAGATTTTAGCAAGCTGTTTGTGTCCAGAACAAGGTTGCTTTAAGATCCATTTACTCAAGGATGATCCATTGCACAGTTCCATTTTCTCTGAGGATTTCACTCCCACAATTGAACCTAATGTACAGTTTCTGGCTGTAGTTCTGCTATTTCTTCATAGCAGCCTGTATGGGACTGTGTTTTGGATTTGTGATGATAATGTTAATAATGGGGATGTTTTCATTACTGCTGAGTGGTGCTTACACCGAGCCAAGGCATTTTCTGCTTCGCACCCACCCCAGCAGCAAGTGGGCTGGGGAGAGCACAGGAAGTTGGGAGGGGACACAGCCAGGACACACCTGATCCCAAATGATCAAAGTGATATCCCTTCTCCAGGGTGCTTTGCTCTGCAGGAACAGCTGCAGGAAGATGAAGGAATGAGATGCTTGATGGAGCCCTGCTTTACTGGAGATGGCCAAACACCCCCTGCCCATCAGAAGTGAGCAAACTCTTTGCTTTGCTTTCCCACACAGCTTTTACTTAAGTTATCAAACTGCCTTTACCTGAACCCAAGAGTTCTCCCTTTCAGCCTCTCAGTTTTCTCCCCATCCTGCCTTGGGGGCAGCAAGCAAGCCAGCAGCTGTGTGGGGCTTGCTTCAACCAGGACACCCAGAAACAGGCAGGCAATAAGCAAATACTTACTTGTGAAGCCATTTCTTGTGACTGACAAAAGAAGGGGAAAAAGAAAACAAAAGACAATTTAAACAGAAGTGAATCTAAAGAAACAAATATGGACTATTAAACAGGAGCCACAGAAAAGCAGCCATACAGGTAATGAAAAAAAGATTTTTTTATCTCTTTTTATATTTTTTGAGTGTAGTGGAAATGGTTTGGGTCATAGGTGTGATAGTCATGGAGAGGCAGGCTAGATTAACTTTTTGTTTAGTTACTGGGTCACTGAAAACTTGTTTTATTTTTAAAGAAGTTGTAAGTATCTGTCAGTGAAGTGAGAGCTTCTCATTTGCATAGTGAAAAAGGAAGTGCCAAAGGATAAATTGTACATATTAAATATTAATATTGGCATATTTTGTCCTCATGACTCAAGTTACCTGTATTATTACCTCACAGCATCCAGGTATGTGCAGTACAAATTTAGCTTCTTATGTCTGTTTAAACTCAAATTGAATATCATGTTGAAGGTTCTCTTGAGTTACAAACCTTCAAATTCATGGTTAGTAGTTCATAGTTCCTGAATAAAAAGAGTGAACTACTTTTCTCTTATTTCCATTTTGAAGATCTTACCCAACAACATTCTTCTGGCTTAATGTATTGAAAAGCCAAAATGATAACCCATGCTAATATTTCATTAGTGAAATAAGTAAAAATTTCCTTTAACTTCAAAATAAACACTTTGCAGAAAGATTAGGGCACAGCACCTCTGTGTTTGTAGGTCTCTATCCATAAAGGCCATAGATGCAGAGCAAGATGTTGCTCTTTTGTATTCTGGGGAAGAGGTAGGTGAGGGGAGATTTCCCTGTCCCTCCCTAGAGGGGAAAGGTTGTACAAATTCTGACTGACTAAACAAGAAATTGCACAAGTATTTGTGTGGAAATACCACTGGAGGTCTGCATTCAGAGTCTTCAGCTTAAAAAGACCAACAACCGCTTTTTCTTCACTTAATAAAGGAGGAGTGCCATTCTTCCACATTTCTCCAACACCTGACAATTTGAAAACTTACCTAGGAGGTTTCTCCAGCCTCCCTTCCTTAAGCCTCTACCTGATTTAACTCAAATTCTTTATGAGATTAGCTGTGAAGGTTGATAGGAAGTAATAGCAGAACTCTTCATTCTCTTTTGGACCTGAAGTTAAAGAGCCAGCCCTGAATGTGAGAATAAAGCATTGCCACGAATTTTATCTTATCCTTATTTAATGAATTCTTAAAATCTGCTATGTCCTCTGTTTTGTGGAAAGCTGTGACAGACCTTTTTTTCATATTAGCAGTGAGGCTGACTACATTCTTCTCCAAGGAATGATTTTGATGGATTATGTTAAGGCTCCTATAGTTCAAAAGACATTATTGCAGTGACCAGAGCCCACTGGCTAAGCTGTAAAAGCCACCTGCAGAGAAAGTGATGGTCCACAAAGAGATATACCCATGAACTGGGTGGAATCTTGCACAGCTTTTTATCACTTTTTTATAAAATTAACTTCAGCTGAATGTACTTCCTCAAGAGCAAATTTTACCATTAAGCATTATATGGCCAAATGTTTTGTAATATTTTTCTGAAATATGGAAAAGAAGATATAAACTACCTATCTTGGAAATTAGTTTAAACTATGTCTGAGTATTTCAGAAGAAAGGAGAGTTGTAGCTCACTGTTGTATTTTAAAGCCATGGTCTAATGAGATGGCAGTACTAATGGTCGTGTAAACAAATGGATAATGCATGACAGAAATCAAAGCTGCCCAAACAAAAAAAGCATGTTAAATAGTCAGGAAACAGTAATTTTGCCATTTTTTTATAAACAGAGAAATGCAGAAATGTACACATTTATGTGGCAAACACAGAAATACATATATAAAATATTAGCACTGTTTGGCAGCTAAATTTAGAAGATCCCACAATACTTTGAATAACACTAACTAGAAATGAGCAACAAGAGAATGAATTAGAAAGTCACGTGAGCAGGGAAATGCCACCTGTTTTGAGACACAGGGCTGGCATTGTTGGCAAAGGGCCAGAGGGCCTGGTTAAGGGTTTGGCACAAACACTGCTGTTAGTGAGCACAGTGCAGAGCTCACTCCTGGCCGTGCCCAGCTGCCCTTGGCTCCCATCCATCCATTCCCAGGAGGCGAGCACAGGAACCAAAGGCCAGGTGTCCACTGGCTCTGGGCACTGCTGGAGCCTGGGGCTCAGCCTGCGTTACTGTGAGCAGCCAGGTGTCAGCAGAGGCCTCGTGCACCCTGCAGTCAAACCCACAGGAAAG